>NW_003852397.1:7425135-7435315 GCF_000181295.1 Otolemur garnettii | reverse complement strand
CCCTATTTGAATGAGATTATGTTTATAGTTATTTCTGATTTTCATTCATTGTTGTCTCATAAAAAGCATATGTTGTTTAAGAAGCCTAAAATAATACACAAAGCATAATTGTAGTCAATTATTAAAAAAAATATATCATGCAGGGTCATGGATCATGTCAAAATAATAAAAACTTCCAAAATGCAAAATAAGGTCAAATTAAAATTGGTAGGTGAGAGTTTCAGCATCTACAAGTGGTTATTTCATTTAAATCTTATAATATTTATAGGCTATAACATATAAATTATTATAATGTGAATACATTTTTAGCACTGTTAATAATTGTAACTTATACCATAAGGCAAAATTTTATAGCAAAACAAACCAAAAATTATTTATTTATTTAAGTAGTCATACTTAAGAACCTAAAGGCATTTTTAGACATGAGGTAAAAAATTTTAAAGGTAAAAATCAAAGGCAATTACAATAGTAGTTTATAGTAAAAGCTTACTAAATAAATTAGTTTGGGGATCAGGGAGGCAAATACAATATATTTTTATAAGCCACTTTGGAAATAAGAGAGATTATTCATTAATTTATCACCAGTAACAAATTATTCTTGTTTCCAAAGGAATTTTATCACATTAATCTTTCAGTTTATCCAAGAAAGAGTATGTTAAAAGCTTTGCCATCTATTTCCAGGGTAAGACAGAGAAGTCTCAGGTTGTTATCGACATGGGTTAGCAGGACAAAGACATAGCCTATTATCAGGTGTCAATCATCTTGCAGCCAAGAAATTTTCTTATTTAAAGACGAACTGTAAATTAGTAAATAGTCATAAGGAGGCTTAATTTACTTACCCAAAAGTAAAAAGTGATTCATCATGTCAAAAAAAACTCCACCAATCACAGAGCCACTCAAATATCCAAAAGCACGGCCCACAAAAATGAAAGAAAGACTACTGATATTTCGGTTCACATTTATTGCCAAATCTGGAAATGTGGGTCCCAGTATAGCAACACTCATTCCCTAAAATTAAAAAAGACAAAAGCTTTTACTTACAATCATTAAAATAATGTCTAACCAGATGGTAGCTTTTTCCGGTATAAAATGGGGGGTAGGGGTGGGCAGGATTACAATGTAACATAGGAAATTACTTTAAGTCCTCAGAGTCAAGAAAAATTCGCACTAATCCTAATACTACTAGAAGAAGAGACTCTTATTTTTCTAGCTTTGACTTCTCTCAAGTTTTAAAAAAATTCTTCAATTCTAGCTTTTGAGGCCAGGCACAGTGGCTTACGTCTGTAATCCCAGCACTCTGGGAGGCCAAAGTTGGTGGATTACTTGTGCTCAGGTGTTTGAGACCAGCCTCAGCAAGAGTAAGATCCCATCGGTACTAAAAACAGAAAAACTAGCTGGGCATGGTGGTGCATGCCTGTAGTCCCAGCTACTGGGGAAGCTGAAGCAAGAGGATTGCTTGAGCCCAGTAGTATGAGGTTGCTGTGAGGTTCCATGACACCACCGCACTGTACCCAGGGCAACAGAGTGAGACTCTGTCTCAAAAAATAATAATAATAATAATAATCTTCTAGCTTTTGTTACAATCTTGTTTCTTTTTTGAACAGTGTCTGTAAAAGACAATGTTGTATTAACAGTTACTAAAATGTAACATTAAAACTATTCTTAAAATGGTTTTGTGTACTGTGAAATATACTACATGTACAAGTAAAAATTTAGATGTTAAAAATTTTAATTATCAAAACACCAAAATATTCCCATTTTTGATCTTGTTAAACAGCAGTATTTGTGGATGCATATGGGGTCTTCCTCTGAACTACATATATAAAACATAGAGGAGATAAACAATGTAAACATCTCTCTAATCTACATTCTTCTTCAAAGAAAACCCCAAACCATCAGAAGCACAGTCAGTAAGGCTTTCTTAGAAAATATTACAGGTACACATATACAATGACTTACTAAAATTGTACTCAAAGTCAATGTCGTGTATAGCAAGAACAAAGGATTACAGCTGGCTTTCAAAGGGAATTAATCAGACGATTAAAGAAAAAAAATGTTTTAATCAGTCTACATTTCAAGAATAATTAATTCTAATAGCACTGCTCTGCTCTAAATGCATGGGTATACCCCGTGCCCAAGTTGGAGGAAAGACTGAGAAGGAGCCTGGGTACAGGCGCACAAGGTCTCGCAGGAGAGAAGAGCGAGATGGCTCTACTCAAGTTAGTTCACGCCTTCCAAGGACTTAGAACAGGATCTGGCACACAGTGAATATTCACCAAGCTTCTGTAACAATATCCTTCGTCCCCAGCCCCCGATCAAAATATTCTAAGAAACAATCCTGGCTCGGAGTTCCTGAGATGCTAACCTGAAGTGACTTTTTTCAGAGGACTCACCCTCCCAATTTCCCAGGATCACAATTATCAAGTGATAAAATGGAGATTTCCGGAAATAGTGAATTGTGGGGCGGCGGAGGTGGGGGGTGGCAAATGATGCCTGTAGCCCTGCAGTTTGCTCCAAAACAAAACCAAAACCCCCAACCTTTTAAGGATCTGAAGGTTTGTTTTAAATAAATTGTGTATAGAGTAAGAGACATATTCCTGGCTCCACCACTTAACCAGTTGGGTAATCCGTGAGTCACTTTCCTCTTGGGTCTTTTTCTCTATCTGCAAAAGTAAGCGGTTGGCTGAATTTGCTCAGACCACTAGAAACAGGAAATCCCAGAAATACAGCTTTTCTGTGTAATACTTTGAGGGTTAAGTGGGCACATATAACAGTGGTAAAAACCCAGGCAATCCTCTTGCCTCTCCTCATCCCTCAGAGCCGGTTTGCTGGAGCCGAAAAAAAGGTATTAGAAAATTAATTTTGCAGTTGCCAATAACCCTCCAAAACTAGTATCATGCCCATTTTCCAGAACACAAAACTGAGGCCCGGGCGCCTCAAAGTCACAGTTTGCAAGTGACAAGAGGCAGGACTCAAGGCCACGTTCTCTGTAGGATGCCTGCTCACGCCCGGACCATGGAGGCTTGCAGCCCAGACTCTCACCAGCCCCAGGAAGGATGCAAACAAGATCCCGGTGGTGAACCAACGCAGCATCCCCCCGGCGCGATCGCTTTGCCGGGAGATCGCCACTGCCTCTGGCTCATTGTCTGACGGGGGCTCCGTCTGGAGCAGCCGCTGCCCCACAGCAGGGGCAGTGGCCCCATGGAGGTCCAGTTCCAACTCCAGCTCGGCGGACCAGAGAAGCGCTCGTACAGCCGCCGGTCTTAGCAGTACCGCGGAACCTTTGAGTGGAGCCCTGCCCCGCCCCTTCGGAGCGACTGTCCCTCCCGGCGCCTCCTCCCCGGGGAAAGCCCGGAGTCAGGGCCGGGAGGTCGATTTTTGAGAGTGCGCCTGGGGCAGCGCGCAGCTGGCACGCGCCCTCCCGCTCCCACTGCGCCTGCGCCAGGTACATGGCGGAAATGTGGCCTCTCGCCAACCAGAACTGTTCCTCAAACCGGAAGTTGATGAGTGGTTTCCTAGGAGACCTGATGGCGCTCTCCAAGCCTTAGCTTCACACTCGGCTGGTGCCACAGAGGCCAGCGGACGCGCGCCCCGTGGCGGAGCAAACTAAAGCTGCACCCTTGGATCAGCGAATCCTGAGCGGCCAGTTACTGGGAAATACAAGGTAGTACCTTCCGAGCGACGAGGGGAGCGGGAAGGTTTTGTGCTCATACAACTTGCTAAAATCCCTACCCTTGTTCTTTTCAGATCTGTGTGTAAGTGAGCTCAATCTTCGTTCTAAATTTCCTGTTATCCCCCTTTTACAGATGGGAGGATTAAGTCATACAGAAATAAATAATGACTTGCTCAAGTGCAGTCATCGAATCAGTGGCCCTACATAAGTGTAACAGTAGCTCAAGAAAGAATGTGCTCAAGGTTTCAAGCACATTCCTGCTCCAGTTCCTGCAAATAAGTTCATTGTAAAAAACCGGAGAGGGCATCCATTTGCGGGATCCGCTTTCCTTTTGCTCTTTAAACAAAGCTGACCACAGCCTCAAGATGTTATGTAAATACATTTATCATGTATCGGAAATGTTCTTTTTCCACCTGATGACTCTCTCATCCACTTAGACTCCCCGACTACAAACGTTAGTTTCATCATTACTTGCAACACACACCTCCCCTCCCCCCAATCCATTTGGTCATTAATCCTTCCCAGTTTATTTCAGAAATGTCTCTTAAATGTGATTTCAACTCTCCACTCTTGCTACCTTAGTTATTGTTCTCCTTGTTTTTTGCTTAGACTACTACAAAAGCTCTCTAATTGACTTCCAAGACTCATGTCTGGAAAAAGTTCGGTGGAGGCCTCTGGATCATCAAGATAACAGGATATTAAAAATTAGGGTCGGGGCGGTGCCTGTGGCTCAGTGAGTAGGGCACCGGCCCCATATACCGAGGGTAGTGGGTTCAAACCCAGCCCGGGCGAAACTGCAACAACAATAAAAATAGCCGGGCATTGTAGCGGGTGCCTGTGTTCCCAGCTATTCGGAGATGGTCACCTTTATTTAAAACACAATTTCAACAAGCGTGCTAATTCTCTGCGACATGGCTTTTCTGCGAGACCCTTAAGCAACACAGGATGAATAAATTTATGAGGAAATAGCCGGGCATTGTGGCGGGCACCTGTGGTCGCCCCTGTGGTCCCAGCTACTTGGGAGGCTGAGGCAGGAGACTCACTTGAGCCCAGGAGTTGGAGGTTGCTGTGAGCTGTGATGCCACGGCACTCTACCCAGGGGGACAGCTGGAGGCTCTGTCTCAAAAAAAAAAAAATTATGAGGATTAGTCCCAGTGTTAGAATTCCCAAGATGTAAAGTAACAGAGTGATCAAGAGAATTACTGAGGACATCCACCAGAGCCTAGAGGTCTCATCTTACATCTGGGGATTGGAGGCAGGCTCTAGAATGGCATTGACATTGCCCTGAACCTGTTCAGAGTTTTTAACAAAAAAAGAGGCACTATTTTTTGAAGAACAAGCAAGTGCCTCCTTCTGCTGCCTATTTCAGGGGACTGCCCATTCTATCAGGCAACCCCACAGCCAATCCAGCTGTTCCCATAAGAAGGTGAATGTACAGCTAGTTTTAAACAGTTTCCATTACTTACCTGAAGGAACCACAGCAGAAGTTGGGTTGAACAGGTACCAGAGATCCTCCAAGGGAGGACATGAATATTTGCCTCTGGTTTTAGAGTCTTCTTCTGTAGGGATCAAGTTTCATTTGGTCCTTCCACAACTTCACCTGAGAATAATGGGTCTAAGTGGGTATCCCTGAGACCTTAACAGTGGTTGGGGTAGAAAGTGCAACCAGATAAAGACCTTTCCACACCTAGATAAACTGGGATGTGGTAGGCCCATACTTCCACTGTCTGATGAGCACTAAGTACCCCAGCTGACAGAGAGGACCAGGGGAGAAAGGGTCTCTGGGCAGTGTTTTTGTAATGTCTGCAGGAACCGAGCTGCCTGAGGGTATGTTGATGTCCAGCCATTTCCTGAAAATCAAAGTCCACAGTGGTCAGAGCAAAAGGTTACCCATACAGTATTTCAAAAGCACTCAAAGAAAAGGGAGCTTTAGTTACAATGCATAAATATAAAAGAGTGACTAGGAGAAGTTTTAACCAACTGACCCAGTCTCCTGGGTCATCTTGTACTGGCAAGATGAAGGCTCTGGTTATCTTGCTCCACTGGGCCTGATGACTGAGGCCTCCAGGCATAATGAGGACATTAAGAGATCTGCAGGGTCCCAGAGACTCCCCACACTACCTGTGAAGCAAAAGCAGGACTGTTGTCACTCTTTAAGGAGTAGAGAAGGCCAAAACAAGGTCTGATGTCCTCCAGAAGTCTTCAGGGAATGTCAGTGACCTTTTCAGTCCTGTAAGGGAAACCTTCAACCCAACAAGTAAAAATGTTGACAAGTTCTTGAATTCTCTATAGCAGGGGTGTCCAACCTGTGGCCCTTGGGCTGCATGCTGATTTTGTGAGGACTTTTTATGCTTATCTGTGGTGTGTGAATCATGAACAGTAGGCACTGACATGGTTTTGTTTTGTTTTGTTTTGCTAATGAGCTTTTGTTAGTGTTTGTGTATTTACTGTGTGGCCCAAGACAATTCTTATTTTTCCAGTGTGAGGCCAGTGGGATTGCTTGAAGTTTTAAAAAAGGCTGGACAACCCTGCTCTACGGGGAGGCATTTGGTTGGAATGTACCTGCTGGTCCTTGCTGGAATAGGTCCCTTGGGTGGGGGGGCGCAGAGAGGCAAGGTTTGTTCTCAAAGCCCCTTGAGGGTTGTTAGTTTGGCAGATGGTACAAAGTGAGGTGACGTGTTTAATGGTGGAGAATAGTAAAAGAGAAACAAAATGTTGTTCCAGAGATGTCTAAGTGGCTTTGGGCTGAAGAAGGTAGTATTATGGGAACGTCTATCAACTTTTTTACTTCTTTAGCCAGTAATAGATAGAGGTTTCCTTTAACTAATCATTTAGAGGGTCTCAAGTGGTATCCTCTAGTCAACCCATCAGCTATTTCTGAGGTGGAATAAGCTGGAATGGACAGAATAGGATCAGAAGGGACTAGGGCTCCCACTAGGTTAGGAAACAGTTTTCCCAGGGCTGCCCCTTTGGCAGCCATATCTGCAGCCCTATTTCCTTGAGTTATTAGGTCAGCTCGCTTTTGATGTCCCTTACAATGGATGACTGCCACCTCAGCTGGTTCCTGAATGGCTTGTAAAAGCACATGAATCTGTTTCCCATACTTCATTGGCATTCCTAGAGTGGTAAGGAATGCCAGCTCTCTCCAAATAGATGCATGGAGGCTGGGCACGGTGGCTCAGGCCTGTAATCCTAACACTTTGGGAGGCAGAGGCAGGTGGATCACTTGAGTTCAAGAGTTTGAGACCAGCCTGAGCAAGAGTGAGACCCCGTCTCTTAAAAAAAAAAAAGCCAGGTGTTATGGCAGGCACCTGCAGTCCCAGCTACTTGGGAGGCTGAGGCAAGAGGATCAGTTGAGCCCAAGAGTTGGAGGTTGCTGTGAGCTATGAGGCATGGCACTCTACCGAGGGTAACAAAGTAAAAACCTGTCTCAAAAAAAAAATAAATGCATGAGTACGTAACACCATATAAGCATATTTAGAATCTACCTCATAATATTCTGAAATAAAAATTATATTTAAAGAACAATAAATAATAAAATACAGTAAAAAAACACAAAATAAAAAAGCTTTCTGGGTTTCACAAAGGTAAAGCAAATAATTTACTCTCTTTACAAAAAATAGACTAGAGGGCTCAGGTTAGGGCTATGAGTTTGGCTAACTAGCAGATGTATTTGCTTTAAAGCCTGGGCCTCCACCACTCCTAGACTTTTGGTCACTATATATATATATATATACATATATATATATACACACACACACACATATATATATATATACACATATATATATATTTTTTTTTTTGAGACAGAGTCTCATTTTGTCACCCCTTGGTGGAGTGCCATGGCGACGCAGCTCACACTCCTGGGCTTAAATGATTCTCTTGCCTCAACCTCCTGTAGCAGGAACTACAGGCGCCCACCACAACACCCAGCTATTTTTAGAGATAGGGTCTCACTCTGGCTCAGGCTCCCCTTGAACTCCTGAGCTCTAGTAATCCACCTTCCTTGGCCTCCCAGAGTGCTAGGATTACAGGCATGAGCCACTGCGCCAGGCCCCCTCATCTTTTTTTTTTAATTTAAATTAATACAAGGGTACAAAAGCTGAACAGAAGCTTTTTAGCCTCATTAGGTCCCATTTATTTATGTTAGTTGAATTTGTTAGGCAAGGTCCTAGTAATAGCTGAGTCCTTCACCCAGGAGCTATGCCATATACCCCTACACTGTGCCCATTAGATGAGAGCACATCTCCCCCTCTCTCCTCTCCCTCCTTCCTCCCCCTACCCCCATTACTTGAATATAGTTGTGTTTTTCTCTTGTGTGAGCATGTAGTTGTTCATCTACTGGTTTCATATTAGTACTAAGTATATTGGTTACTTGATTTGCCATTCTTGTGATACTTAGGAGGATGTTCTCCAAATCCATCTAGGTAAATACAAAAGATATAAAGTCTCCCATCTTTTAATGGCTGCATAGTATTTCATTGAACGGGGAATGGGGTGGGTGCTGGGAGAACTGGTTAGCCACATGCAAAAAGACCGAAACTGGACCCACTCTTCTCACCACTTACAAAATGACTCATGATGCATAAAAGATTTAAACGTAAGACACAAAATGATAAAATTTCTAGAAGAAAGTGTGGGAAAAACTCTTGATGATATTGGTCTGGGGAAAGATTTTATGAAGCAAACCCCATTGGAGATTACAACAAAAACTAACATAAGTAAGTGAGACTTGATGAGGCTAAAAAGCTTCCGTGTAGCTAAGGACACAGCAATTAAAGCGCATACATAACCTTCAGAATGAGAGAAGACTTGGTTCCCATCATCTCTTCTGGAAGAAGAGTGGCAGTATTTAAGTCCTGGGCAGGCTTCAATCTTAAAGGCAGGGGTTTCTGTAAACATATCCTGGAACTTTAATAGATGTCTATCCTAAATCCATTTTGTCACCCTTCCCTGCAGGAGCTCAGAGGTCCAGTGGGAGGTTCTAATATATTGTAAGGGAAGCTCCCACAGTGAATTTAGTGGCCTCTGGTCACCGGTGTTATCACCCTCAGGCAGAGAGGCTATCCTGCAGCTATGGGGCCCAATTTCTTTGGTAAATAGGCTACTGATTGTAATTGTGGCCTTCAAAGCTGTGTTAACACCTCTAGGGCTATCCCCTCTCAAGTACATATAAGCAGGCTTTCTGAGAATGTGGTAGGCCCAGGGTGAGGGCTTAGAGCAAGGCTTTCTTTTTTTTTTGAGACAGAGCCTCAAGCTGTCCCCCTGGGTAGAGTGCTGTGGCATTACAGCTCACAGCAACCTCCAACTCCTGGGCTCAAGAGAGTCTCTTGCCTCCGCCTCCCAAGTAGCTAGGACCACAGGCGCCCGCCACAACGCCCGGCTATTTTTTGGTTGCAGCCGTCATTGTTGTTTGGCGGGTCTGGGCTGGGGATTCGAACCCACCACCTTAGGTGTACGTGGCTGGCGCCTTAGCCGGTTGAGCTATAGGCGCTGAGCCAAGGCTTTCTTTAATGCCTGAGCAGTCTGTTTTTGTTAAGGTACCCATATCAGAGTTCCTTATCAGTGTTGCTATTTAGGCTTTTATCAAGGGGGTTAGCCACAAGCTCACAATTAGGTATCCAAATACAGCAAAACTCCACAAGCCCAAGAAAAGAATGTAGAAAGGGCCCAGTGGTGGGTTCAGGTAGGTGCACCATAGCCTGGATGCACTCCCAGGATAGCTCTCATTTTCCCAGGGTGAGAACAAGCCCCAGGTAGGTCACCTTAGGTTGATCCAGATGGCTTTGGGAAGTGGCACCTTATACTTGTTGTCAGCCGGGAAGTGTAGGACTCAAATGGCATGTTCCTCCTGCACCTGCTTTAAGCTCAGGGGGTGTATCATTAGGTCATTGACACATTGAAGTGTCACACCCCAGCGGGATTGGAGGTTGTCTAGATCTTTCCCCAAGGCTAGCCAAAAAGATGAGGGCTATCCTGGAGCCCTTGTGGCAACACCATCCAGGTTAAGTGGTGGGGTGTGCCATGGAGAGGGATCCATCGAAAGCAAACAAATTTTGGCAGTCAGGGTAAAGAAGGATGCAAAAGAAAGCATCTCTTATGTCTAATCCTCTATAATAGGTGGTTTCTGGGAGAATGTTGTCTAGTAACATATAAGGACTGGGCACCACAGGTTGCAAACGCACCACCACCTCATTGACAGCCTTTAAGTCCTTCACCAGTCAGTAAATACTGGCCTTTTACCGGATAGGCAAAATAGAGTATTATAAGGAGGCATTTTCTATAAGGGTCTCAACACCTGCTCAGGGCTCAGTCTGCAAGGGCTATTGTTTAACGGGGACATTCCTGCTGCACGTTGAGATGGGCCTTAGCCAGTTGAGCCATTCTGCCACAGCCCAGGGATCCAGTGTCCATGATATTGGTCTGGGGAAAGATTTTATGAAGCAAACCCCATTGGAGATTACAACAAAAACTAACATAAATAAGTGAGACTTGATGAGGCTAAAA
>NW_003852397.1:7424095-7425115 GCF_000181295.1 Otolemur garnettii | reverse complement strand
TAGCCAGTTGAGCCATTCTGCCACAGCCCAGGGATCCAGTGTCCCAATGCCTCTTCACCTGTTGATCTTTGAACCCATCACCCTCGGTATATGGCGCCAGCGCCCTACCCACTGAGCCATAGGTGCCACCCACACGTATGTTCCATTTTTCCCAATCTTTTCCCATCTTCTGTTCTTCATATTGGATACTTGCTGTTCATTAATCTTCAAGTTCACTGCCTCTTTCCTTCACCATCTCTATTGGGCTATTGCAACCATTCAGCAAAATGTTCTATTTCAGACGTTCAAAAATGTCTAGTGGATTCTTTTTCTAGTTTCTGTTTCTCTGCTGAAAATTTATATCTCAACATTTATCTCAAGCATCTTTATCTTGACCTCAGGGAACATATGGTATAATAGCTGCTTTGGAGTCTTTGATCTTGCCGACATCTGTGTTATCTCAGAGTTGCTGTTTATTCCTCTTTCTTTTAGGATTTGGTCAGACTTCCCTGGTTCTTTGTAGGCAGGTGATTTTATCCTGCACATCATGACAGTTATGTTGTCCAGACTCTAGGTCCTGTTAAAATCCTCCTCTGGCAAAAGCTGACTTTTTTTTTTTCCAGCAGGCAATCAGCCTGATTAAATACAGATTTCAACTTTTATATTGTTTTGTACAGGTGATTCCAATCTCAGTTCAGTTTTGAAAGCCTCTGTTATGCTGCTCTGGATCTGTCCTGAACACACATCGCTCAAGAGTTAGTCTGAGACTCAGGTCAGACTCAGGAAGCCCTTGCTATGCTGACTAGGGTCTTTGCATACAAGTGCAACTCTGGGGTGAACCCAAGACTTGCGTGGATTCATGCACAAAATTAGGGATCATCTTCTCTACCTTGTTCTTCTCCGTCCTCCCTACTCACTTTCCAACTCACAGAGTCTCCTTGTCTCATTTCCTTGGACCTGAAACATAAGATTTCTATTAGAGTTTTGGCTACCCATGCCCCCTAATAGTTCCCAGTGAGGGTCTCGCCTCAGCACAAAACC
>NW_003852397.1:7421332-7423533 GCF_000181295.1 Otolemur garnettii | reverse complement strand
ACAGCAACCTCCAACTCCTGGGCTCAAGCGAGTCTCCTGCCTCCACCTCCCAAGTAGCTGGGACCACAGGCGCCCACCACAATGCCCGGCTATTTTTTGGTTGCAGCCATCATTGTTGTTTGGCGGGCCCAGGCTGGATTCAAAGGGGCCACCTTGGGTGTACGTGGCTGGCACCTTAGCCACTTGAGCCACAGGTGCCAAGCCACACAATCTTATATTTACTTATTTCTTTCTAGATCCTCAGGTAGCTGCCACTTGGCATTTTTAGTTGTAATCAGTGGGAGGAAAGGGCTGAATTAGGTTTATGATGCCAAACCAGAATGTTTCCTACCTATCGTTTAAGAATCAGCACAGGTGTTACTTTTCCTACCTAGGAAGCTCCTTCTGACTGTCCTCTCAGTTTTAAGGCTTAGTTTCCCTCCTTTGTGTTTAATTCTAATAATCCACCTACTACTTTTATAGAATTTTCCTGTTTGTGTCATCTTCCCTACCATACTGAGAGTGCCTAAACAGAGAGGGTGTGTGTCTTACCCTTTAGCATAGTGCTTGGTACATAGGAGGTCTTCCATGTCTGTTGAATGAAGTAGGCTTTTCTGAACACCCTAGCCCAAAGTCTGAATTCCTAAGTAGTTGTGTTGCTCCTAAATCTTTTCATCCATTCTACTTTGTATTACAGTTATTTTAGCACTCATCTTTCATTCACTATTAGATTACAAGCTCAATGACACTTAAATATTAAGTGTAATATGTCTGTATCCCCTAGCATTGTATAATATCCTTAACTATTATTACCTAACTGAATTGAGGTTCAATAAACCAATTTTAACATTAAAGGCTGGGCATAGTGGCTGATGCCTATAATCCTAGCACTTTGGGAGGCTGAGATGAGAGGATTGATTGAGCCCTGGAGATTAAGACCAGCCTGAGGAACATAAGAAGACCTCATCTCTACAAAAAATTAGCCAGGTCTGGTGGCATATGCCTGTGGTCCCAGCTACATGGGAGGCTGAATCAGGAGGATTGCTAGAGCCTGTAAGTTAGAGGCTGCAGTGAGTTGTGATGCAGTCACTGCACTCTAGCCTGGGCAAAAAAGCGAGACTCTGTCTCAAAGTAAAATAAAATTAAATGTTTTAATTCAGCCTGATTAAACTTCAAAAAAATCTTCTCTATATGGAAAGATGTACTTTTTAATTCTTCACTCCTGAAAGCAGCAGGATATTTTTTCCAGTTGCCTCCAGGGGTCACTCACCACCTTTCAGAAAAAAGAATGATGATTAGAACACTGCTTTAGGCAGATCTGTCTGTCTTTAGATCAATAGTGAGGATATATTTTTTTTTTCATGAGAGGCAATTTAGGAGGAATAAAATTTTTTTGTTTTGCTTTGTTTTGTTTTTGTGAGACAGAGTATCACTTGTCACCCTCAGTAGAGTGCTGTAGCATCACAGCTCATAGCAACCTCAAACTCTTGGGCTTAAGTGATTCTTTTGTCTCAGCTTCCCGAGTAGCTGGGACTATAGACGCCCAGCTAATTTTACAGACTAGGTCTCGCTCTTGCTCAGGCTGGTCTAGAACCTGTGAGCTCAGGCAATCCACCAGCCTCAGCCTCCCAGAGTACTAGGATTACAGGCATGAGCACCAAACCCAGCCCAAGAAATAAACTGTGAGCCATATTTTTTATTGAAAATAAATATATTATATTTTCTTAAAAATAGCTATTTTATTTAATTTATATAAAAGGAAAATATTTGGGTTTTAGTCGCTAATATGGTACTGTCCTAACATACTTGTGAAATAAAAAGGAGGCAGACCTTTAACCTTTCAACTTGATTTTACCTCAGGTGAGAGTAAGAAATTAGAGGACCATCCTTGAGGACTGCATATCTCTATTAGGAACTATTTAATCCTTATTCTCCAGAGGGACTATTCTTTTTACTTATAGAATGTTTAATTTGTGCCTAAAGTGCATCATGAAAAACTATGTGTCATTATAACTATTTCTCCCAGTGTACTAAACTATCATTCTTCAACCTCACTGCTAAAACCCCAGTCTATTTCATACCTAACAAATGCTAACATTGTAACCTAATCGTTTATACCCTCATATTAATCTGAAATTAAAAAAAATAAAACCAGTTCTCTCAAAGTTTTTTTTTTTTTTTTGAGACAGAGCCTCAAGCTGTCCCCCTGGGTAGAGTGCCGT
>NW_003852397.1:7418283-7421044 GCF_000181295.1 Otolemur garnettii | reverse complement strand
GGTAGAGTGCTATGGGGTCACAGCTCAGAGCAACCTCCAGCTCTTGGGCTTAGGCGATTCTCATGCCTCAGCCTCCCAAGTAGCTGGGACTACAGGTGCCTGCCACGATGCCAGACTATTTTTTGTTGCAGTTGCCACTGTTGTTTTAGCTGGCCAGGGCCACTTTCGAACCTGCCACCCTTGGTACATGGGGCCGGCACCGTACCCACTGAGCCACAGGCGTTGCCCTCAAAGATTTAATTTTAGTAAGATAACTTTTATGTTTATGCTGTGTACTTTGAAAATGAGAAATAATATTGAAATAATGTGATTTCAAGGAAGGAAGGAAGGAAAATTACTACGAAGTTCCATGGTGGACATTTAGAAAGAATTTACAATGGCCTAATGGAGATTTAGAGTAGGCTAAATCTAATGTTTGAGGCACTGATTCTTTATTTTACCAAAAATTAAAACTTACTGATTTTTATTTTTAAATTAAATTTTCTTTTTAAAAAAATTACAAACTTAGAATTTCCTTTAACTGAGTCCATTGTAACATTTAGGGCTACAGGACTCTGTCAGCATAATGGTGTCCCCAGCTAATATTGATCAGATAAAATCTTTGCTTATTGTCCTATCAAAACCAGTGATGAAGAGACATAAAAGCAACCAAAAGTAAGCCCCTGGCAACTGTAGGTTCTACAGAGAACAAAAATAGACTCAAGTTACTTAAAGTATTAAGTGTTCAGGGTCATCTACATAAAAACGGGAACCACTTTAGGGCTTTAGATGCCCCATAAGCAATATGATCCTCCTACAGTTATACAGAGAGGAGGCCACTTACCCAAAGAGCTGGATACTGCTCTGCCTTGAAACAGAGGAAAAACTGACACATGGCTTTTAGCTATTCTCATTTGATCATTGCCATCTAATAGCACGCTTGATGCTACCAGCTCAGAAAAAAATCTAAAACCTTTGCAGAAAAGTGAAACATTTTCCCCCATGGTGACAAGGATTGTTGTGCTGCTAAACTAGGAGGAAACACCAATACCAATATTTTTAAAATATTCTAAGCAAACTTTACTATACAGGTCCACTTATTCATTCATTTTAGTCATTAGTTACTGAACAGCTAGTAAGTGCCAGGCATTGTTCTAATAGTGAAAAATCAGACAACATCCCTGCCTTCGCAGACAAGATTGAGGTTGCAGTGAGCTATGATGACCCCACTACATACATTCTACCTGTGGCAACAGAGTGAGACTCTCTCCGGGAGGGAGGGAGGGAGGGAGGAAAATTACTACAAAGTTCCATGGTAGACATTTAGGAAGAATTCAGAATGGCTGAGGGTAGGGCCTAATGGAGATTTAGGGTGGGCTAAACTATCTTCAAATCCCTGGCCCCACCCCACCCCTTGATACTACAAAGACTCAAAATGATGTGAAAAATGCCGCCCTGAGAACTTAGGTCTAGCTTTTAGGCTTCTTCAAAGAAATTGTGTGCAGTGGAAAGTGTTTACCCAACCCATTTCCTGGGAAGCTGGGCAAGAGTCAACTCAATTGTCCTTTGGCTTGAGATACTATGTATTGATCTACTTACCCGATGGCTGGCCAGGTATGATGGCTCACGCCTGTAATCCCACCACTCTGGGAGGCCGATGTGGGTGAATTGCTTGAGCTCACAGGTTCAAGATTAGCCTGAGCCAGAGCTAGACCTCATCTCTAAAAATAGCCAGGTGTTGTGGCAGGCGCCCAGGCTGAGGCAGGAGAATCGCTCGAGCCCAAGAGTTTGAGGTTGCTGCGAGCTGTGACAACACAGCACCCCATTGAGGGGGACAAAGTGAGACTCTGTCTCAAAAAAGATAAAAATAAAAGCTACTTATCCATGGTAGACCTAGTGGGAGCACAGTGAGGGGAAGCTGAAGTGGTCAGTGTATGAGAATGAGTCCAATTGCGTTGTTGAGCAAAGTGAAGAACAGGAGCTGAAGTGAGAAGCCAGAACAAGGGGTCTGAGAAACCACAAGGATGAACAGGGGTGGTTAGGACAGGGACATGGCCTAACATGCAAAATAGCATGTCCATGAGACCAAAATGGTTTCTATTATGTCACATGCCACTAAGTAGTTTAGGACATTATGGCGTTCCTTAACAATTAGGAAACCTTAGTTATACAATATAAAGAATTACTGGATAATTTTATTGGATCTCCCTCATTAGGTTTCCAACTGTTTCCTGGCTTCCTTGATGATAATTTCATAAAGAAGCAAAATAATCTTTCATAATATTGTTTTCTGTTTTTAATGCAGCTACAACTCTTCATAGTAAGAGCTGAGTTACTTGTTATAACTGAATATTTTCTGTCATTCTTTTTTGGTTTTTTGAGACAAAGTCTCACCTGGTCATTCTAGGTAGAGTGCCCTGGTGTCTTAGCTTACAGCAACCTCAAACTCTTGGGTTCAAGTGATTCTCTTGCCTCAGGCTCCTGAGTAGCTGGGACTATAGGCACCTTCCACAATGCCTGGCTAGTTTTTAGAGATAGGGTCTTGCTCTGGCTCAGGCTGGTCTGGAACCTGTCAGATTAAGCAATTCATTGCCTCAGCCTCCTAAGTGCTGGGATTACAGGTGTGAGCCAATGTACCTGGCCTTTGTCATTCTTATATGTAGAACTCAAGTATTTTAAATAAAGCACATAATAATTAAGCCTAAAAAAATTCTTGGGATAAGTAGTACCTATTAAGCTCATTATAATACAAAAATAAAAGTCTGTATATTGGTGCTGTCAG
>NW_003852397.1:7414195-7415899 GCF_000181295.1 Otolemur garnettii | reverse complement strand
AACTGCAACCAAAAAATAGCCGGGTGTTGTGGCAGACACCTGTAGTCCCAGCTACTCGGGAGGCTGAGGCAAGAGAATCTCTTAAGCCCAGGAGTTGAAGGTTGCTGTGAGCTATGTGATGCCACGGCACTCTACTGAGGGCAACAAAGTGAGACTCTGTCTCTACAAAAAAAAAAAAAAACACAAAAACAAAAGTCGGATAGTATGTGAAACTCTCCCTTACATTGTAAAGGTCTAGTCCACAGATCTCTGGCCTGCGCCCACTAGGTGCTAGTAGCAACCCCCAGTTACTATGACACCCTTACATGCTTGCAAACGCCCCTTCCAGGCAGGCAGACTTTAATTGAGCACCACAATATAAACCATCTGTCCCAAAGTATTTCTTTCTTTCTTCTTTTTTAGAAAGGGGATCTCTCTATTCTCAAACTCCTGGCCTCAAAAGATCCTCCTGCCTCAGTCCCCCAAATGGCTGGCTTTACAGGTATGAGCCACCTCACTGGGTTTGTAAGTTGCTTCTTCTTCTTTCTTTCTTTTTTTTTTTTTGTGAGCGTCTCACTCTGTTGCCCTTGGTAGAGCACTATGGCATCATAGCTCACAGCAACCTCAAACTCTTGGGCTCAAGTAATCCCCCTGCCTTAGCCTCCCAAATAGCTGGGACTACAGGTATGCATCACCACACCTAGTTAATTTTTCTATTTTTAGTAGAAATGGGGTCTTGCTCTTGGTTGGGCTGGTTGTGAACTCCTGAGCTCAAGCAATCCACCTGCCTTGGCCTCCTGGAGTGCTAAGATTAGAGGTGTGAGCCACTGCACCTACCCACTGAGTTGTTTCTTGACAAAAGTCCATATGTTATAAGATTTCAGAGATACTCTTTTTTGTTCATAAGCTCCAAAGATCTTTTAAATTTGTAGGCACAGGATGGTGAAGGATGGTAATTGCTAGGCAGCAGAGTGTCACCAGTGAAAGTTGTTTGCTCTCCAGTATCTGAAAGAGAATAATCTTTGGTTAAGAACCCTGTGATAATGTCCTATGGGCAGATACCTTGGAAGAGGGGCTCATTCTCTTCAAGACCCATGGCAATTACTCTTCATTGCCACTAGCCCCATAACTAGGTTCAAATCTCAGCATCTCCAGGGGGACAGATACACCCTATGATCCAGGAGGAAATAACTTGTACACCAAAAGAATCACACTATTTTATTAATAGATAAATAAAATAATGAAACCTGGTGAATGTATGGAGGTAGATGGTAAGAGTGTTAGACCAAGAAGAGCAGAACACCACCCTAGAGTCAGCTGGATTCATTGATACGGATACACCTTCTAGAGCCTGGATTCAAAGTGCTTGTGCATGCAGCTGGAGATGCATGCAGCTGGAGATGGCTGTGCCGGCTTATGAGGTCCACTGACTAGAATTTTGACTCCAGGTCTACAGTTCATGAGGTTGAGATGCTATTTTCCTTGGCAAGATATAAAGGAGGGGATTCAGAGTCAGGCCTCAGTCTTTCTCCATATCAAACTTCAATGCTGGAAGATTTTGAAGCAATGTCACAAGATCTTAAAGGAAAGAAAGTATGAGCCAAGGGCAGTGCCTGTGGCTCAGTGGGTAGGGCGCCGACCCCATATACCGAGGGTGGTGGGTTCAAACCTGGCCCTGGCCAGGCTGCAACAGAAAAGTGGCGGGGCATTGTGGCGGGCGCCTGT
>NW_003852397.1:7397726-7413675 GCF_000181295.1 Otolemur garnettii | reverse complement strand
GGGAATATTATTTTCATAAGCCCATTTTAAAAATGTGTTACAAAATTCAGCAACTACAGAGGGATTGCTAGTGAGCTTTGATGTGAACAAAAAGACTAAGAAAAATAGCAGGATGAAAGAACAGAACATGGGAAGCAAAGGGTAGGACAGGATAAAAATACACTGATGTTCCATCTTTAACAGCAAGGGGTCAAAAGTTATTACTTAAAGCTAATAAAGCAAGCAAAAGAGTTATGAGCATCATATTGAATAATAGAGAGGTAAAATAATACACAGGTAAACACAAAGATAACATTACTTACTAAAATCAGGAGATGGAGGGACAGGAATATATTAATGTTGTTATTGTTGATAGTAAAAATACTATTAGAAAAAAGAAAACAAGGAAAAAAAACTAGTAGAAAAAACTATTACTGTCATATTGGGGGAGAGGAGAGAAGATGGATTATTCAATGAGTAGTATCCAGTATCAAAAAAACTGGATAAATATAGTTGACCCTTGAACAACTCGAGTTTGAACTTCGAGGATCTACTTATGCACAAATTTTTCGCAGTAAATACAAAGGGTACCAAAAAACGTATACACATTTTTAAAAAGGAAAAAAATATTGTAATAATCTATCTATGCCAATGTTTGTTATCTTGTATATTGTACCTTTTATCACTTGTGATTGCAGAAGTCAAATGTGACTTATAATTTTAATACAGTTTTTCATTTCTTAAAATGTGAATACATTTTGGGGGCACCCTCCATGCATAGGAAAAATTGGGGGAATTTGCAACAATTTGAAAAACAGACAAACCCTGTAGGCTAGATATATTGAAAAAATTAAGAAGAAATTGTATATGCTATGCATGCATTAAACATACATAATTACAGTCTATTTTATCACTTCTTACCATAAAATATACACAAATCTATTCTAAAAAGTAAGAATTTATCAAAACTTACAGACTGTCATAGTGCTATTTACAGTTGAGAGAAATGTAAACAAATGTAAGGAAGCAGTATTAAATCATAACTGCATAAAGGGAACTAAAGTACATGCTGTACTGCTGTAATAATTCCCTGGCCACCTGTTGCTGGCAGTGAGCGCAAGTGCTACAAGTAACTGAGTAACCAACCACTTCCAGTGCCAGGAGAGGATGATCGTCTCCACTTGAGCAGCTGTTGCTCCAGTAAATTTCATCTTGCTGTAAAAAATCATCTCTCTCTGTTCTTGCGTATTTTTCTTCATGGCTAGTGCAATCCTATAAACCTTGATAACACCGTGGGACGCATACAAAGTGCCATTAGTGATAATAGAAGTGCTCTCGAGAAGTGGAGAAAAGCCATGACATTACAAGAAAAAGTTGAATTGCTTGGTACGAACTGTAGGTTGAAGTGTGCAACTGTGGTCACCACCATTTCAGACACACAAATCACATTGTAAAAAGATGACATAAACTTAATGGTTTTGATAAATACAATACAATATTGTAAATGTACTTTCTATTGCTATTAGTAACATTGTTGGGGGAGTCAAAAGGTATACACAAATTTTTGGCTGTGTGGGGGATCCTGTGTTGTTCAAGGGCCAATTGTGTTTTTTAAAAAATAGGTAGACTCCAACTTCATACCATACAACAAAATCAATCATAGTTTGAGATTTAATGTAAAAACAAAGCTATACAGATATTAGAAGGCATTTTAAGAATGGATTTATATGATAGGATTGGGAAGCCCTTTCTGAAAACATCAACAATGACAGTGCTATGGTCTGAATGTGTCCTTCTCCAATTTCTTATGTTGAAACTTAATCACTGTGTGACATATCAAGAGGTGGGTCAGGCTGGGTGCAGTGATCCTAGCCTTTTGGGAGGCTGAGGCAGGAGGACTGATTGAGGCCATGAATTTGAGACCAGCCTGAGCAAGAGTGAGACCTTGTCTCTGCAAAAAATAGGAAAATTAGTCTTGGCACCTATAGTACAGTGGTTACAGTGCCAGCCACATACACCCAGGCTGGCAGGTCCGAACCCGGCCTGGGACACCTAAACAACAATGACAACTGCAACAACAACAAAAAAATAGCTGGGCATTGTGACAGGCACCTGTAGTCCCAACTACTTGGGAGGCTGAGGCAAGGGAATCGCTAAAGCCCAAGAGTCTGAGATTATTGTGAGTTGCGATGCCATAGCACTCTACCAAGGGTGACATAGTGCTACTCTGTCTCAAAAAAAGAAAAAAAAAGAAAGAAAGAAAGAAAAAAAATTAGTCAAGAATGGTGGCATGCACCTATATTCCCAGCTACTCAAGAGACTGAAGCAGGAGGATTACTTGAGCTCAGGAGTTGGGGGCTGCAGTAAGCTTTGACTATACTAATGCACTCCAGCCTGGGTGACAGAGCGAGACCCTGTTTCAAAAAAGAAAAAAAAGGTAGGGCTTTTAGGAGAAGATTAAGTAACAAAGGCAGATCTCTCAGGAGTGGGATTATACCCTTATTAAAGAGGCTGGAGGAGCTACTTTTCTTTTTTTTTTTTTTTTTTTGAGACAGAGTCTCAGCTGTGCCCTGGGTAGAGTGCCATGGTGTCATGGCTCACAGCAACCTCCAACTCTCGGGCTCAAGCGATCCTCTTGCCTCAGTTTTTCTATTTTTAGTAGAAACAGGGTCTCGCTTTTTGCTTAGGCTGGTCTCAGACTCGTGAGCTCAAGCAGGCTACCCACACCCGACCTGGAGGGGCTACTTTGCCCTTCCACTATATGAGAACTCAGCAATAAGGCCTCATGTTTGAAAAGAAGAGAACAAGCCCTGACCAGACACTGAAACTGCCAGTGCCTTGATCTTCTCGGCTTCCAGAACAGCAAGAAATAAATTTCTATATCTGTAAATTACCCAGTGTAATGTATTTTGTTATAACATCTTGAATGTACTAAGACAAAATGATTTTTTATTTTTGGTTTTGGTTTTATTTTTTTGAGACAGAGTGTCACTATGTCGCTCTCAGTAGAGTGCTATGGCGTCACAGCTCACCACAACCTCAAACTTTTGGTGATCTTTTTTTTTTTTTTTACCTCAAATTTTTGGGCTTAAGCGATTCTCTTGCCTCAGCCTCCTAAGTAGCTGGGGGACTACAGGCGCTCCCCAGAATGCCCCGCTATTTTGTTGTTGTTCTTGTTGTTGTCATTGTTGTTTAGCAGCCCCAGGCCAGGTTCAAACCTGCCAGGCCCAGTGTATATGGCTGGTGTCCTAACTGCTGAGCTGTGGCTGCCAAACCAAAAATGGGTTTCTGTTGTTGTTAGTTTTGTTTGTTTGTTTGTTTGTTTGTTTCTTTTTGAGACAGAGTCTCACTTTGTCACCCTGGGTAGAGTGCCATGGTGTCATAGCTTACAGTAACCTGAAACTCTTGGGCTCAAGCAATCATCCGAGCTCAAGCAATCCACCTGCCTTGGCTTCCCAGAGTGCTGGGATTACAGGCATGAGCCACCATGCCCAGCCATGATTCTCTACTTACATGACGTTCCTAGAGTAGTCAAATTCATGGAGACAGAAAGGAGAATGGTGATTGCCAGGCAAGGAGGAATGGGGGATTAATGTTTAATGGGTACATAGTTTCAGTTTGGGAAAATGAAAAGTTCTGGAGAGATGGTGGTAGTTACACAATACTGAGAATGTACTTAAGGATTTACTACACTTAAAAAATGATTAAAAACAGTTGGGTATGATGGGACTCTTGTAGTTCTATCTCCTTGGGAGGCTGTGGCAAGAGGATTGCTTGAGCTCAGGAGTTTGAGACCAGTCTGGGTAACAGAGCAAGACCTTGTCCAAAAAATGGTTTAAAGTAGAAGCTGTTTTTCTTTTAGAGACAGGGTCTTTTAGAGATCTGTTACCAAGGCTAGAGTTTTGTGGCATGATCCTAGCTCACTGCAGCCTTGAATCCTTGGCTGGGACTATAAGTGTATGCCCCCGTGTCCAGAAAAATGGTAAATTTTGTTATGTATATTTTACTACAACTCAAAAAAACACCAAAATACAAATTTGAAATGAGGGTTTTTCCATGAGACTAGCCTACGTCACAAGGTTCTAAAGCAACAGATGGTGGCGTGGGCGTCGAAACAAGGGAACAGAGTGGTCTTGTTGGTGGGACTGCTTTTAAAATAGCACACTCTCTGTGGAAAGAAGTATGGAGATTGCTCAAAGAACTAAAAGTAGACCTACCATTTGATCATGCAATTCCACTACTAGGTCTCTAACTAAATGAAAAAAAGAGCCAGGCAAGGTGGCTCACACCTGTAATCCTAGCACTCTGAGAGGGGAAGGCAGATGGGGGCAGAGGGGAAGGATTGCTTGAGCTCAGGGGAAGGCAGATGGGGGCAGAGGGGAAGGATTGCTTGAGCTCAGGAATTTGAGACCAGCCTGAACAAGAGCAAGACCCTGTCTCTAAAAATAGCTGGACAACACACATGTGTGACAGGCATCTGTAGTCCCAGCTACTTAGGAAGCTGAGGAAAGAGAATCACTTGAACCCAAGAGTTTGAGGTTGCTGTGAGCCGTGATGCCACAGCACTCTACTGAGGGTAGAGTGGTAAGTAAGACTCTAGCTCAAAAAGATAAAAAATAAACATTTTATCATAAAGGCACTTGCACATACAAGTTTATAGCAGCTCAATGCATAATCACAAAGATGTGGAAATAGCCCAAGTGCCCTCAACACATGAATGCATTAATAAGTTGTGGTATATGTATACCATGGAATACTATTCAGCCATAAAATGATAGAGATTTTATATCTTTTGTACAACCTGGACAGATTTGGAGAACATTCTCCTAAGAGAAGTACTGGTATCACAAGAATGGAAAAATAGGCATCACATTTACTCAGTCCTAAATTAAAACTAGTAGATAACAACTATAGGCTCAAATGAAAGAAAAATTCAATTAAATTCAAGTAGGAGAGAGGGGGGAAGGGTTTCAGTAAGTTCCCACCCTGCAGGTACAGCACACAGGTATATGGTACACTTCTTAGGTGAAGGACACAACTATGACTTGGACTTTAATCCTACAAATGCGAACTATGTAACCTAATCATACGGTACCTTCATATTACTCTGAAATAAAACATAAATACATAAAATGAGAGTTTTATTAAACTTTATACTTTTTCATTTTTAGGACTTAAAATAACAATATGTAGTGTTCTAAAGGGTCAGAGAAAGTATGTAGTAATGCAGTTTGGCAAAACACAATAAAAGCAAAAAATACTAGTTCTTTACTCAGAAATTCCACTAGTAGGAATGTGGCCTAAAGGAAATAAAGATGATCACACATTTAGCTCATAGCAATGGTACTTATCATTATGAAACAGAAAACAAATCTAGATGTCCAGTGATAAGAGTTACATCAAATTAATCATTCATCCAGTTCATGGGATAACTATGCAAACCATCAAAATAGTGATGTAGAATTATGCTACACTTAAGAATTGTAGAAGATAATAGGCCAACTATTATCTAGAGTTCTATAGAATGTAGAATTATGGCCAACTTCTGCTATGGTGCCTGCACAGAATTCATTCACCCTTTTCCTGGGAAATAGGACCGCAGTTTGCTTTGAAGAGACCAGCCACCTCCTCTCATTTCATGAGGACGGCTGGCAGTTACCCCACTTCAGGGCGGCATGCTTCAGGTCTGGTGAGTCGGCATTCCCTATTTGCTGGCCTCAGAGATGGTTTCAGATATGGGCATCTGACCTGTGTTGGTCCAAAGCATTTTGATCCCAGCACTTTTTGTCTGAAAGATCGGGAAAAGGAAGCTCTTTTTCCTGCTAGAGATGATTTAAAAGAAAAAAGATAGCTTGGGGTTGTTATGGGGAAGACCCCACTGGAATGATGCCCTACTGCAAAGAAAGAACTGGATTTTTCACTCTTTTTCTTAAGCTGGTTTGATTTTGTTTTTAATCAACAGCAGCAACAAAAAAAAAAGTCATGATGAATATAACATGGAAACACATTTATAAGTATTGAGAAAATCATGTTCCAGAATAGTATGTGTAGTATTTCCCCACTTTTGCAAAATATTTCCATAAATATAGTCGTAAGGGATATGGTCTGTAATGATAATGATGTCTCTGATTGATGGGATTATGGGTGCTTTTTATTTTTTTCTTGCTTAACGTCTCAATAGGAACTTTCACCTTCTGTTAAATCAGAAGATACTGTAGGTTTTCCATGAGTGTCCCCTTCAGCTCCATTATGCTAGCATCCTATTTTTAGATTTAAAAAATATTCAGGGGCCTCTCTGTAGTGAAGTGTCTGTCATCTGAGTTTCTACTGTTCAAAGTTGGGTATGAGGTCTACTCATTGCTACTGGAGTGTCATTGCTTCTGGGCTCTCTTAGACAGAGCTAGGAAATAACGTGTATGAACACACACACTCACACCCACACCACATTTTCCCCTTCTAGCTCATCACCAGAGTGTTTATTTTAGCCTCCTACTTTTGTGTGGACTCACTCTCTTGACTGCATGGGCCCTGCCCTAGACCCTGGTGCAACCAGGCCAGCCAGTCCCTTCCTGGGACTGACCCTGATACTGCAGACTCCCTCCAGCTGCACTGGCCGAGTACTCTAGGGAAATCTTTAAAAGCATCAAAAGAAAGTCAGTATGCTAATGTCCACAAATTTGGAAACCATTAATTTCTTCAGCAAATAATTATTGAGCACTTTTTCTATGCCAGGCACTTTTCAAAATGTTGGAGGTAAAATGGCAAAACAGACAAAAAGCCCTCCCCTTATGGAACTTAACAGTCTTGTGGGGAAGTCAGATAGACAATGAAGAAAAATAAAATGTATCTTAATGATAACTGCTTAGAAAAAAAAAGTTGGAAAAGAGGATCTGAATTGCCCAGGGTAAAGGGTAACATTTTATTTTATTTTATTTTTTTTTTTTTAGATGGAGCCTCAAGCTATCCCCCTGGGTAGAGTGCCATGGCATCATGCTCACAGCAACCTCCAACTCCTGGGCTCAAGTGAGTCTCCTGCCTCCGCCTCCCAAGTAGCTGGGACTACAGGCGCCCGCCACAACGCCTGGCCATTTTTGGTTGCAGCCATCATTGTTGTTTGGCGGGCCAGGGCTGGGGATTTGAACCCGCCACCTTAGGTGTATGTGGCTGGCGCCTTAGCCACTTGAGCCACAGGCGCCGAGCCGAGGGTAACATTTTAGATGTCAGGGAAGGGTTACAAAGGAGACTTTTGAGTAGCGACTTGAAGAGTGTCCCAGGCAGGGGCAGCACTGGAAGTGGAAGGAGGCCGGACTGCATCGGGGACACAGGGTAGCAGATGAAGAAGCAGGAGCCAGAGCACATGGAGCTGTGCTGTCAGGGCAAGGACTTGGTTTTCTTGTGAGAGAGACAGGGCATCACACAGGAAGAGGCTGATTTCATCTGACGCGTTTCCACAGGATCGTGCTTGCTGTTGCATAGAGAACAGATTGAGGGAAGCATGGGAACACAGCACAAAAGAGACCATGGTGGCTTGGATGAGTGGTGCAGGCAGGCAAAGGCAGTGAGAAGTGGTAAGAAATTCTGGATATATTTTGGATGGCAGATATAGGAGCTGGAATTCAAGGGAGCATCTAGGTAGTAATTTAAGCCATGAGATAGGATGAGATCACCTGGGGAGTGAGTATAGATAAAGTAGAGAGGGAGGTCAAAAACTAAGCCTGGAGGCACTCCCAACACAGGGTGGCCACAAAGTTCACGTGCAACTTAAAACAGGGTGCAATTTAAAATTGCACACAAACTTTATGCCACCCTGTATTTAGAAGTCAGAAAGTGAGCAGGATCCAGCAAAGGAGTGGCTGGGAAGAGAGGAGGAAAGCCAGGCAAGTGTGGTGGCCTGGAAGCCTGATTCAGAAGTCAGGAATTGACCACTATACCAAATGGTGCTGCTAAGTCAAATAAAAGGAGGACCGAAAGATGACTATTGGATCTAGTGACTGTAGAGGTCAGAGGTAACCTAGTAGTAAGAAGGGCAGTTTGGTGGAGTGGGAGGAGCAAAATTCTGATGGAGTGGGTTCAAAAAAGAATAGGAGGTAAGATGAGTGAAGATAACTTATTTAAAGCAAAAATGTTTTTGGTAGTTTTGTCTTTTGTACATGGGTAGAAAAAATTGATGCTTTAGCTACAAGGGGGTACATGGGCTTTTAAATAGTCTCCTTTTTCTTTCAAGGTGGGAGAAATAGTAGCATGTATATATGGAAATGCAGATGGAAATGATCCAGTAGAGAGGGGAAGACTGGTGATGTGAGAGAGAAGCTGTAGGTCAGGGGTCTTCAAACTTTTTAAACAGGGGGCCAGTTCACTGTCCCTCAGATGGTTGGAGGGCCGGACCACGGGCCCTGGGATGAGTTGGCTGCTAAGCAAGACAGGCAGTGGCCGCAAAAACACCTGGTGGGCCAGATAAATGTCCTCTTAGGCGGGCCGCATGTGGCCTGCGGGTGTAGTTTGAGCACACCTGCTGTAGGGGTTTAATTTGAAAAAGATGTGGGGTAACTAGTAAGCCAAATACTGAGAGAGCTGGCCTCATTTTTGCAGGCCCCAGGGCTAAGCATTAGGAAAGAAACAAAGACAGAAAAGATGTAACAGATTGGGGATAGACATGGGGAGAAAGTGGAGTCAGCTGAAGAGCAGGTGTAATGGAAATGAGGAAGGGGGCACTAAAGGGATGGAAGTTGGAGTCAGAGGCAGGGATTCTGGTATTGAGGATTTCAAAGATGCAGCCATTTCCAGAGATGACAAGGTTCCAAGTGTTGCTGTTAGGTCAGTGAAAATAAAGTTACTTCACATGAATATTGAACCTTGAACCAAAACCTATTTGCTGGAGTGACTGATAGATGTATGAGAATGACTGGGAGGTCCGCAGACGACTGTGACAAGGACAGGTAAAAGATGGTAGAGATAGATGGGGTAAGCAAGCGAGGCAGAGGGCCTAGCCAGGGAGGTGGCTGGCTTCCTATCCCTGGAAGGGTTCCAGGAGACATGGAGACTCTGATTTAAGGGTTTTTAAAAACCACCTGAATTTAAGATATTTTAGCTTCATCTATAGGAGACTAGAAGAAAACTTTTGATCTTAAAATTTGAAAATATGCTAACTGACATGCCTTTTAAATTAGGTTTTCTGTATAAATGAGAATTCTTCTATTGTTTTCCACAGAAATTA
This sequence comes from Otolemur garnettii, assembly GCF_000181295.1. NCBI lineage: Eukaryota > Metazoa > Chordata > Mammalia > Primates > Galagidae > Otolemur > Otolemur garnettii. The sequence continues at coordinate 7,404,482 of NW_003852397.1, read as the reverse complement.
TTTTCAGGAGAGTTAATTTTATCCTGCTTAGGATTTATTCTCCTCCCAGGTCCCTCAAATGGCTGGCACATTCTAGGATATAAATGCTTATTGGATTAAATACGCATCACAAATCCCAAGTTCTTGCATTTGATGTATTAAATCTTCTTAGCACCGTTAAACATAAATAATGATTTACTTTGAAGTTAGGGCACATCTAATACAATAAACATCCTCTGAGGGCAGAGTCAGTTTTCCTCCAAGCAGGTAATTCACATAACAGGGGTCTGTTTTTCAAAATTCCGGCAGAGTCTTGACTGTTCCTGAAATTTTCCATCAGTGTGAGCACAGTAATATCTGAGTTTAGTAAGTTTAATCAGTGTAGGTAAAACAAATGGCAATGTACATCAACTATAAAAAAAGAACATCAAATAGAAATAATTTTTAGGGCTCAGCGCCTGTGGCTCAAGTGGCTAAGGCGCCAGCCACATACACCTAAAGTGGCAGGTTAAAATCCAGCCCAGGCCCGCCAAACAACAATGACAGCTGCAACCAAAAAAAAAAAAAAGCCAGGCATTGTGGCGGGTGCCATTGGTCCCAGCTACTTGGGAGGTGGAGGCAGGAGACTTGCTTGAGCCCATGAGTTGGACGTTGCTGTGAGCTGTGATGTCACAGCACTCTACTCAGGGGGAACAGCTTGAGGCTCTGTCTCAAAAAAAAAAAAAGAAAAAAGAAATAATTTTTAGTCTATACAGAAATTTGGGATCATTTCTATCCCTGGTCCCTTCCCTGGAGAAATAACATTACCCAAACACACCTGTAATACATACATACAGTTTAAAAAGCACAGAGATTATTGCTTCTTTACTCAGCACAGACTGTTTCTTTCATTTCAGTAATTTTTTTCCTCCCAGAGAATTCCATAAATATAATCACAAGACCCTATAGGAATTTGCTAAAAAAATTTTTATTGCATTTACTGAGAGTATCACATTTTTTCAGAAATAATCTTATCTTCCAAATGATTACAAAACTCTTTATTAAAAAGGTTATGGTTTTCTACATTAAATCGCACATTATAAAAAATCAATTATAAATTATACTCTTTAAAAAGAAACACACACTTTTTTAAAAGGTAAGTACTAAAATACTGTATACTGGTCTAATCCAGAGTGATCATTCAGCATAGTTAATGATATTTAAACAACGAGTGTGCCCCAAATGGCACCCTGTGAAGGTAGGTGGGAAGCAGAAGCAGCACTGTGCTGCGGTGTGCAGTGTGGGCTTGGAATGACTTGGTTTCGATGTCTAAGGAAAGGTTTTCAAAATATATAAAATAATTTTAAAATTAATTTTCAGATAAACATTAATATAAGTTGACATGAAAAACATTATACTATACTAGGAGGTACCTAAAATATCCAAGCTCTCTCTTAATAATACTATAGAGTTCAATTTGTTGTAGCTGTAACTTTCAGACTAAAACTGGTCGAAGAACAAACACAAAAGGCAAATCTGTCCAGCATTATGCAATGCCTTTACAATATTATATTTCTCAAGCTACGGTATGTATATTTAACAGTTACAGCAGAAGTTATTATTAGAGAAATGTTTCACCCTAATGTAACTTCTGATTAACAAGCCCCATCCTCTCTTCCATATATAATTCATGTTAATAGAAAAAAATTATCATTAGTTAACAGACAAATCCACTCCACTGTGAAAGCATGATCTTTCTAATTAGGAAAATGAGGGAGTGTATTGTTTTAATTTATATTTATAAAATCCTCATAAAATAAGGTTGCATTCTCTAAAGGAGATCAGGATTAAATGAAAGCCTGTGATCCTCCATTTATCTGGATGCTTCTCACAGGAACATTAGGGTTCACAGACCCACAGGTAATTTTAGGTTGATAGTGCAGTCAGATACCACCAGGACACTGAGTGCTCTGAGTAAATCCCGGGTCTGAGATTTGCTGACACTGACTCAGGTGCAGAACTTACTAATTTAAATCTTTATGTAAAATATGAAAGATGAACAATGATACTTTAGTGGGACTGTTTTTAATTATAAAAATATAACTGAGCAATTCATTATCCACATTTTAGGACTGATGACTCTCAAAAACTAATTTTAGCCTGAAAAATAGCTAAATAGCTTCAAATGTTCAAAGGTCTACTGAGGCAAGCTCAACAGAAAGCTATTAATTTTTTTTTCCACACTGCCTCAAAGTTACATATTTTCTTTCATTTTTTTAGAATAACTCATAACATGTAAAAAGTTACAGAATATTTTTGAATAGCTCATTTTGCATTGGAAACATTGACAAGAGACTTTTTCTTTTTTTTTTTTTTTTTTTTGAGACAGAGCCTCAAGCTGTCCCCCTGGGTAGAGTGCCGTGGCATTACAGCTCACAGCAACCTCCAACTCCTGGGCTCAAGCGAGTCTCCTGCCTCCGCCTCCCAAGTAGCTGGGACCACAGGCGCCTGCCACAACGCCCGGCTATTTTTGGTTGCAGCCGTCATTGTTGTTTGGCGGGTCCAGGCTGGGGATTCGAACCCGCCACCTTAGGTGTACGTGGCTGGCGCCTTAGCCTGTTGAGCTATAGGCGCCGAGCCAAGAGACTTTTTCTTTAAAGTTATGGGAGGCTGTGTTCATTAGAAAGTTTTTATCTGGTGATCATTTTCATAATTTAAAGTCTTGAATGTTAACAAAAATTATATACCTCTAAGCAGATACTTGAACTCAGTAACTGCTTTATAGGTAATTTTTTTTCTCAGATGTATATATAAAATGCAACATGCATAAGCCAGATCTACACATTTTCTATTGTGTTTTACACTCATATATTTAAAAAGAAAAAAATAATTCTGAAAGGACATGAAGTTTAGCACCAATCTTGATCTAATAATATTTCTTTGGTAGAAAAAAAAAGAGGCACCAAGTACACAGCCTATTCATAGTCCAGGGTCAGAAGATAGCACTATTAATAACTAACCCTCAGGTCCTCAAATAACATTTCAATATACACCTTAACCATTAGGGACAATTATATTAGAAAGATTTATGTATTTATATATATTTTAAAAATCGACTCTTCTATTAACTGACAGATACTAAAAAATATTATCTAGTAAAAAGTCAAATATCACAGATTCCAAAATAGTATCATAGATCTAGTTTGATTTTTTTATATTGATAGTGACATTAACTCCACATTATTATTCTTACAGCACTCAAATCAAAAGGTCAAGAAATACTTTCGGTTAGATTGGGAATTTGTGGGTTAACTCCTACACTATTGCCAGACTCAACAATGGCATTTTCAAAAACTGCAGAGACAAAAATTCATTGCCTGGGTCTCTATTCCACTAGTGCCTCTTATAGGAGTTTAACATGTAAGTCATAAGGTTTGGGAACAACCATACAATCTGTTGTCACTGATCGTCTATCCTCCTGCCCATGAGAACAAGAAACTTTCATTGTCAAGCTACTAGCGTAATGTGAAGAGCCACTGGTGAAGCATTCTACCAAATGTTCATTATTGTATCCAGATTATAAATGTCTGAAGGTTTTTCTTTTGTCAGATCCACAGACCACATTAGTAATTATTCCTTTTTTATTCCTTTTATATCCATTTATCAAACAAAGCACTTAAGAAATTGTATGGATAGTTTGACCCCATTAACAATTTGTACTCTTGTTTTTAATCCCAGAATCACCAACAGTCCCTTCTGATGAAGCAGGAATTGATTCAGCTGGATCCTGAAGACTGAGGTAGGCGGACTGTGGTGCTCAAGAGTCATCATCAAGTACTTAAGAAAGGTTTTATTTTGTTCCTACCAATAAAAAACACTGAAATCTGTTTCAGAAATGAGGTAGCCTCCCTTATATTATTTTATATCTGTCAAAAGTTACCCTAAGTTTCAAGGTGTTTCTGAGTGATTCAAAGATGTAACAAGGAATTCTTCCCTCGGTCTTTATCACCTCAGGAGGAGGCATCTGATAATGTCCACATTTATGGTGGTTCAATAATGGTGGTTTTAACATGTATTCAAGTTTCATATTTAGCTATGGCAAGTTTCATATTTGCCCTCCCCTCACCCCTTTTTTTTTGACACAGAGTCTTGTTCTGTTGCCCACGCTGGAGTACCATGGCATCATCCTGGCTCATATCAACCTCAAATCAAGCCATCTTCCTGCCTCAGCCTCTCCAGTAGCTAGGACTATAGGCACCTGCCACCATGCATGGCTATTTTTTCTATTTTCAGTAGAAGCTAGTCTTAAACTTTTAAGCTCAACTGATCCTTCTGCCTTGGCCTCCCAGAGTGCTAGCATTATAGACATGAACCACCCTGTCCAAATAAGAATAAATAATATTCTTATTACCTTTATAGTGTATTTGTAACAAATCATTAGTCTCTGCCAATCAATAATAAACATAACTGTGACTATGAAATTACAGTGAGCCCAGGGGCTGTCTGTCCACCTTGTTACAATTTGCCCCTACAGCCATACTGAAACTCAGCTCTAGACAGTCTTTTTATCTCCCTTAGACCCCAACTTCCAACACAAATCAGTGAGTGTAATGTGAGAACTAATTATCAAGTCAATGAACTGTCAAGTCTTCCTTCTATGGCATGTTCTTTCTCCATATTACCTATTACAGATGACAAATTGCTCTTGTGTTTTAATAACAAAGTACATGACAATGTACTTTTCTAGTAGCCAGAATACTATTGACTATAAATTAAAAAAGAATACAGATCTAAAAGGAAAGTAATAAAGTTTGACTTCCTCTTCTTTTTAAGACAACACATTGGAAAAGCAAAAATGCTTAACCTAATATAAAAATTGTTCCCTAATGTTTATGCCAGCAACAGTGAAGTTTTCAGTGTTAGCAGCTTCCTAGAGAGTTTTAAATACTTGTTGAAACATTATAAACTTGGAGCTAATTAGCTTATGCATTTCCTCTTGTATCTCTAATCTCTGGGGATTTATTCTAACGCGATTTGCCACAAAATGTAATCCAACCTAAGGGAGGTTCCTAAAGAATAATCATTAGGAACTACATCTGAGAGGCCCATTAAACATTCTAAGTTATCCTTTGTCATGTGCTCTCAGGGCTAAGATTTAATGAAACCTTAATGGAATGTGAAAATCAAAGTAAAAAATTACACTTTCTGAAAATAGGCTAAGAACTTGTCAACTTTTTAAAGCATTTACGTTAAAAATTTAAATATGAAAGTTTCAAATGTTAGTATAAAAGATGCCAATTATATGAAACTTAATACATACCTCAAATTTTTTATCATGTAATTTAAAATAAATTCAATGTAGACCATTAGAACTCTTAAGTTGAAGACTGGGAGCGAGCCATTCTCCAGGACATGCAAAATTGGGTGGGGATCCATTCTGTGAAACTACAGGGACAAGTAGCATAGCTAAGCAACTGGTGGAACTAAGCATGGATGTTACAGAGCTTTTCTAAAGATATGGGGAAGGAAAAAAATCAAAGAATGATAAAAATAAAGACAACATAAAAAGAATAAGAAAAATGGTACCTATGAAAAAGCATGAAATTGACTCCTCAGAGCCACCTACCTAGGCTGCGTAATCTCACACCACATTTTCTTTTCAATTTTCCATTAATTAAACATCAAAAGTCATCTGGACATAGGACAGTTTAGAGTACCTGTCCTAGAATAACTGGTATAAATTAAAATATTCTTAAATGCAGCTAAGAACACTAGAACACATAGAGTTATGAGAAGAACTCTAGAACACATGGAGTTATGAGAAGCAAACATGTTTATAATTAAGTATATATTTAAAAGTGGGGAAGTTAAAGCTAAGAGCATTTAAGCTTTCTCCACACTTGGGCAGAACCTCTGAGATTATCTACAAACAAGTTTAAACAGATAATATGGATTATGAAATGTAAATGAAGTCCTGTTTCTGTTTATTTGTAGAACTTGAACATAATACAAGAACTATGCAATTTTTGGTGGAAATTACAAGTCTTGTAGCAGGGCTATAAAGCAAACACGGCAACCATGATAAAAGAGATTAACAGATTTTGAATAAAGTATCAATAACCTGGGTGATTTATTATTACTTAATGGGTAGATTCTAACAGTATCTGCTGCAATAAAATTTAACCAAAACATTTCTGGAAGCTCCTTAGTCACCTTAGTTTAAAAAGCATCTGATCCAGATTTCCTACCAAGAGGAATGACTGCTCCCTTTATTGCGTTGCTGTGGTCTTAAATGGCAGAACCTTTTGAATCTGAGTATTTTCTGAGTCCTACCAGAAAAAGGAAGAAGAGATAAAAAAGCCAAGTTCTGACTCTGTATTCTTTTCCTCTCAGAATTGTATCTGGATTAAAAAAAACAAAAAAAAAATTAGGCTTACCAGGTCACTTTTTTACAATAGCAACACTCTTTTCAGAAGTTACAAAGGATTTACTTAGTAATAACTCTTGATTTAAAATACAAATTTTTATGGATATTAAAATACTCATTTTCTCAGTTTGTATATTTTAGATTTTTGGGAACTTTTGGAACTATCAAACACAATGTTACTAAATATGTATTTTATAGAATTTAGCATCTTACATCTTACCTTTATACTTTTTAATTTTATGTTATTATAGCAGAGTATATTATAGAGGAGCTTTTATGTATTATATAGATCCAGTTTGATTCATTCCATTAAACTGAAAACTATGTATGTGTAATAGTATACACAAACACAATATCTGAGATCTAAGTTT
>NW_003852397.1:7396273-7397607 GCF_000181295.1 Otolemur garnettii | reverse complement strand
AGACAGAGCCTCAAGCTGTCCCCCTGGGTAGAGTGCCATGGCATCACAGCTCACAGCAACCTCCAACTCCTGGGCTCAAGTGAGTCTCCTGCCTCTACCTCCCAAGTAGCTGGGATTACAGGCGCCCACCACAACACCTGGCTATTTTTTGGTTGCAGCTGTCATTGTTGTTTGGTGGCTGGGGTTGGATCTGAACCTGTCAGCTCAGGTGTATGTGGCTGGCGCCTTAGCCACTTGAGCCACAGGTGCTGAAGCCTATTTTACATATTTGAATCACTGCCTTTGTTTTTTTTTTTTGAGACAGAGTCTTGCTCTATTGCCCTGGATAGAGTGCAGTGTCATCAGTGTAGCTCACTGCATCCTCAAACTCCTGGACTCAAGTGATTTTCTTGCCTTAGCCTCTTGAGTAGCTGGGACTACAGGCGTGCACTACCATGCTGGCTAATTGTTTCTATTTTTGGTAAAGATGGAGTCTCACTCTTGCTCAAGCTGGTCTCACTCTCCTAAGCTCAAGTGATCCTTCCACCTCAGTCTCTGACTGCTAGGATTACAGACTTGAGCCATCATGCCCAGCCTACTTTGCTATTTTAATGTGGAAGCTAACCAAATAAAAAAGTCTTTGGGCTCCAGATTATTGCCTATTTTATTGCCTCTCTAAAATTAGCCAAATTTTGAAAAGGAAAACATTTTAGAGTCCTCTACAGAGTAAATTTCCCATTTTTGAAATACCCTATAAAATTGGGGGGAGTAGCTTTAGGAGTCAAGCTAAAACTACAAACAAATACTAACATTTATAATGGCAGATATGACTATTGGTCTTAGTTGTATTTTTTCTTAACTTCTCAAAAGCACTGATTATAGCAAGCAAGTAATGTTGTATGTAACTGAACATGAAAAATTTGTTAACATATTACCTTAGAGCAGTGGTTCTCAACCTTCCTAATGCTGTGGCCCTTTAATTATAGTTCCTATGGGTTGCGACCCACAGGTTGAGAACCTCTGCCTCAGAGTGTCTAAATCATTTTCTAAAAGTTTAAAATAATAACACAAAAGGGCAGTGTAGTTAAAATGTAATTTCTTTTTCTACAAAAGAACCTTCTACAAATTACCTGAGTCATCTTATGAAATACGAAACTATTAGTAGTAAGTTGCAACGGTGTATGGCACAATAGGGTTACTGAATGTCTGTCTTCATGATCTTTTAACCTTTATAGGTCTGAAGAATTAAAGTATAGGCTCAGCGCCTATAGCTCAACCGGCTAAGGCGCCAGCCATGTACACCTAAGGTGGCGGGTTCGAATCCCCAGCCCGGACCCGCCAAACAACAATGACGG
>NW_003852397.1:7393827-7395431 GCF_000181295.1 Otolemur garnettii | reverse complement strand
AAAAAAAAAAGACTTATAAATTTCATAAACCTAATTTAAGCAACTGTTTCTATCAGAAATAGATATTTATTTTCTTCATGAATATATAGGGTTTTGCCCTTGTCCACAATTTGTGCCTATAATTGCCACTTGATCACATGCCCATTAAGATTTTATTTAAATATCAAGTCCTAGTGCTAAACAAATCCAGAAGACAAATTCTAATTTAAAATGGCAAGAATATCTTTCACGCATTCTATTTTACTTTATTATTACAAGTGAAACACATTCAGAAATCTGGGGTGTTTCTGACTATTTGAGTAGAACATACTGCAAATGCAAAGGAAACATTGCATTAAATGAAGAAATGCCTGATTCTGCACAGCTCTGCCCTTGTGACTAGGATCCCTCTTATCCCACATTCTGATTCTGAACACATTGTTAGCATCTGTTCCCAGAAAGTCCCTCGACGCAGCAGTAAGTTAGAATCCCTTAATTTTAGAGCTTATTCAATAGCAGGCAAGCTACTTTAATGAAGTTTAGGTAGATTCTGCTATTATTTAGAATCCAGGCTGAAATTTTGAAAATTTTTTTTAGAAAACAATTTTCCAAATAGCAGAAGAAATTAAAACAGAGGTACCAGAACTAAAGATATACCATGTGAGACAACAACAAAATATTTCCAGTCCTAACCAAACCCTTTCAGTATAGCTTGAGGTATTTTTAAATATTTGTACAAGCTAAATAGCATTCACAGTTTTCAAAGTTGCTTTTCACTGAGATAGCTTCATATTTTCACAATATTTGATTTTCAGACATGTTTTCATGTGGCAGAGCCTCTGCTCTCAGACTCATGGAAATATCAGTTATTCAGTGGCAGAAAATCGTTCTTGTAGTAATACGGGCTCTATTTGCCAATTACTGTGCTATTCCTAGGATGTGATTAAAAAAATAAGAAATTTCCAATTCATATAAAAGGAAAACTTGCTTAAAATTCACAAGCAAGTCCAGTCTGGTGGAGGTATATAAGACATTAAATAATAGAGTCAGATTCTTTCTTGAAGATTCCAGATGAGCTTGACAGTAGAGAGTTCTGGTTCTCCAACATTTTTTCCATCTTTTCTCCTCCAGTGGTCTTACTGATCTCACTCTGCTTCTTACTATGGATCCATGGGATAAAACAAAGCACAGCACCTCCAAGAAGGGGAGGGATCCCAGCGAGGTAGAATGCCACATCATAGGAGCCCAGCTTGTCACGCAGTAACCCTGGGGAGGGAAAAAGCTGTCACCAAGCGAGAAGTGGTGTGGTTGTTAGGGGTCTCAGATCAGTTACACTAATGGCCTAGTCCCAGCCTAATTTCACCTCAACTATCTCAGATCAGACACTTTTCAGGAAATGGATATGAAATATAAACCTTTTAAAATATGAGGAAAAATCTCATATCTTAAATCTTGTCACAAAGCACAGGCCTCTGGGTTTTCATACCACAGTTTACTTGAAAAGAATATTTGCAACCAAGCTTTGCCTTTCTCAAACTCCCTTAGAGGCCAGCTGGGGCATTGTGACATGGTGGATAGACCATCCGGCTGAAACTTCTGTTGTACACACAAAACTCCAATGTTTA
>NW_003852397.1:7387711-7393312 GCF_000181295.1 Otolemur garnettii | reverse complement strand
ATGGTGGTGTGTGCCTATAATCCCAGTTACTTTGGAGGCTGAGGCAAGAGACTCACTTGGAATTTGAGCCCAGGAATTTGAGGTTTCAGTGAGCTATGATCAGACCACTGCATTCCAGCTAGTGTGAAGAGTAAGACTCTGTCTCCAAAAAAAAAAAAAAAAAGCCCCCCCAAACAAAACGCACAACACTAAAACATAACATTAAAATATAAGAGTGTGTTTGTGGTACTTTAATCCAGCCCTGGGCTCTGCTTCTGAAAACTATTACTTAGCATACTCTTTATTTCTAACTTCTCTAACAAATGCCAGGACTCAGGTTTGGGGCTTTGTTTGTTTGAACATACTGCATTGAGTATCCATGTGACTTTGTTAAATAGCTGAGCATTTGTCTAGTTAAGTACCAACACATAAGAATGTGTACATTCATTCTGCATACAGACATAAAATTTACGCTATCTGTAAATGCATGACTTTGCCATTTTTTGAATCAGACTATTCCATGTATAACTGAAGGTTTCATCCTTATGAACATTTATGATTATGTTTTTCTGCAGTACTGTGATGCACTCGATCTCTTGGTGAGATAGGGGTTTTCTGCTTTTAGTTCCTGCCCATTTTGGAAGTTTACTTTACCTCCCTTATTCTTGGTCTCCTAGCATATACTTTCAGTAGCAAAAACTGTGACTGCTAACATGCTACTTACAACCTGCTCTTGGAAACTGTAAAGCAAAGCCTTAGGGTATAAAAAGAAGAGTGGACAATATATTACCTGGGAGGAAGGAAGGAATGAGGGTTCTCCTATAGGGAGACTGTGACCTTTTGAACTGAAACTCTGTTCTGCTCAGTAGTAACTCTGCTTGCTTGACTCATGACTAGAAATGCAGTTCAGGGTATGAGAATGAATTGAGCTGGACTTTCACTAAGCTCCTCATGAGCCTGACGGATGACAGTACATACATTTCATTTTTATCATAATTATATCAAATATTGTAATACTAATTCACACTGGCACCCAAGTAATGCTGAACTTGAGACATCTTTATATTGTTATTCAGAGGATTTTTCAAGGCAGAATTCACAACATGAAATCAATCATTTGACTGATTGATTGGAGACAGAGTTTCACTTTGTCGCACTTGGCAGAGTGCTATGGCATCACAGTTCACAGCAACCTCCACCTCTTGGGCTCAAGCGATTCTCTTCCCTCAGCCTTCCAAGTAGCTGGGACTACAGGTGACGGCCACAATGCCTGGCTATTTTTTGAGACAAGGTCTTGCTCTGGCTCAGGCTGGTCTCGAACCTGTGAGCTCAAGCAATCCACCTACCTCAGCCTCCCAGAGTGAAAATCAACCATTTTAAAGTGAACTATTCAGTGGCATTTAGCACATCCACAGTGTTGTACAACCACTACCTCTATCTAGTTCTAAAATACCTTTATTATGCTAAAAGGGCATTCCAACCCCATTAAGGAGTCACTCCCCAGTCTGCCTTCCTTCCATCCCCTGGCAACCACCCATCTCTTTTCTGTCTCTACGAACTTAACTTACCGGTTCTGGATACTTCCCATAAAAGGAATCATGTGATGCATGTGTCCTTTCATATTCAGCTTCTTCTACTTACATAATGTTCTTGAGGTTCACCATGGGCAGGTGACAGGCACATACATTGGGGCTGTTTCCACTAAGTGTTATTTTTCATCAACTATTCTTCAGGGGGCTGTATGATCTTTCTCTTTTTTTTTTCTTTTTTGCAGCTTTTGGCTGGGGCTGGGTTTGAACCTGCCACCTCCGGCATATAGGGCTGGCGCCCTACTCCTTTTAAGCCACAGGCGCAGCCCCTCTTTTTTTCTTTTTGAGATAGAGTCTCACTCTGTTGCCCTGGGTAGATGGCTGTGACAAAACAGCTAACTGTAACCTCAAATTCCTGGGCTCACGTGATGCCCCTGCCTCACCCTCCCAAGAAGCTGGGACTACAGGCACCAACCACAATGCCCAGGTAATTTTTCTATTTTTAGTAGAGATGGGGTCCTATTCTCTCTCAGGCTGGTCTTGAACTTCTGAGTGCAAGGGATCCTCCCACCTTGTCCTCCCAGAGTGCTAGGATTATAGGTGTGAGCCACCATGCCAAACCAAGGTTGTATGATCTCTTAAAGTATATATATTTAGAAATCTTTCAGGATCTTCATCTTTTCGAAAAACCATGTTCCCATTTTTCTAAAGCACACACTAAGTGAAATATAGGGATTATAAATGCTTAAAGCCCAGAAACTTATGTTTACACGTTTTACTGAGTGTTTTAGATGCCAATAAGGATAAGAGGACTCCCCAGCAAACTTTTTCAACATGATTATATATAACTAGTCTCTCACCTAATGTGCACAATGTGAGGCTGTTCATCATGCCCTCTGGGGGAAGGGCTCAACTACAATTTGAACTTTACCTTGGAATTAAAAACAATGCAACCTAAACATTTGTACCATCAAATTAACCTGAAATTAAAAAACATTCTTACCTTCTTAAAAAAAAAAAAAAAGAAAAATATTAACAGATAAAGCACACATAAAAGCAAAATACCAGTAATCAACAAATTGTAACATGTGTTACCCATAGGTGATATTTAGGGCCTGGAGTAGAATATGCTACAAATTAATATAATGACCAGAGAATCATTATATTTACCTGCAATGGGTGGGCCCACAGTCATGGGTACAGACATGAATCCGAGCAGAAATCCAATTGCTTGGGAGACATCCTGGGCGCCAACTAACTCAAAGGCTATGGGGGCCATAATAGAAATGAAGCATCCATCAAAGAGACCCATGATGAGACAGACAGCAATGAGGGCCCCAAAGACGCCACACAGGGGAATCATCATGGACATGAGACCGATGAAGCAGAAGGAGAGCACCTAGGACAGACACCACAGTGTCAACTCTGTTCCCAGCAAAATGGAAGGTTGCCGTCACCAACAACGTGCCGAAGACTTCCCCCTTATACCCTGCCACTGCCTAATTCACCTTGATTTTTTTATACATCATCAATCCCATAATCATGTCCCCCAAGTTCTCCTAGCACTCTTTCAACATTTCCATTAAGACGTAAGAATAAAGTAACTTTTTATATATGTACTTTATCTTCCAGCCTGAAACTGTTTGAAGTCACAATTTGTACACAATTCATCTTTGGAACAGATATTATGAGGTTTAAGAATCTTGCACCCTGGGCGATACCCGTGGCTCAGTGGGTAGGGTGCCAGTCCCATATACTGAGGGTGGCAAGTTCAAACCCAGCCCTGGCCAAATTGCAACAAAAAAATAGCCTGGCATTGTGGCGGGCGCCTGTAGTCCCAGCTACTTGAGAGGCTGAGGCAAGAGAATCGCCTAAGCCCAGGAGTTGGGAGGTTGCTGTGAGCTGTGTGATGCCACAGCACTCTACCGAGGGTGACAAAGTGAGACTCTGTCTCTACAAAAAAATAAAAAGAATCTGATTCTATCAACTCAAAATCATTCATCAAACACTTGATTGTTTTTTCACCTTTGAAACTAAGTACACTTCATTAGCAAGCATTATAGATATATTAACCATGCCAGGGTTCAGAATGTTTATTTTGAGTCACTGAACACCTCCATTTCAGTGTCAAAGAAGTTAATAGAGTCAGTTACCTGATTCTGCCTCCCACTTGGTAGGCATTATGCTGTGAACTATGCATAAGACTTGGTTCCTACCTTCGAGGTATGGAGAAATGGACATTTAAATAAATAAGTACAAATGAAGTATTCTATGTGCTGCCACAGTTACATATGCAAAATATCTTTGGTACAAAAAGGGAGGAAACAGATAATTCAGTAGCTTTTCAAAGGCGCAGAATTATGAATTAAAACTGGACAATTCAGTGAGCAGCAATGTCTTAAAACCATCAGGATTTTTAAAAGTATGCATCTCATAGCAACTACTATTTCTCCAGCATACTAAGTGCTAGGCACTGTTCTAAGCATGTCAGAGGGATTCTCTCACTGGTGATAATGGTGATCCTGACAACAACCCCATAAGAGGTGCAGATTGTTATCCCTATTTCACCGATGAGGATGATGCTGGGAGAAGTCATGTGCCCAGAGCTTATAAGATGGAACCAGCCTGGACCCCACAGCCCATGGGAGCAGCAGGCAACAGGGAGAACTATTCCCCAAGGGTGCTCTCCAATGAGAATGGGGCTGGGGAGGGAGAGACCAGATAAAAAGTAGAGCTGTTGGGACTGCTGTGTTCATCTGTTCTGTTTTTTCCCAGGACCTACTGACACACCTCTGAAAGATCAGGCTTGGGTGTCCACCTCAGGACACCACTCCCAACTTGAGGGGCTCTGAAGGTGTAGAGTGAGATTCTGGGGTGGGATTCAGGAATGTTGGTTTTCACAAACATTAACACAAACATTAACACATTGATACCACAATAAGAAACATATCTTGAAAAATGTTTCTCACTGGGCATGGGGGCTCACGCCTATACTCCTAGCACTCTGGGAGGCCAAGGTGGGTGGACTGCCCGAGCTCATGAGTTTGAGACCAGCCTGAGCCAGAGCAAGACCTCATCTCTAAAAATAGCCACCCACTGTGGCAGGTGCCTGTCGTCCCAGCTACTCGGGAGGCTGAGGGAAGCAAATAGTTTAAGCCCAAGAGTTTGAGGTTGCTGTGAGTTGTGATGCCAAACACCTTACAGAGGGTGACAAAATGAGACTCTGTCTCAAAAAAAAAGAGAAAGAAAAATGTTTCACATCCAGGTTAGTTTTCTTTTTGATATTATCATACCATATAGCTGAGTAAATTTTTCTTTGTTACTAAAATACAGTTTTATGGTAAAATTTTAGTTAATTTAAGAATCTGAGCTGACTACAGTAGAACCTCTGTAAGCTGACCACACAAGGGATTGTTCACTTAAGAGTTTCAAATTTATTACTATATATTTTGAGTTTTTTGTTTTGTTTTTTTTGAGACAGAATCTCATTTTTCCCCCTGGGTAGAGTGCCATGGCATCATAGCTCACAGCAACCTCCAACTCCTGGGCTCAAGCGCGTCTCCTGCCTCAGCCTCCCAAGTAGCTGGGACTACAGGTACCTGCCACAACACCTGGCTCTTTTTTCAGAGATGGGGTCTCACTCTTGCTCAGGCTGGTCTCAAATTTCTGAGCTCAGGCAATCCACCTGCCTCAACCTCCCAGAGTGCTAGGATTACAGGCATGAGCCACCTCACTTAGCCTATGTATTACCTATTACTATGTATTTTAAACGAATATACTTAATACTTCACCTGTCTGCCGTCGACATAAGGAATTAGATTGAGTGCATGTAGTACGTGTCTGGTCTATGAAAATTAGGGTCAGCTTAGGGAGGTGGCCAACTAATGGAAGTTCTACTATATTTGAAAAATAAACCTGGCACATCACACTAGAATTTCTAAAGAACAGAATCTCCCCATCTTCCTGATTTTTGTTTTTATTTTATTTTTTTTTATTTTGAGACACAGCCTCAAGCTGTCACCCTAGGAGTGACAGTGACATCACAGCTCATAGCAACCTCCAACTGCTGGGCTCAAGTGATTCTCCTGCCTCC
>NW_003852397.1:7384155-7386653 GCF_000181295.1 Otolemur garnettii | reverse complement strand
ACTCTACCCACGGTGATAAAGTGAGATTCTGTCTCTAAAAAAAAAAGAAAGAAAAAGAAACATATCAATAATCACAAACTCTAGAAAATCTAGAATAAAACTTTAGGACAATACATGGCCAGACTTAATGGATTTAATTGGTAAAACCACAAACCAAACATTCCCAAACCACCCACACCACTAAATTATACCTAGACTAGCTTTGAAGAATGTATGTATGTTTGTTTTTTTTAAACTATGTTTCATAGTCTTTTCCCATTTGTTTTACTACAAATTTCTTTTAAGATAAGAAAGCCAGCTCTGTAGAATTTTCTATTTGGTGACTATATTGCAAGACTAATGCAGTAGTTGGCACAAAGTCAATTTTGCTTAATTATGAATGTTTTGTTGGAATCCTGAGTCCAGGCCCTTCGTGTTTGGTAGTTTCCCTGATTTGTCTGTTTTTGGCCTCTTCAAAATTTTGTTCTTTTGGTCAGTTTTGTAAAAAATTATTCACTTAATAGTTTCTAATTTATTACTATATATTTTGAACAAATATACTTAATACTTCACCTGTGTGCAAGTTCTCCTGTTCTCAATTCATACTACGTTAGTTTATATCCTCTTTTTAAAATTTTTTTGGCAATGATTTATTAGTTTAGCTGTTATTTAACAGTAAAATTGTTTAGTTTTCCTTTAAGACTTGAATCTATAGAAATTTGTATGTTTATTCTGAAAGCATTTCTCAGAAAAATAACTCACTGCTTCTACCTTATTTGTAGCTATAGTCATGATGCTCTTTTTCCCAGTGGATGTTTCCAACAAAATGTAGATATATGAGGAGGTCAGGAGACCAAGCTGATGAGAATATGCCTGTTCCCCATACACAGGAACACATGCTAAGGTTCAACAAAGTGTACATATAGGAGGTTCACTAATTCCTCATCACTTTCCAAAATTAATATTGATGTGTAGATACTGGGACCCAGTTTAAAGGATGAATAAACTTGGTATTATATTACAATCATTTTTTTTCTTTCAAACACAGCAGCTCTGGTTAGATTCAAATAAGAGATTCAGAGGGTCCTAATTTTCTTTTGTTTTCTTAAAACCATCCAAGGAAGTATCCTTTGCCATAGTACCACAGGCTCTAAAAGAATTAACACCCATGAGTTAGTTTGCATACCTAAGAACAAAAAAGTTCTTATGCTATTACCTTTTCCATTTCTATCACCAAAAAAGCATTCTTGGAGAGAAATGATAGTTTAAGTTTTGCTCAGGAATCTCAGTGTAGCTCAAGAGGAAAATGAGCTACACCTGAATAAGCAGAAGGTATTTGTGGAGACAGACACATAATTGGCCACAGTTAGATTCAAGTGCTGCTCCTCTACATTTATTCAGTATCAACTTTCCAGAAGCTCACAGCCTCTAGCTAGGCACCCAGGACAGAAAGCAGTTGGCGGCAGAGTTCTGCTGGCCCATCACAAACTAAAGAGAAATGGGCTGCACAGCTGGGCATGGCTAGAGTCTTCTGAAGTACACAGAGGCCATCATACTTTAAAAATGCTTCAGGAGTCTGTTTGACCTTTTCTACGGCACATGAGTACACTATTCTTTCTACTTGGTAGAGGAACTGGCAGGTGACATAGTCACATCCCATGCCGGTTTAGATTATGGCAGGGCACAGTGGCTTGAGCCTATAATCCCAGCTCCTTGGGAGGCTGAGGCAAGAGGATCACTGGGGGCCAGCAGTTTGAGACCAGCCAAGGCATCATTGTGAGATCCTCACTTCAAAAAACAAAAAATGGATAGATGAGACCATGAATGTGGGAACTCTGATTTTTTATTTAGGCTGAGGAATTGTTAAGTATTTGGAGACTATTTTGGAAATACCTTACATAAAGCAAATTCCCTCATCCCAAGGTATCTTTAGGAAAACGTAAAATGCTAAAAATAAAATGGGGAAAAAAAATCCTGGGCAACACTAAGCAGTTCACTCTACCTGAACCGGAAGCAGCAGCTTACACGGGACAATGGATATGGAAGTCATTAGTTTTCTCAGTTACAAAGATAATTCATCAATACGTTCTTTTAAAACATTCCACTATAAAGGAATGCACACAGTAGTGTATGAGAACCTTCTTTCAACCCCCTCCCACCTACCACTCATGTCCACGTCCTCCTCCTTAGGAATAACCATTTAACGATTTAGTTTGCATCCTCCCAAACCATTCCTGCAGGTGCACACGCACACACTGGGGGGCTGTCTGTTTGACAGACACTGACATGATGTCTGCTTCAATGTATCCATGTCACAGAGAAATATGACATGATGGAAAAGTGACCTAAATGTAAAGTTTTCAATTCCTTCATACAAAGTTGTAACTTTCAAACCTTTGAAACACTCTGACCCTTATAAGACACTTACACAGTCTGACAATTAAGTTTGTGAACTTGCCACTGTGCAGTTACATTGGCAGCACTGGACAAACAACTCGGTAAGGTTTCATAACCCTGCT
>NW_003852397.1:7369916-7384051 GCF_000181295.1 Otolemur garnettii | reverse complement strand
TGGCCAGGGACAGGTTTGAACCCACCACCTCAGGTATAGGGGGCCAGTGCCCTATTCCTCTGAGCCACAGGCACTGCCCAATTGTTGCATATTTTTCTGTGCTAGCTGTCATGAGAATTTTGGAGCTTGAATTGGAGCAATGAGCAAACATTCATAAATTTCTTGTTAACTTTGTAACAGTGGAATCAGGGACATGTTAGTCTAAGTTTATGGAGATAATACCATGAAGAAACGAGCAGTGTACGAATGGATTAAATGTTTTCTCTGAGAGGAAAGAAAGTGTCACTGATGAAAAGACGTCAGGGAGGCCAGTAATGAGCAGAACTAACAAAAACATTGCAAAAATTCATCGAATTGTGTCAAAATCACTGACTGACTTGAGAAGCATAGCAGACCAAGTAATCATCAATAGAAAAACACTTAAGACAATTTTAACTGAAAATCTTGGCAAACAACTCATGGCTCTTGCATCATGACAATGCACCACCTCATATACCACTATCTGTGGGGGAGTTTTTAGCCAGTAAAAAACTAACTGTATTGGAACACCCTCCCTACTCACCTGATCTGACCCCCAGTAACTTTTTTCTTTATCCAAAGATAAAGGAAATATCGAAAGAAAGACGTTCTAATGACATCCAGAACATCAAGTGTAATATGGCAACAGCTTTGACGGCCGTTCAGGAGAAGAGTACCAAAACGGCTTTGAAGACAAGAAAAAAAATTGCTTTGAAGGGTGCACTAGGTGCTAGTGTCAGTGCACAGCTTCCTGAGGGGAGAACTTCAAAGGTGACCACAGTGATATTTAGCAAGGAGGTATATAGCACTTTTTCTAGTTTGTGAACTTAATTGTCAGGTCTCACATTGAAGACACAAACAAATCTGTAGTAATTTAATGGTAACTAAAAAGATGGGCCTGTGAGGAAAATAGGAAGATGATACTAGGGTACATGCAGCCTCTCTTTTCCCAGTAAAGTATATACTCCAGGATTTTTTTTTTTTTTTTAATAGAGTCTTACTCTGTGACCCTGGGTAAAGTGCCATGGCATTGTAGCTCACAGCAATCTCAAACTCCTGGGCTCAAGCAATCCTCCTGCCTTGGCCTCCTGAGTAGCTAGGACTATAGGCACCGGGTATGATACCTGGCTAGTTCTTTTATTTTTAGTAGAGATGGAGTCTCACTCTTGCTCAGGCTGGTCTCAAACTCCTGAACTCAGGAAATCCACCTGCCTTGGCCTCCCAGAGTGCTAGGATTACAGGCATGAACCACTATACCCAGGCTACTCCAGGAACTTTTTTTTTGTTTTGAGACAAAGTCTCACTCTATCACTCTCAGTAGAGTGCTGTGGCACCACAGCTCACAGCAACCTCAAACTCTTGGG
Organism: Otolemur garnettii; assembly: GCF_000181295.1. Taxonomy (NCBI): domain Eukaryota; kingdom Metazoa; phylum Chordata; class Mammalia; order Primates; family Galagidae; genus Otolemur; species Otolemur garnettii. Next base: position 7,382,669 of record NW_003852397.1, on the reverse strand, counting down.
CTTAAGCAATTCTCTTCCCTTAGCCTCCCAAGTAGCTGGGGCTACAGGCACCTGCCACAATGCCCGGCTATTTTTTTGTTGTAGTTGCCATTGTTGTTTAGCAGGCCTGGGCCAGGTTTGAACCTGCCAGCCCCAGTGTATGTGCTACAGGCATCAAGCCAATACTCCAGGAACTTTTGCAAAGATTTTTACTCTATATAATGCAATAAAATCATCTCTACTGGCAAGAGTAGTAGATGTCACTCAGCATTTAGGATTAGTAGGTTGAAAATACCTTGGTGGAAGTTTAAATTCAGAACTCTTAGGCAAAAGTGTCAGATAACATTCCTAAATTCTATTAGCTATAAGCAAAGATGCTACAGGTGACTCACATCTGTAATTCCAGCAAATTAGGAGCCTGAGGCAGGAGGACTGCTTGGGGACAGGCATTTAAGACCTCACTGGGGTAACACAGCAAAACCCTGTCTCTAAAGAATTTTTTTTTTAATTTAAGCAAAGATTCTTCTAATTCAGAATAACTAGGAGGCGCTCCTTTCTTGAGACCTATTCTAAATCAAGATCTGACTTTAGTATTTAATATAATATTAAAACATAATAAAAGCAAAGATTTATTAATCATCCAATCTGGACCAAGTACTTTACGTAAGCTGCGATCAAGAATCCTCATCAGAGCCCCATGTTGGTTCTGAAGATAAACTGGTGGTAGAACTAGGGTGAAATGGTGCCTGTGTTCTACTGCTCTGTGGCCTCCCAAACTGGAGATGACCATGACTTGAAACTAGACTGTGTGGGGGCTGTGAAGACTGTCCATGTCATCAGCGTTCTAGGCCTGGCTGCTGCTCACATCTGGCTTCAAGGAGACAAGGAGGGGAGAGAACTGTCATAGCCTCATGAGGTTGGGCTACAACAGACAAAAGCAGGGAGCACTTAGGTCTGAGAAAACACATTGCCAATGAAAGGAAAGAAGGGAAGATAAGCAGAACATCCCACCCTTAAAGGCTGGGTCAAAAGGCAGACAGGCAGAGAGGGAGAGAGAAGGAAGCATAGCTGGAGTCAGCTGCAACAAAGAAGAACGAGACAAGAATCAAAAACCACACTGAGAACTTGGAAAGGTGGGGCAGGGAAGCCAGCAAAAAGGAGAGGCAGAAGGGAATGACTATGGGAGCGAGCCCAGGATCCTGCCAGGGTTAGGCCTGTGTGGTCTCCACTGTGCTCGCAAGATGGAGTCCATCAGGGAACAAGTTAGGAAAAGATATGTTTTCCTTTGTAAATTACTTGAAATTATTCAAGTATTAAAATGTACTCACAAAATGTTGCAAATTATTATTATTATTTCCCCCCCCCATTTATACATGGGGTAAACACTTTTGAAAGTTGCTTTTTGTTGTTTTTGTTGTATGGAGTTTTGGGGTTTTGTTTTCTGAGATGAGATCTCACTCTGTTGCCCCAGCTAGAATGCAGTGGCATCATCATCATAGCTCACTCCAACTTCAAACTCCTGGGCTCAAGTGATCCCCCTGCCTCAGCCTCTGAGAAGCTGGGACTACGGGCATGTGCTACCATGTCCAGCTAACTTTTTTCTATTTTTGGTAGAAAGAGGGCCTTGCTCTTGCTCAGGCTAGTCTCAGAACTCCTGAGCTCAAGCAATCCTCCTACCTCAGCTTCCCAAAGTGCTAGGATTAAAGGTGTGAGCCATTGCACCCAGCCTCAAAACATGTTATAAACATAAAATATAACATAACTTCATCCATTATGGTCCCTTAGTCCAGGCCTCCTGATATCATCAGGACCACTGTACTGATCTCTCATCTGGTTCTCCTCCCCTCTTGCTTCCCTCCCTATAATCCATATCCCATACACAGAGCGGTCACAGTGACCTTAAAATGTAAAATCAGACCAACACTGTCCAATAAAGATCTGCTACACTTAAAGTAAAATCTCTTTATCTTGGCTTTCCAGGCCCTATATAAACTGGTTCCTCCTAACTTTCCAATCTCTTCTCACGCGACTATCTCTATCTTCCTGTCTTCCCAAACATACATAGCTTTTTCCTGCCTTGGTTTTGCTTTAGAAACTCAGAGGCCATGGTTTCTTGTTTGTGTCTGGTGGTTCTAGAATGGTGCCGGAGGCACAGGAGGTCTGCATAATTTTTTGAATGAACGAAAAGCTAAAAATCTGTAATACAACTAATGTGCATCAGAGGGCACCCTTGATACTTGAGAACAAGACTATAAATGTTGGGCTAAATGTCAGACAAGGATATCCACAGGGAAGTATTGGTAAAGAGGGGGAATGATCACAATACAACAAATACATTTTAAAAAGTGGCATACTACCAGCTGTCCATACTTCTAGCTGTATGAACAGAAGTTTCCCTGTAACTATCTCCTGGACCAGTATAGACAGAGATACCCACAGTAAGGCAGCCTCTCTGTTCCTGGGCATTCACATCTGTAAGTAGAAATAACTGGGCGTAGTGGCTCACACTGGTAACCCCAGCACTTTGGGAGACTAAGGCAGGAGCAACACTTGAGGCCAGGAGTTTGAGACCAGCCTGAGTAACATAGCAAGACCCTGTTTCTAAAAAAAATTAAAAATCATCTGGGTATGGTGGCATGTGCCTCAGTCCCAGGCAATCTGGAGTCCAGAGGTTTAAGGATGCAGTAAGCTATGATGATACCACTGTACTTCAGACTGGGTGATAGAGTGAGATCCAGTCTCTAAAAGGAAAGAAAAAATTGTAAGTAGAAATAATGACAGCACCTTCCTTAAAGGGCTGGGGCATTTTCCTGTGTTCAAATTTCACCTCTTTTTCAGGACCCTGTTCAAATACTGACTTTCATTTATGACAAAGGTAAACACACTTGATTGCCCAATTTTAAATCCCCCTGTAGCTTTTCTTTACCTTCCTTCCACAGCCAACGTTTTGGACAAACTGTCTATATTTCCATTTGTTCAGCTGATCATGATCTGTCTTTTGCACCTGCCACTCCACTGAAACTATTCTCTGCAACGGCCTCTCTGTTGCTAAATCTAGTGGAAACCTTTCAGTCTTCTTCTCACTAGCTGTGGACACTGCTGACCACTCCTCCCATTAGAAACACTCTAGCCTGGTCCCTGTTTTTTCCTTTCCAATCTAGCCACTCTCTTCAATCTCCCTTGGAAGACTTTTAGTCTCCACTCACCCCGTATAGCCCATAAATACCAAAGTCCCACAGGTCTCTTATCTAGACTCTCCCATGAGCTCTAAACTCAACTTGGCTTTTCCACAGGCATTACAAATGTAACACGGCAAAAACAACTTCATTGTCCTTATGTGGATTTACTGAATTACTCACCTTGATAAGATAGCAAAACCATCTACTCTGTTAGCCAAGCCACAAATCTCAAACCCAGCTTACTTGGCTCCCTGATTTTCATTCTCTGCATCCCCAGTTTACTCTTTGACTCCTGGCTCTTCCTGCCTAGACTACCTCAATAGTCTCCAGCTGGTTCCAGTGCTGCCCCTCTTTTTAAAATAATGGCTTTGATGAGATATAATTAATATACCATAAAATCCTCCCACTTAATGTGTACAATTTAGTGGGTTTTAGTACATTCATGACATTGTACAACCATCATCACTATGTTACTTTACACATTTTCATCACCCCACAAAGAAACCCTGTATGCAGTAGCAGTTACTCCCCCCACCCCACTCCCTCCTTGCCCCAGCCGCTGACAACCACTAATCTATGATATCTTCTTTCTCCATGGCTCTGCCTATTCTGCACATTTCATATAAATGGAATCATTCAAAAATATGTGGCATTTTGTGACTATCTCAATTCTTGCCCCCCACATTCCACCTTTCAGTTACCAGCCTGATCTTTATACAACACAACTCACGTTAGTCCCTGTGTAAATCCTTTAATAGTTCCCAGTAGATGTCCAGATAAAGTTCATTCTCTTTTACACACGTAAAGGCCTTTGACAACCTGCTTCCTGCCCATACCCCCAACCAATCATCTACTATTTTCCCTTTATACCATTTAAACCAGGGGTCCTCAAACTTTTTAAACAGGGAGCCAGTTCACTGTCCCTCAGACCGCTGGAGGGCCAGACTGTGGGCCCCAGGATGAGTCAGCTGCTAAGCAGGACAGGTAGTGGCAGCAAAAACAACCGGCGGGCTGGATAAATGTTCTTGGCAGGCCGCATGTGGCCCGCGGGCCGTAGTTTGAGGACGCCTGGTTTAAACATTCAGTTTCTCAGACATAATGTCCCATGCTGACACCTCCATGTCTTTGTTCATGTGGTTTCCTCTGCTTGGAGCATCCTTCTCCATCCTCATCTCCATACCGAGTCCTCACCTCTTAAGACTGCTCAGACCTCACTGCTGGTTCAAGTGCTCGGTGCCTCTGTTTCCATGACACCTACTCCCACGAGACTATGAACTGTTAAGTGAAGGTACAGACCGTTTTCATGTAATTCTGCAGCATTTAGCACAGTATCTAGCATGAAGGAGTCACGTAAATATCTGTTCTGTTGAATACATGTCAGTAATGATCCTGGAATGAGCATTTGTTTATGTACACCCCCCCACACCTAGGGGCAATATGCAATAAGAAAGCTCAAAAGTCACACACACACATACCCCCAAAGATATTGCAAAAGTCATAGCATCTGCACGTGACTATGAGAACTATGCCAAAAAACATTTTTAGAAAAAGTAATGGGCAAAACCCATTTTGGTTTGGTGGAGTTCCATAACAAAACAGTTTTTCATTGACAATTTCTCATGTTTAAAACACAAACTCTTAACTGATTTTGTCCTTGAAAAACTGTTTTTCAGTTATGTTCTGGGAAAGTTTCTTATTTTTATTAAAAAATGTAATCATATAAGTATAATAAGCCATCAGGTAATAAGAACAATTTTGTAGGGAAAAAGGTATAAAAAAGTACCTGTAGATAAACCTTCTTCACACCAGGCACATAATCTGCAATCCGGCCAAACAGCAGCCGTCCAACTCCCGAAGTGATGCCGATACACATGAGAACCACCTCTTTATTGTTTTCGTCTTTAAATGTTTCCTTCACGTGATTCACCTGTACACCACAGAAAAGGAAACCACAATATATATGTTAGGAAAACTTGACAGGGTTTGAGGTTATACACCAAATGCCTTTGTTTTTCTACACATGTTATGGACTCTTACCCCCTTCCAATTTCAATAGTTATACAATTTATTCTGTTGATATTTTTCATGAAAAAATGTGAAGACAATCTAACATGATTTAGCTTGCATAAAAAAGACATGGGAGTTTTTAAATGAGCTTTTCCCCCCAATAAAGGTTTACCAACACAAAATTTATAAACTAACCTCAAGCTATTAGCAAAAGGAAGAGAACAGACCTTTGAGCATCCCATAACCTTGTTCTCTCAAGGTTACCAAGGACATTACCCCAAAAGGCAGTTAAAGGGTCATTTCTTGAGTTTCATTTCTTCTAGGAAGATCTAAATAGCTCTTGAAGTATACTAAAGCTTCCAAGATATAAGTATGATGTTCTCCACCTACAAAGTTGCCTATCTGAGAACCAATGAAGATTCAGAGGCAATTTAACATAGTTAAAAGATAATCCTCTGGGAAGTCAGAATCCTTAAGTACATGTTCTGGTTCCATCCTTATCAGTCTTGTGACTGTGGGTAAGTTCTTAACCTCTTTCTTTATCTATAAAATGGAAGTTGCAATAGTATATACTTCAGAGGGTGGTTATGAGGAGTAAATAAAATATCACGTAAAGAGCTGAGAACAGTGTTTGGTACAAAGTTAATAATAATCAGATATTAATTTTAGCCTTTTACATATGAAAAAAAAGACCTTTCCCTTCCATTTACAGTCTACTTAGAGGTGACCACAGTCACCTGTGGGCCATCAATAATCTGTAAGTAAGCAACTGTGTTTGACTTTTCCCTAACTCCTGACAGTCAGTGTTATAGCATTAGCCCAAATTCTGGAAGTCTGGAAGCAAATTTTCTATCAAGTTCAAAGGCCCATCTGGTTCCCACGTGCCAGTGAGTAGTCTTTCTGGATGACATCTCCTAAAGACACTTTCATTTTGCATTTTTTGACCCCATTTGTATGTCTTAACACCATCTCCTTTCTCTCTTCTCTTTGAAAACTAGTAACTCTTCTCCCTAATGTCTGTATTTTCATACTAGCCAGAATAATCCCCCTAAATATGACTTTAATCTCATCTATCCCTTATTCAAAGGTTGCCGACTGCCTACATTTACACTCCTTAGTTTGGCATATAAAACCCTCCATAATCTGTTGCTAATCTACCTTTGTACTTTTATTACCTACTGATCCTTGGCTCAGGAATAGAAAATTCAAATATCTATGGGGCCCAGTCAAATAACATAAAGGATTAAAACAGATGCACTGGAGAGAAAGGGCACAAACTCCAGGTGATTATTATCATACATGACTACCAATGTTGTCACATCAACCTCCGAGCCACCTTTTAATTTAAAGAAAAATCAGAAATCTGGAATTTGTGCGGAAATGTTGGCACTCAACTTAAATTTAGAACACTGTGTGATCCAACCCTATAAAAGCCAAACAAAACATGTCTGCAAACTGCTTTAGGCCAGCTTTGATCTCAGCCCTAATCCCATCTGGCCCAGTAGGACAGGTTTATTCACAATGTCAATTAAACATGCTAATATGTCCTTACCTCTCTACATTTCTGCCTCTTCTTCCTCTTTGACATTCTAACTTGTTACTGTCTACAGTTTTCGTCTGGCACCTTAGATACTACGTGTTCCTACCGAGCCTTGGTAACTTGTCTGCACCTTCCTGAGCAGACTCTTCATGTAAAAGTAGACACATACCAGCCTGTCTCAAAGGCCCCTCAGAGGCGACAGGCCCCACGCTGAACTCATCTCCCCCATTTCAGTTAATACTGGTACTGTTGGCCTAACTACCCACAGCAGAAACCTGACAACCATCCTAGCTTACACCATCTCCCTCTCTTCAAATCCAGTCCTGGTGATGTTACACTTTGGTCCATGTTCCCTACAGTATTTTAGTTCCATTCTTATCAATACTCACCTGGATCTCTACAGCAGCCGTCTAACACACTTTTTGCTTGAGTTCTTGTTTTTAAATCTCTGCCCTCTAACCTATATTCCCTGAGGCCACCGGGTTAAGTGCAAAATAAAAAATGTCACTCCTAGGTTTAAGGTGCTTTTATGGCCAGGCCCAGCATAGTGGCTCACACCTGTAATCCTAGCTCTCTGGGAGGCCAAGGCGGGTGGATTGCTTGAGCTCTGGAGTTTTTGAGCTCAGGAGTTTGAGACCAGTCTGAGCAAGAGCGAGACCCTATCTCTACTAAAAATAGAAAAAAAATCAAAACAAAAACTAGCGAGGTATAGTGGTGGGAGCTGTAGTTTTAGCTACTCAGGAGGCTGAGGCAAGAGGACTGCTTGAGCCCAAGAGTTTGAGGTTGCTGTGAGCTGTTATGACATTATCACACTACTCAGGGCAACAGAATAAGACTCTTGTCTCAAAAAAAAAAAAGATCCTTTTATGGACCCCTCACCCCTCAGAGTCAGGTTCAAACTTCAGCTTTGCCATCACAGCCTCACCTCCAGCTGCCTCCTTGAGCAAGTCTAGTCTGAATTGAGAGAGATGCTGTAAGTATAAAACCCACAGAAGATTCAGAAACCTTAGTGGAAAAAAAAGCATGCCTAATATCTCAATAATTTAAAAATACCAGTTCCATGTTGAAATATTTTGGCTACATTGGTTAAATAAAATATATCACAAAACTAATTTCATTTGTTTCTTTTTACTTTTTTAAAATGTGGCTACTAAAAATCTAAAATTACTTATGTAGCTTTAGCTTGCATTATGCTTAAAAAATTCACTGTGGCTGCAAAGACAAGATGCTGCTGATGCAGGTGACGTCAAACTGGCTTATTTCTCTAGGTCTCTGTCACTCTCCATCAAGTGAGATTAGATAAAGTTAAAAGAGATGGATTCCAGCTCCATTCTGGAGGAAAATGAATGCCCTGATCTGAGGCAGGGGGCTATAATTAATGTGCAATCACTGGCTTTATCTGGAATTTGAATCCAGACCCCAGTGTATTAATACACTTCAGGAGGCACTGAAAGGATCTATGAAGAGTTTTCAAGAAGCATTCTTTGGTATTCCTTAAAGACCGAATTTACCAGTCACGCTTTTGATGAAACTAAGAACATCTGCTGCCAAAGTGGTATCATTCTTTATTAGTGGTTTGTTTTTGCCCTCTGCTCTACTCTGTAATGCTGCAAAGGAATAAGAAGGTGAAATATTTAGGGACTTTTGAAAGACAGTAAACTGAGTAATTTGAATTATGTTTAAGTGGAAACTTAGCTCTTCAATTATATGGGCATTAATTCATCAAATTGTGTTACTGTTGCTGCGGTATTTACTACAGAAAGCTTCTAGTCCCTCCTCACCCTCATCAACATCACAAACCAAAAAAGTGGGTTAAGGCAGTGAGTGAGGCATCTGGAGATGCCGGACCTCTGGGACCTTGAGATCCTTCCTCACTGAGGCAGCAGTACCCAAGAGTCTGGTGTATGTGTTCTCTTTGTAGCCTGGGTCTCCCATTACTATTGCTGACTATTTCACAAATTTCTGCCCATTTTTCATCCTCTGGAGACTGGCATGCACTTTCTTGAGGAAAAAGTATGAATACTGGGCAAAACAGACATTTCTAATAGAGAGTTGCATGAGTAGAGACATGAAAATGTTCAAGAGATATTTTCATACTTTACCCTAACTTGTATTTTAAACCAAAATGAAGCTTATACTAAAGGTCATTATATGCATATATATGTATATATGCATGTATGTGTGTGTGTTTGTATATATATATTTTGGTAAAGAGTTGTTTAAAGTTACCTTTAAAGATAAATTAGACTTTATCTAAATGTGTATGTATCTTTAGGGCATGAATTAGTCTTTTCTTCATGTTCTCAAATATGTGTTCAAACCAAGGCTGTGTACTTATGGGGGATCAATAAAACTTCCTGACTGGCATCTTGAACACCAGCTGCACCTAAAACATTTTCATCATTCAAGTAACAATAGCTTTCACTGATCACAAAAGCCATTTTTACTCTTTTCTTTTTCAGAGATCCTGTTCTTGCACACAAAAGCCATTTTTAAGTTGTGTGAAATCTTATTTATTGTTTTGCTATCCAAAGATAACCAAGAATCACATCCCAAAATATCTGCTAATTTTATATCTATGATGAAAGAAGGAAAAGAGAAAGACCAACTAGTTCAAGTTTCCCCTTCCTCTAGTCATCCACGCTTCAACTAAGCTGTGGTACACCTTTCTTTCTGTATGGATAACGTGTTTCTGATCAGCCAGCTGAAGGCAGGTTCCTCTCCCCTCACGAGAGCCCAGAGGCAGGTCCCATTTCCTGAGGGGAGGGCAGCAGCGTAAGAAAGTGATAATCTCACTGGATGGCCTCAGTCTGGGCTCTCTCCACTCAGCCTCTCTCCTACAGGAGCTGAGGTGAAAGACATTTGGAGACATCAGATGGTGTTCTTCCCATGAAGATCCAAGGCACAGACCTCTGGCTCTCACAGAACCAATCGTGAAGGAAGTTAAATGGGTGACCAAGGTATAAAACCAGCTCCAATAAAACAGACAAAAGTGCATTAGAAATTCAAGCGTCTTTTCACCAAATGGTTTCACAATACAAGAATGCCCAACAGAGGGGACCCCCAAATTACTTTGTTTCCAGAAGCCCAAGAAACCTAGTGGTAGTGCACACCTGCAAAGCAAGGATGCCATTGGTCAAAAAGGTCCAGTACTGACCCACTGTCCTGTTTTCTCAGATTGTGTTATTTGGCCGTTCCGTGATGGTCATTAGCCTCACTATCCCTCTCCCCACTTTTAAGAGGATGAAGCACTTTTTGCTTAAAATATTTTATATAATGGTTATGCAATTTATTTGTAGGGACAAGAGTAACTTTATTTTAAATACTAATCTATTTAAATGTCCAGAATGCCTCCAAAACGTCTAGCTGATGTATTACTCTTTACACAGGAACACCTGTTCACTGTGTCGTTCCTCCAAAATGACCCTGGACGTTGTTGCATACATGATAGGCTATGACACCTGTAGCCACCTACACATTCCTCCCAAAGCACATATACTTTCCCCCCAAGATATAAGCCCTGGGCCTAAGGGGTGGTGGTGTGGAGATTGCCCTATCTTGGAGCCACCCATGACCAGGCTTCTGTAAATTTCCCTAATAAATCATTGTATACCAACAAACTGGACTTCTCTGCCTCATTCTTTGGTTTCTTGGCTCCTTTGGCATTTGGGAGTCTTTTTGGATATATGGCCCGTTCACAGAACATATTACATAAAAAATATGATAAAACTTTGTTGCACACAAATATATACATATATATTTTTTGCAGCTATAGTCTTTTTTGTTTTCTGATACTATGGGGGTACACACAGTTTGGTTACACAGTATGCTTTTGTAAGGTTGAGGTCCAGGTTGTAGTTGTTCCTTCACCCAGGAAGTGTGCAATATACCAGGGCAATGTACCCATTGGGTGGGAATTCAACTCCCCCCTCCTACTCCCCCTTAATTTGAGTTTTTCAATTAAATTCAACAACCAGTAGTCGTTAATCTACTGGTTCTAATTAAGTATTGAGTACGTGTGGTGCTTATTTTTCCATTCTTATGATACTTCACTTGGGAGAATGTTCTCAAATTCATCCAAGTTGTTACAAAAGATGAAATATCCATCTTTTTAATGGATAAATAGTATTCCACGGTATACATATACCACAGTTTATTAATCCAATCATGTAAGACTATGTATCTTTGAAGAGTAGTGGTTAAAAAGGAAAGGGAAGTACTGGAGACTCTTCATACAAAAATAACTTTACTTCTAACAGTGGACTTGGAGTGATAGCTGACTGACTCATGTATAAGGTCTTAACAAAGGTCAGGAAAGCAGGACAATGACAGGCCCAGGGAGCACTGCAGACTGTGAGGCTAAAAGAGCTACATCTGTCCTTGCAGAACTGAGCAAAATGCACAATGCCCCACACTGGTCATTATCATCCACTGTACCTGCAGTTAACTATGCTTTTGGGGGGACAAAACAAATTTCAGTCACTCAGCCATCATCTGTCCTCATGTGTGATGACTTTGACTCTCTGATCTCTGCCCTTCCTCTTCAGATACACATCATAAAACTGGAGAGGCAGGGGGACAACAGCAGGCTGGTGTATGTACTTGTTTTGTCTCTCGGTGAATAAACTCTTGAAGGAGGGACGGGACCTGTATGTCTCACATTCACACGGCACAGTCAAAAATGGGCTAATGAATGCTGCAAAATATTTTCAGCGATTGTGGAATTCAAACTGATTTCTTCAGCTCCCCACTTTCCAACGGAGACACTAAGTTCAGGGCAGTTTTACTCACTGCTGTTCATACAGAGATGAGCAGCTTCAGCCTGCAGCTTCCCATTTGCATGCAGTTTGGAGGGATTTCCAAGAATACACCCATCCAGTATTTGAAAAGCTCTGCCATAACTCTAAAAGGCCATTGTGTTTAAATATACATTTCTAAAAGGTAAACTCTAAGAAAAGAACCTGGCCCCTTTAAAAAATAGATATATGTTGGAAAGGGAGTAGAAAGGCTGCTGGAGTGGTTAATGGATAATCTCAGAGTTTGTTGCAAATCAAAACTTCACACTACCCTTTGACTTCAAAGTGGGATGAACAGAATCTTCTGAATGGAATAAGAGGGTTTGTTTTGTTTTTCTTTTTCTTTTAAACAACCATGTTTCTTCTATGTCTATTTTTCCTCAGAAAAGAAAACAAATTAAAACAAATGGGGGCATTCCCTTCGGAAATTTAGCGTGAGCAACGTACTTGAGCAAGCCAAGTGAGGTGCTTACAGGTGGAAGAAAACCAACTCCATAGACTTGGGTATATAGAATTAAACTCTTTACACCAAAAAACACTGAAATAGGACTTTATGGCCATTAACAGATGTCCACTGATAAGACGAGCCTCTAAATGTCATTTTAGCTTGTTCAATCTCATTAACTGTACTTTGAGACTAAAACATCTCTTAGATGTACTTGAAGGGGAAAATTTCTTTGCCTGCTATTATTTTTAAGGGCTGACATCTTTAGGGAGGCCAGTCTCTGGCTTTTAATGATATTTCTGTTGTAGCAGGTGGAGAGCAGACTTTGGCCTAATGGGACTCTAGGAAGCATGGGTTGTTAGTTCTGTTTGTTTTTTTAAACAGCCAGTCTTTCCACTTCATTAAGATGGGTTTCCATGGAGTCAGTCAGTAATCACACATGGCACTATTAAGACACAATACAACCAGGACTGCAAAAAACAGGAGTTTTTGGATTAAAGATTATTTAACAGCCACCAAAGGGTAGAAAAAGAAGAGTTCAGGAGGAAGAGATACCTGATAGTTTGAGGAGCTCTGGGCTAATTTTGAAAACATTTCTAACTCCAAAAAATTTTTAAAAGTCTTTGTTATCGGCTGGGCACCTGTGGCTCAAGCGGCTAAGGCGCCAGCCACATACACCTAAGGTGGCGGGTTCGAATCCAGTCTGGGCCTGCCAAACAACAATAATGGCTGCAACCAAAAAATAGCTGGGCGTTGTGGTGGGCGCCTGTGGTCCCAGCTACTTGGGAGGCTGAGGCAGGAGACTTG
>NW_003852397.1:7361367-7369047 GCF_000181295.1 Otolemur garnettii | reverse complement strand
CGCTGGTTATCAAGACCACTCGGGAGAGCTCAACCATAGTCTACAGCCTGTGTGCGCGACCAACTGACTCCAATATTTTAGTAGAGCACTTTGAAGGTATGAAGTGGTTGCAATAGCTCTGCAGAGGCCGACTCCTGTTTGTAATTTGTGCTCTTTTGAGGTATATGTTCCCTTGTTTTGTATTTATTTTAAAAAGGGGACAGTGGCTATGCTCTTTAAACTTACTCCTAGGTTGATCTGGTGATAAAGTCACCTATTAGCTAGATGTGCATGCAAATGCAAATAGATAGTATAGATTATGGGGTCCTTAATCAATCCTTGGATTACAGTCACATACTGCATAATAATGTTTTAGTTAAGAATGGACCACTATACAACTGTGATCCTGTAAGATTATAATACCATATTTTCACTGTACTTTTTCTATGTTCAATACAAAAATACATGTCATTATATTAAAATTGCCTAATAGTAACATGCTGTACAGTTTTGTAGCTTTGGAGTAACAGGCTACACCATACGGCCTAGAGTACAGAAGACTACCCTCTGTGATGTCTGCACAAGGAAACTGCCTAACAATGCATTTCTCAGAATGTATCTCTGCTATTACATGAATTTGGAAAAACAGTCCAAAATGGACAACAAAGGCTAATGTAAATGATCTTAGATTTTAGAAGTTTTAGATAGGCTTCATCATAAAATAGGAAGGGATAAATTCATAAAGTATTATTTAATGGGGTGGCACCTGCAGCTCCAAGGGGTAGGGCACCGTCCCCGTATACTGGAGGTGGCAGGTTCAAACCCAGCAAACCCAGCCCCAGCCAAAAACTGCAAAAGAAAGAAAGAAAGAAAGAATTATTTAAATCACTAAGGTTTGGAGTGACTTGATAACTTATTTAATGATCCTGGAATAATGTCATAAGCCAAATATTTTGTAAGTTCACAAAACTGGTTGTATTTCTTCTTGAACAATGAAAAATGTGTAGACTACTGGTTTATTGAAATTTTTATTTGTTTAAAGTTTGTCTGATTTTTGAGAGAAACAAAGAAATCAGGCCATTAGTTCTTATTCACCTTCTTAACTTTGCTCTTATTTCTGAAGTGAGGAAAAATTGATCCATCCATGAAAACACTACCTTGTTCTAACTTGTCTGCACTAAGATTCAGGCTAATTATGCTGGTTTGAGTGCTACTTTGCCAAAGTCTCCTTTATCCATCTTCTCCTCCAAGTTTTGTCAGATACATGGTGTTTAGTCCTTTTTTTTTTTCCTGAGACAGAGTCTCAAGCTGTCGCCCTGGGTAGAGTGCTGTGGTGCCACAGCTCACAGCAACCTCAAACTCTTGGGCTCAAGTGATTCTCTTGCCTCGGCCTCCCTTTTGTGTTTGGCTTATTTCGTTTAGCACAATGTGCTCAAGGTTCATCCATGCTGTGTAGCATACGTCCCAAGCATTACCTTATAGTTTTAATTTCTCCTTTATGTTATAGCTGGGACATTATTGACTTTTAAAAAACTTGTATGGTAGGTGTCATTATTGAGGAATTTTACTTCAGGAGAGGACAGGTGGCACTGCTCTAGGTATGTTCCAGGGTGGCTGTGAAGGTGAGAGTGACACAGTTTAGAACTAACCTCACCAGCGCAGTGTTAGGCGATTCCTAATCCTAGGCTACTCCAAGTCTAGGATTCGAGGGGGCTCTGAAGGCTGAACAGCTGGAGCAGGAAGGTGGCAGGGAGGAGCAGTTACTACCGGAGGCATTATCAGGGAGCTAAGAACTTTGCTCTGGGAAAATAGTGGATAGGGCAAGGCAAGCAACTGTGAGAAGTCCCTGAGACAGCTCCTGAGGAGTAAGGAGTTCCAGGATATCAAAGAAAACCATGTGTTCACATAAGCAGAGAAAACAATTAAGTAGGCCAGGGACACCTGACTTAGGTTGAAGACATTAGTGCTCCATAAATTCAATCATTGAATGGCAGCATTCTAAGTCCCACAGACATGCCTAGAGAGGGGCATGGGCGTCTGTCACCTGCTTGCTGGGCTATAGTGACCCTCAGCTCCTCTTCTGAAAGCTGCTGGGAGAGGGGGCAAGGCACAGGGGCATTGTCTTACCTCAGCAGGGCTCCCTGGGTACCTCTTGCCATCCATTCCCTTACCTTTAAGTTAGTCCACACTGAAACGAGTCTAGATAACCATACAATCACTTTTACTTCTGTACTAACTATACATGTGTGACCTGAGAAAGTCTCTTAGGCAACTAACTCCTTTCCCTGTAAAATGAGGATAAACTCTTCTCATCTTGAGGGTTTATATATTGAAGAGCAGAGAAATGAAACACCTGAACGTGAGGTGCTATCAGAATGTAAGCAGTCATGAGTAGAGAAATCAGTAGACTTTGTACTTCAGTGATTCAACCAGCCTATAAGCTCACCCTGAAATCAGTCCAAACAGATGGACTGAGTGCCAGGCACAAGCTGGGTGCTGGGGCTGCAGCAATGACAAGGGGACTGTCTCTGCCCTCGCAGTGTGTCCCGTCTACCTTACCTGGTCCTTCCTTAGCATTTCTTGAGATGTTAGGACACTTCCCACACAAACTTCCCCAATGTTTCTGTAGATAAATCCACAGTTTTCACCAGCCTTTCCCATACTTCCATAGAAAACATCGCACAGTTATAAGGCCCTAACAAAAATACACTACTGCTGCTTTTCAATTTAATTTAAAATTTAACATTTTTAAGTGTTTGTGGATTTCTTTCTTCCCCACAAATTTTAAATCTTTTAGAGGTTAGGGGTCTTCATTTTAGGGATAATTTTCATGCCTGACTAAATCATGCATCATTTCTAAAAACTACTGTTCAATTATTGATAAATATTTATTTTGGGGTAAGTAAGCATAATTTGGAACACATAACGAATTTGCTCTGCTTTATTTACTAAAAGCAGCAGCTCTGTTTTAGTTTATTTGTATACGATCTGTTTTCTAGATTTCTTATATTTTATGTCCTCTTCTCCCAGCAAGTTCCTATGCTAGTAAATTGCATTTTGAAAAGAAACACATCCTTTAAAAAAACTAGCGTGTGATGATTTTGATGAGAGTCTTCTTTAAATATAGTATTCAACTTCACTATTAGTAAGTCGCAAGTGATCAGAGAGGTCAAGACCCTTATTCATCTCAAGTAGGAGAATGCTGGTGAACACTGCCTAAGGCACAGAACTGATAAATGGGCAAAGTTTTACTAACCTGAATAGTCAAATGGCAGCAGATGTTGAGATCTGAAGGGAAATAAATGCAAGGTTAGAAAAGCTAGAAGAGCAAGAAAGCATAGACACCATTGAAAAAATCTGAAAAAAGTGGGGACAAGGTGAAGGAAAGAAGATGTCTAACTATTCCCTTCAATCACCACATGAGAACTGAGTAATATTAGTGTATTTTTATTAGAGCTAAGTTAATAAAGTCAACAAAGGAAAAAAAACAATGCTTGGTTCCTACAGCGAAGTGTGCACGAACTTTTCATTTTCAACATGCAGGTTTTAACATCAGATAAAAACTGAGTTGGATAAAAAAAAGATAGAAACAGGAGAAATTCTATGTTTTGGGCTTCCCAAGGGCAACAGGAAGCTGTTTCATTTATTTTTATTTATTTATTTGCGACACAGTCTCGAGCTGTCGCCCTGGGTAGAGTGCCATGGTGTCCTATCTTCCGAGTGCCTGATACTGCCTTCACCCACAGCACATCCACACTGTTACCTCCTCCACAAGGCTGGCCCTGACTCCCCAACACAGTCTTCTGTCACTTCGCATCTCACTTTGTTTCCTTAAAACAAAATCACTATTTGAAAACTACCTTGTTTCTTTATGTGCTTGCTTATTTATTGAGCTCTGTGAGACAGAGAGCATCTGTTCTCACCCCTGTATACCCCACCCCCATGCTCCTGGCCCACAGACATGAATGCTTGAGTCTATTTAACTGATTTGTAATTAGAGGAAGTCACACACACAAGAACGAATACAGTGACAGAAAGGAATAATCCATTCTCAATCTATTCTTCTGGTACTCCTCCCATTCTCTCAGCAAGTGAAATGCAAAAAAAAACCTCTCTCAGCTTCAGATTCTTTTTTTTTTTTTTTTTTTTTTTGAGACAGAGCCTCAAGCTGTCCCCCTGGGTAGAGTGCTGTGGCATCACAGCTCACAGCAACCTCCAACTCCTGGGCTCAAGCGAGTCTCCTGCCTCCGCCTCCCAAGTAACTGGGACCATAGGCGCCTGCCATAATGCCTGGCTATTTTTTGGTTGCAGGCGTCATTGCTGTTTAGCGGCCTGGGCTGGATTTGAACCCGCCACCTTAGGTGTATGTGGCTGGCGCCTTAGCCACTTGAGCCAGAGGCACCGGAGCCCAGCCTCAGAGTCTTATCTACTACTAGGGGAACTAGTATTAGCCCTGCTTTCCCCATAAACAATTACTCTGATAGGTGAATCAGAAAAATGTATGTGTGAAGTACATATCTTTTCATCTTTTTTGAAAGTTTATTGAGAAAAGAAAGAATGAAATATAATAAGGAATGAGACATTTCCAGACCACGTAACAGTAACCCAAAAAAAAGGAAAAAGAAAGAAATGTATGTAGGGGTTGTAAGAGTGTATTTAATCAGCACACATGAATCTTAATGGGGGGTAAATTATAATAGTTAGACTAGTATTATTATATATAAACAACCTGTGTAAAAGAAATGTTTATAATCCTATTTGTGAATAATAGAAAAACAAAAATCACATAAATTTGAAAATCTTAATAAAAAGCAATGTGATTACTTTTTATTCAGCAAAGTACCAAAATAGATGTATGCATAGCTAATAAATATCAAAGTAACAATCAACATAAAGATAATTAGAATAATAAACCAAAACCAAGAATAATAAGAAAGAAAGGAAGACAGGAAACAAAGATAAAGTAAATGAAACCTTTAACTCCTAGTGGTTAAGCTTCCAAGGCCAAAAACAAAATTGGAATTTTCAGTCTAATTATGTCAATCTGTTTGCAATGCAAAGAAGGCTGAGATAGGATAACTGTTCAGTTATACGGGTCCGTTTAAATCACTAAGTAACGTTTCCAACACTTTACAGGCATCCACAAAGCTGGGGACATGTAGTGGATCCCAAGGCTTTGATTCTGTCAGAACCTTAGACAGAGATGAGCACAGCCCAGAGGAGAGGTCAGTGTGAGCAGCTCAGTCCAGGCCCAGTGACCTTCTGTCTACAAGTAGACCACTGTGAGCCTGTGTTACTGTGGACAATCTGCCACACAGCAACCTGGACCCTGAGCGCCAAATACATCCATGAAAGAAAGATGGCAGAGCCAGTACACCTACTTCTGGCAATTGTAAAGAAATGAGCTGTGTCAGATGCTAAAGCAATCTCCTGACTGGGAAGTAAATGCTATCAGTTAACTAGGGTTAGGAGAGAAAACAATTTTCATTCCCTTCATAATTTTTTTTTTTTTGCGACAGTCTCACTCTGTCACCCTGGGTAGAGTGCTGTGGTGTCATAGCTCATAGCAGCCTCAAACTCTTGGGCTTAAGCAATCCTCTGGCTTCAGCTCCCAGAGTAACTGAGACTACAGGCGCCCACCACCACACCTGGCTAGTTTTTTCGATTTTTAGTAGAGACAAGGGTCTCACTTTTGCTCAGGCTGTCCTAGAACTCCTGAGGTCAAGTGAACCACCTGCCTTAGCCTCTCTCTAATAATTTTGTTTCTATCATGTACACATTTACATGTTAGGTTTGTTTGGGGTTTTTTTTTTTGAGACAGAGTCTCATTTTATTGCCCTTGGTAGAGTGCTGTGGCATCACAGCTTACAGCAACCTCCAATTCCCGGGCGTAGGCGATTCTCTTGCCTCAGCCTCCCAAGTAGCTGGGACTACAGGTGGCCGCCACAATGCCCAGCTATGTTTTGTTGCAGTTTGGCCAGGGCCAGGTTTGAACCTGCCACCCTCAGTATATGGGGCCAGCGCCCTATCCACTGAGCCACAGGCACCACCCTACAGGTTATGTCTTAATAAATTTCCATGGATATTCTTGAATATTACACCTAGTTCAGTCACTTTTTAACTACGTAACTTTTGGCAAGCAACTTAATCTTTCTGTGCCTTGGTCCTTTACCTGTCTTTTTTGGGGGGAGGAGGAATGAAATTAAGTGACTTGCTTAATTCCTTCTAGCTCCTAAGTTACTGTTCTACTTTTCTGGCAGGTATTTATATATTTTCTTTGAAAGACACACTTCTAAGAAGACCCAAGCTCAACCTTGGCTGCCACGTACCAGCCTTGCAATCCTGAACAAGGTGTCTCACCACCCCAAGTCTGGTGCCTTTCCAACTAGATAGAAGCACTGATGTTGCCTACCTCACAGGGTGGTCCTAAAACTCCAGTGAGAGAGAAAGTTTGTGGGAGCTTCTTGTAAACTAACATGTTAATAAAAATGTGGGCAATCAAAATGAAAGGGAGGAAATCAATAAAGGTTACAAGTGTTTAAAAGAAACTTGTGGTTTAATTTAAAGCAAAGTTTTGAATGACTTTGAGGACTGGGCATGCAAAATCTTAATTGTGCTCTGAAGCCTGGATGCTGCAGTTGTTCTTACCATTTTACTCTAAGGAAAAGTCAGTTCAATTGGACATGGATGCAGAGACAGATGGATTGCATACTTGCCCATGTTTGCCATTGGGCACCTCCAAATTGGTAGGCATTGCCTTTTATCTCTTTACTTACTTATTTTTTAGAGACAATTTTCTTACTATGTTGCCCAGGTTGGAGTACCATGGTATAATCATACCTCAGGGCAGCCTCGAACTCCTGGACTCAAGGGATCCTCTCAGTAGCTAGGATTTCAGATGTGTACCACCATGCCCTGCTAATTTTTTTTGGGGGGGGGTAGGCATGGAAGTCTCTCTATGTGCCCAGTCTGGTCTCTAGCTCCTGACCTCAAGCAAACCTCCCACCCTGGCCTCTCAAAATACTGGGATTATAGGTGTGGGCCATGCCTAGCCAGCATTACTCTTTAAATCAGCTTTTCTGCAATTTGTTATGAGGGTATATAAACTTCCTAATTACAAATGAGCTGCTGAAGGGGAGAGAGGAAAAACAGCCGGATAGCTATAAGGACAGAAAGGGGGAAAGCACAGGGGGAAATGAACAGAGACACGGGCAGTTGGGGACGGGCACATCAGGAGTGTACAGGACTCACGGGGAAGACGCTTCCCAACAGCATGAATACAGAGGATGGCCGGTTTCTCCATAAGCTCTGTACTGCTCAGAGTTAGTGACTACAAGAGCTTCTCTAAAAAGCCCCAGAACTTGAAGATAAGATTAAACCAGCAAAAAGTTGCTCTCCATGCCCCACTATCAGTCACCTCATAAATGTCAGGCACCAGACGATGTCTGCATATAATTGCACAAAGGGGAGGAATCTTCAAATTAAGATTTACATTTTTGTTTATCCTATATCATAACAGTTTATTTTCTAGTTGATAAAAAAATCATGAAAGGACTCTCACCTCAGCAGCTAATAGGTTTCTCAAACTTGGACACATTTTGATTTGATATCAATCCAAGGATTTGAGAGATAAACAGATCTCCATAGTATAGTTGAAATTTAAGATTATTCAAAGTACACTACATTTTATAAAATAAAACC
>NW_003852397.1:7357109-7361117 GCF_000181295.1 Otolemur garnettii | reverse complement strand
CAGTGGACTTGAAATTTACATGTGACTCTCTCTAATTCTCAAGCAGTTTATTTTTCTCTGTTGTTCCATAATAGCATTTATGTTAATCAAATAAAGGATAGATTTTGCTATAAATTTGTATATGTGTCCATGTTTGTTCTTCTGCTATGCTTAATGTTTACTGTAGAAGCAAAATTGAACACGAAGCTATACATGGTCTGTGCTCTGCTTATTGTGGGTTGTAAAAGTAACTTTGCATGGCCTGAATTTTCTCATAATCACAATGCATAGAGGTCAAAAAGGAAGATACTATGACTACAAGTTACATGACATTTTTTTTTTTTGAGACAGCGTCTCACTATGTCGCCCTTGGTAGAGTGCTGTGGCATCACAGCTCACAGCAACCTCAAACTCTTGGGCTTGCCTCAGTCTCCCAAGTAGCTGGGACTACAGGCACCCACGACAACACCCAGATATTTTTTCTTTGTTGTTGTTGTTGCAGTTGTCACTGTTGTTTAGCAAACCCAGGCCAGGTTCAACCCCAGCTGCCTTGGTGTGTGTGGCTGGTGCCCTAACCGCTGAGCTACAAAGCACCGAACCACATGACACACTTTCATTCCCATCACATAACAACAAAAGCTGGTTTCCTCCAGAGTCCTCCCCCCCCCCCCGGCTCAGAGCACGCTCTGAAAGCTGGGACAGTTAATATTAGCCTCTATTCTTAGTTTTGAGAGAATAGAAGGGAAATTTCAAGGCAAAGAAAACTTTTGTCTTAGGCCAGTATGACTGAGTAGCAGCAGACCTGTCTCTGAGGTGACCTGATAAACAGCAGACTCCTTCATAAAATGAACATGGGACTTAGACCATGTGTCCCAGACCTGTGTCAAATCTAGCTTTGAGGATAACTCAACAAGTGACCCTGCATGAGCACAGTTTCATAGAACCATTTCCTTGGCTCTAAGTGTGTGCCATTTATTGCACTTACTACGCTCATCCTTGTGATGCTTATGTGAAAATGCTTGACACATAATGGATTCTTGGCAAATGATACTTGAACTCCCTCCAGGGAAACCGCAGGAGATGAAACCCTGTCAGTGGCTCTGATGTGCACAGCTTGGCACCCTGAGTTCTGGCTGCAGCCACTCTGACTCCTGCTCCCACCAGAGTTGGACAAAGGTTCACTAGCCAGTGAGGTCCAACTGCTACCTTCTTGTGTTGACTCATGGCAGCATGTGGCATTACTCAAAGATAAAAAATAACTCTGAAGGCCGGGGACAG
The DNA here is from genome assembly GCF_000181295.1 of Otolemur garnettii. Lineage (NCBI taxonomy): Eukaryota > Metazoa > Chordata > Mammalia > Primates > Galagidae > Otolemur > Otolemur garnettii. The sequence goes on along the minus strand of NW_003852397.1, from coordinate 7,359,860 downwards.
GTGGCTTACTCCTATAATCTTAGCACTCTGGGAGGCCGAGGTGGGCAGATCACTTGAGATCAGGGGTTCAAGACCAGCTTGAGCAAAAGCAAGATTCCATCTTTATAAAAAACCAGAAAAATTAGCCAGGCTTCGTGGCTGGTACCTGTAGTCCCAGCTGATCAGAAAGCTGAGGCAGGAGAATTGCTTGAGCCCAGGAGTTTGAGGTTGCTGTGAGCTAGGCTGACACTAAGGCACTCTAGTCCAGCTGACAGAGTGAGACTCTGTCTCAAAAAAAAAACCTCTTGATGTACCACATGCTCTAGTTATTGACTTTGTTGCCTCAAAATTACAATTCCTATTTCAGAATACAATTTATTTCCAATTACAAGTGGACCTGAAGTCCACTTACTTGCCCTGATAGCAGTCAAATGATTTGTCTTTAATTACAGCATCAAGTATACAGGATCTTTCTACCAGGCAAACAAAACTTAAAGTTTCATTTAAGAATAGTCAATTAGGCTTGGCACCTGTGGCTCAAGCGGCTAAGGTGCCAGCCACATACACCTGAGCTGGCAGGTTCGAATCCAGCCTGGGCCCGCCAAACAACAATGATGGCTGCAACCAAAAAATAGCCAGGCGTTGTGGCGGGCGCCTATAGTCCCAGCTACTTAGGAGGCTGAGGCAAGAGACTCGCTTGAGCCCAGGAGTTGGAGGTGGAGGTTGTTGTGAGCTGTGATGCCACAACACTCTATCCAGGGGGACAGCTTGAGGCGTGAGCTGTGATGCCACAACACTCTATCCAGGGGGACAGCTTGAGGCTCTGTTTCAAAAAAAAAGAATAATCAATTACTGTCATCCACAAAACCAGCCCTTCTATCTTACCATAGAGTTTTGTGTTTTTCTTTTCAGAGTTTTATTTTGAAACAGGCTAATGAACACATATGTTACAGATTTCAACATATGAGACACTCATATGACTTGATAGAAAGGCTTCTTTTTTTTTTTTTGAGACAGAGTCTCACACTATCCCCCTGGGTAGAGTGCCGTGGCATCATAGCTCACAGCAACCTCCAACTCCTGGGCTCAAGTGAGTCTCCTGCCTCAGCCTCCCAAGTAGCTGGGACTACAGGCACCTGCCACAACGCCCGGCTATATATATATATATTTTTGGTGGCAGCCGTCATTGTTGTCTGGCGGGCCTGGGCTGGATTCGAACTCGCTACCTTAGGTGTATGTGGCTGGCGCCTTAGCCACTTGAGCCACAGGCACTGAGCCTAGAAAGGCTTCTTGATAGAAAACTATATATGCATAAAACTTAAAAACTAAAATTTGCCACAGTGGTACTGGCCTGGAGTCAAAGAACAGAGGTCCTACATGGCTGATCTCCAAGGTGAGTAGTAGTGGGGAGATGTGAAGGCAACTGAAGCTAAATTATCCCTCTTACACTGAGGCTGGAGCCATCATGCCAGTGAGAGAGGTTGCCTCAGCACCATGTCCTCCCCTGACTGCTGTGGCCCTGTGCTTGGTGCTCCGCTGAAGCTACCCAGACCCTGGCCAGGCTGTGGGTCTGTGTCCTGCATCCCATCCTTACAAACCACCCCAGGCTCTCTGAGATTTTCAGTGGCAATGAAGACACAGTTGCTTCAGAGACAGAAATTTCTTCTGCTTATCTTAAAATTTCAGCATAGGCATTTAAAGCTGGATCAAAACCAAGCATGCCGACTGTCTCCTCTATCAAGAGACGGCAATAGTGGTTACGCAATTACTCTGAGGTTTACTGAGTCTGAGCTTATTTGTTAAGTAGAAATACCATCATGTCCTATTCTCACAAAATGTGAAAAATCAGTATAGCATTAAAGAAGAGAATTTTAAAGATTAAAACGGTGAGAAAATGAATACTGCTCATATAGTGGCACTTCAGACTCACCCACAACATATCCAGTCATTCAGCAAGCACTGGAGCACTCACTGTGTGTGAGGCACCATGCTAGATGCTTGGGAGCTTTCAATGAACAGAACAGAGGTTTACGGGCTAGCAGAGGTATATGCACAGATAATAAGCCATGGTCATAATAAAAGTAGTAAGTGCTATGAAAAAAGAAAAGGAGGAGTGGGAGAGGGTCTGGGAAGGGGAGAGGGCATTTTAACCATGTAGTGGAGGTAACAGAGGAGCAGAGTGAGCAAGAGGGACAGGACAGGACAGAGTTCAGGAAGGTACAGGCAACCAGATCATGGAGGAGCTTGTAGGCCCCTGTAGGGGCATCTGTTTTCATTCTTAGAGAAATCGGGAACCATTGAAGGATTTTGAGCAGAGTGACTTATGTTTGGAAAGAATGCCTCTGACTTTTGTATAGAAAACAGACTGTGGGGCAGGGGGGACAAAGAAGGAAGCAGGGAGATCGGCTGGGAGGATCTATGACCATGATCCAGACTAGGAGGCAGTGGGCTGGAGTTAGCAGTGAAGATGGTGAGAAATAGCCAGATCCCGGATATATTTTGAAAAGAAAGCCCCAAGACTCCCTGACTGGATCAGAAGCGTGGTACCCAAGAAAGAAGGGCCCAGGATGACTCTGAGGTCTTGGGGTTTGATCACCTGGAAGGATGGAACTGCTATCTCCTAAGATGAGGATGGCTGGGGACAGAGCAAGTTTGGGGGCATAAGATCAGGACTTGAGGCTCGGCGCCTGTAGCTCAACCGGCTAAGGCGCCAGCCACATACACCTAAGGTGGCAGGTTCTAATCCGGCCCGGACCTACCAAACAACAATGA
>NW_003852397.1:7346210-7356907 GCF_000181295.1 Otolemur garnettii | reverse complement strand
AAAAAAAAAAAAAAAAAAGATCAGGACTTGAAGCTGGACATGTTTAGTCTGAAACATGTAGCAGTCATCCACGCGAGATATTCAGTTAGCTGGATATCTAACTCTGGTGGAAGATTCAGAGAATAGGTCCAGCCAAACCCGGAACCCGGGAGACTGGATGGAACCAGCAGTGGAATAGATACAAAGATCAAAGAGAAGCTTAGATACGCTGATATTGGAGGGCAGGGGAAAGGGAGAGAGCAAAGAAAGTGAGAAGGGGTCACAGGGAGGAAGGAGGAAAACAAGGAGGGTGTGGTGCTCTTCATGGATGCTGAGTAAAGAAAAACTGGACAGGAGGAGCCAAAAAACAAAACAAAACAATGCTCAAGCAAAGGGGGCAATAAACACTGAAGGAGCTGCTCCTGGGAATGCTTGTATAGAAAGTTAGGCTTCATCAAACTGATTTATATTTCTAATAGAGAATATAAGCATAGGGCCCAAAAGACAGATCATTTTTAAAGGCTAATTACAAAAGGACAAAACTTTCAACCCTGCTTTGAGAGCAAGCACACATATTCCTTTTCAAATTGTCACATACAATCTAGTAACACTAGTAGTGCCATGGCGTCACAGCTCACAGAAACCTCAAACTCCTGGGTTTAAGTGATTCTCTTGCCTTAGCCTCCCAAGTAGCCAGGACCACAGACACCTGCCACAATGCCCAGCTATTTTGTGGTTGCAGTTGTCATTGTGAGCAGGCCCGGCCAGCCTCAATGTATGTGGCCAGCGCCCTACTCACTGAGCTATGGGCACCAAGCCACATTTCTAGTTCTTATTTGTTTTTGTTGTAAGGCAGAGTCTTGCTCTGTTGCCCGGGGTAGAGCACAGTGTTGCCATCATAGCTCACCACAACTTCAAATTCTCCACACAAAAACAGAAAATTTAGCCCTGTGTGGTGGTGTGTGCCTGTAGTCCCAGATGCTCAGGATCCTGAAGCCCAGGAGTTTGAGGTTGCAGTGAGTTAGATAATGTCTCTGTACTTTAGCCCACGTGATAGAGACAGACAGATCCTGTTCTCAAAAAGAAAGAAAAAAATATGATGTTCATATGACTGCTTAAATTCTTGGTCTTTCTCCTTTCTGTAATATCACAATTCAGATTAGTTGAAGAAACCAAATATGACTATGGCAGAGTGAATATACTGCTGTGAGAGGCAGAACCTTTACCTTTAAACCCTCTATATGATACTCGTGCTTGCATTAAGTACTACACCGATAGTTAGCAGTCACCAAGTCACCATCTCTGCAACCGTGAGCAGTCATTTAATGTCTCTGTGCCTTAGTCTTCTCATTCTTGAAATAAGGATGACACATCACAGGTATCACATTGTTGTGAAGATTAAATAAAAGATGTATGCAAAGGTGCTTTGTAAACTATAATGGTTTTAATCATTACATTTACAAAGTCTACCCTTCTTCAGATATGTGTTTCTCCTTCAACAGTCAAAAAAGGGTTTGATATGGATTGAGCATCATCTACGAGTCCTGGAAAGATTTTCTATACCTTTTCCCTGTCTAAGAAGGAAACTGTGGTCTCATTTCATGAAGCCTGGGTTAAGTGTTCATAATGTAAACTCTAAATCACAGCAAAGTAACAAACTAGGGGCAGCACCAAAGATGAGATTTAAATAGCCTGCATGGCACTTAACTGTCTGGTGTTTCCTCTACAATGTGGCTTTTGGTAGCATAAACTTTGAAAAAGAGAAACTCCCAAATGAAAAGCGTCAACACATTTTGTAAGAAAACATGCCTAGAAGGGGGAAGAGCAGAAGAAATAGAGTCAGTAAAGACTCTCCTCCTGTGCCCTGATTTATCACCTCCTGATTACAACAGTATCTGTAACATTCTTTAACTTATCCCCCCACTATGAAATTTGATTTACCTTAAGACATTACATATTTATTTTCCCCTCAATAAGATGGACCCATTTGGTGGCCCAATATGCTGTTAATGCTGTGTTAGATTTGCTACAAGATAAGCATAAAGGAAGAAAAACAACCCTTGCTCTACTGTTTACTAACAAGTAACTCTTGGAAAATCCTTTAACATAGAAATGTTTTTTTTTTTTTTTTTGAGACAGAGCCTCAAGCTGTCCCCCTGGATAGAGTGCCCTGGCATCACAGCTCACAGCAACCTCCAACTCCTGGGCTCAAGCGAGTCTCCTGCCTCAGCCTCCCAAGTAGCTGGGACCACAGGCGCCTGCCACAACGCCCAGCTATTTTTTGGTTGCAGCCATCATTGCTGTTTGGCGGGCCTGGGCTGGATTCGAACCTGCCACCTTAGGTGTATGTGGCTGGCGCCTTAGCCGCTTGAGCTACAGGCGCCGAGCCAACAGAGAAATGTTAGTGAAGAACTTGTTTTATAGTGTGTAAAACAGAGCTAATATTGTTTATTTTGCCTACTTCACAGAGTTCTTGTGAAAATCAAATGAAGTAATATATGTGTAATTAGTTTATAAATTGTAAATATATAACCAGAAATAATTAGTTATCTACCACTTGACCTTTGGTAAAAGTCTGGTATTAGCCAAACTGAGATACTGATTTCTCTGGGTGTATTCACCTAGTATTATAGTACCACAGAGAATTTAAAGAAAAAAAGAATTTACATTCATCTTTGAGAAAGGATAAAATGAAGAGGTAGATTGGTAAATTGGATCCTTTCCCAACAGATCTATATTCCAACAAAAATTAGCTTCATGGTTCATGTATATGTTCCTAAAAGTGTGAAAATGGATTATCAGATCAAGATGTGGCCATATACTGCATATGTGACAGGAGTTATTTCAATTCAAAATTGAATTATAAGGCTATTTTACTTAGTACCTTAGTCTTCAGAAAATATCAAGTAGCTCAGAATACTAATACCTAGTCCTTCCCTATATTTCCTCATTGGTCATCCCAGTTGCCTCCTCAACTCCCCTGGCAAGAAGAGAATAGAAGAATTGAGAAATTAAAAGATTAAAATTCTTAGAACCAGGACATGCCTACCATTCTCTCCGTTTCCTTGTTTAATTCTTTTTTGAACCACACTAATAACTGATGTATTGCATTGATGATGTAGTTACTAACTGACCCCTTGACCCCAGTAATTTTTTGAACTGCTGTTACTTTCACCAAAACTCTTACCTAAAAAAAAATTGTATAAATATCTATAAGTAGACTGTAAGCTGGGAAAGATCCAAGTTCACACACAGAGTATACACACAAAATGTATGCCAGTGTCATTTTTGTTAAGCATTTATCATCTATGTTGAACTGTAAATATATTTTCTGTCACAACAGTAAGAAAAAAGGAAGAAACATAATGAGCACTTTTGAGCAAATTTTGCCAGGGCAACTACTTTAGACCCTGCTTATTCTTGTTTCGGGCTGAATTTTGCCTCTTTGAAATAGAAGTAAACAATATAAACTGCTTGAGCACTTAAAATCCTAACTTCCTATAAAACACTGTCTTCCCTCATTTAGAACTTGCTTAACATTTTTCAAATACTCCTCTGAATAGAATTCCCATTTTCCCAGAAGAGTCCCACAGGTCAGTGTAATGATTCCTTGTGTCAAAGCCATTGGCTTTTTTGCTAATTACCTAATTTCTGGACCCTTCAATTAAAAATAACTTATTGATGTTGGCAAAATAACTATAACAGTTTTGCCCCGGATAAGAGACACTTGAAGAAAAAGTGATCTATTAATATCAAATGTTTTATATTGCTGTAACCAGTTTCAAGATTTTAGCTTTCCTTTTTTAAAAATTATTTTTGTTTGTTTGGCTTGGGGATCTTTAAAATACCAAAGCAAATCATGAAACACACTCCCTGTTTAATGGTCTTAGAGGCTACAGTCTGGAAGCAGTCTGTGGGCGTTAGGAACTGGGCTGTCCAACAGGAGGTGAGCGGCAGTGAGCCAGCAAAGCTTCTCCGTATTGACAGCCACTGCCCATCATTTGCATCTCTGCCTGAGTTCCACCTCCTGTCAGATCCCTCCCACCTCAATCCATGGAAAAATTATCTTCCATGAAACCAGTCCCTGGTGCCAAAAAGGTAGGGGACTGCTGGTCAAATGAATGCATTGACCTTGTTTTGAGAAATCTTTTATTTCAGGAGTCCCTGAATTATAACCAGGATGGTGAAGCCAATTTCAACCTGATTTTGCTCTTCGAGGAAGTTTTCCTGTATGAAATAATATCCATTATCAGCAAAGCTGAAGGAGCATACTCACCAAGTGAACATAAGGCACAAAGTATCCAAAAAGTGCAAGTGGTATTCCAACTGCCCACACTGCATAAGCTGTCACCTTGAAGATGCCAAAATTAAAAAATTTCTTTGGAGGACTTGACTTTCTCCTGGAAAAGAGGGAGGATCCACTGCTTCCACTCTCTTTATCTTTGGTACTGGAAGTAAGAGGTCTGTAAGTAAAGCCAGCCAGAATGAGAACAAACATGAAGATGCAGAGTACCCTCAGCGTTTGAACGAGGCCCATGCTGTCAATCAGAACCTTTAAAAGCAAAGGCAGCAAAACTGTGAAGATGCTGCTGCCGGCAGTGACAATGCCATTCACCAGTCCAAGGCGCTTCTTGAAATAGTGTCCCAAAATGACCAATGAAGGCTGGTATGCAAAGGAGCAGCCGCAGGCAAATATGATTCCATAGGTGAGGTACAGAGGCTCGATGGAACTGTATAAAGATGAAAAAGACAGAAAGTGGCTTTGATTATTTTTATCATGTGCCTGGTAGGACAAAACCTTATAGTAAAAGTAGGTTTTAGTTAGTTAATATTTTCTCCAAATAAAAACCAAAAACAGAAGTAAAATATTTAATGACTCAAGAATGTGTCATTAAAAATATTTAATTAACTCTAAATGCATGAAAAGTCACTGTTAAGGCCATCAGTGCTTCTGTTCCTCCTCCGCTTTCTATGAATTTCAGGTGATCCACACGGCATTGGGTAAGAACTGTGCTCTCCACAGCTCAGAAATAAAGGTCAGTGCCAGGAAGGGCCCCAGTAAAACTGATAGTGATTAAACAAACCAAAAACCTAGTTTCAAAGAAACTTTTTTAAAACTTAGAATTTAATAATGTAAGGGCATTATTTCATGGAGTTTTTCTAGGTACGATGTACTAAGCAATCTAGTAAGAGAAAAGGCTGCATTTGGTATTTCTTCCCCAAGGTTACGTGAGAAACATTTGCTTAGAGGAGCAGTGGTGCCTCATTTTTGCTGGCCTCAGGCCTGCAGACCAACCTTCGCCCTGTACTGTGCTGTTCCAAGTATTGTGCAAGATAACAAGATATCATATTCTGATGGCAGGAAGTCTAAATTAAGTGTGCACCAATACTGATCCCTGTTTTAAGCTTTAAAGCCATGTACTTCTCAAAAGAATAATTATAGAATTCTGTAGTTTAACGAAATAACTTAATTGCACTTAGGTAGAAGATGATATCATTATGTTCTTTGAGACAATTATTAAGTAAAACTACTTCCATTTTTTTTGAAAAGGCTATTTATAAGTTATAAAGGCAAATAATTTATTAGAAACTGAGATAGATAAAGTTGGTTAATAATTAAATATTTGACTGTAATGCAATTATCTAGAATATGTTGAGGTTATCACAGGAACTCCAGCATCTGATAAAAGCAAGGCATGTTGGCAATCCTCCCTCTGAGATGCCCTCGCCGCTCTATTAATGCACAGCTAGCACCATCTTTAACTCAGGCTCAATAGTTACCTCAGGCTTTCCTAGATTAACCGCACTTCACTCCAGTCACCTTTTACTGAGTCTCTACTCTTTGTTCAACAAACATGTTAAGCAGATATTATGTACGAAGTACTTGATGAAAAAAATATTTTAAATGTAGCTCTGCCTTCAAGATATGCATGCCTCTTTTATTTCTAAAATTTCACCTCAGTATCAGAGATTTTAAGTTCTTGAAATCTGACAACTAAGTGCAGTGTACATCAGCAAGGCTGTGGGATACCAATCACACGTGTAAAAAGGATTCAAGGAAGGGACACTGACATGAACTGAGATGCTGGAGAAGGTTTTCTTTATAAGGCAGAACTGGAGGAGAGGAAGGTGGAGCTGACATTTGACACTTAGAATTCACACTACATTTCCACCTGCTCCTGTATATTGCTCTGAAATTTTGGTAGCCTTTCACCAGGAGGTTAAATAGAGTATTGCATGTTTTAAAGGGAAATTTGGTTTCAAGAAATGTCATTTCACTTGCAGAGGAAAGGAAGGTGAAGGGAGAAAACTGGGTCATGACATGAAATATATTTCACAATTTTTATTTCTCAGTGATCAAAAAAATTTGGAAAATACAGTCTGCTCTATGTTTGTATATGGACTTTGTGTAACAAACTAGGTGACAGGTTACCTAAGTTTTCTACTTCTCAATTTTCTACCACAGCCTAAGTGGTAAGACATTCAGCAAGTGGTAGGGCCACAGGTACTGACAGTAGGTACCCAAGGGCTACCAGATCATAGAAGATACCTGATGAGGCATTTCTAACACCGTGTTAATAATGTGACTAAAGGCTCGGCACCCGTAGCTCAGTGGTTAGGGCGCTGGCCGCATAACACAGGGGCTGGCAAGTTCAAACCCGGCAGGGCCTGGTAAACAACAATGACAACTACAACAACAAAAAAATAGCCTGTAGTCCCAGCTACTTGGGAGGCTGAGGCAAGAGAATCACTTAAGCCCAAAGGTTCTGAGGCAAGATTTTGAGGTTGCTGTGAGCTGTGACGCTACAGCACTCTCCTGAGGGTAGCATAGTGAAACTCTTATCTCGGCTTGGAGCCTGCCGCACAGTGGTTATGGTGCTGGCCACATGCACAGAGGCTGGTGGGTTCAAACCCGGCCCAGGCCAGTTAAACAACAATGACAACTGCAACAAAAAAATAGCCAGGTGCTGTGGCAGGTGCCTGTGGTCCCAGCTACTTGGGAGACTGAGGCAAGAGAATCTCTTAAGCCCAAAGGTTTGAGGTTGCTTGAGCTGTAACACCACAGCACTCTACCAAGTGACATAGGGAGACTCTGTCTCAAAAAGGAAAGAAAGAAAGAAAGAAACTCTGTCTCAAAATAATAATAATAATGTGACTAAAAAAGAACTAAAAATAAATGATCTCACAAAATCACCTAAACAAAATACTATTCTAAACGAACATTTTTTCCTTAAAACAACTACTATACAAGAAAAAAAACCAAAGTTTTTACAAGATGGAATGTCTATTGTCTACCAAGAAATAAATATAATTTAAAAAAATCCAAATAGAATGTCTAAGTTAGGTGAAAGAAAGTATGAAAGAAAGAGGCTCATTTTTAAAGTTGAGAAGGTAAGGGGTGAGTAAAACCAAGGATTCTGTTGATTAAATCCTGAATATTTAAAGTCAAATGTAAATTTTACTAATTTTTCCCTAATGATCACAATGATGCTTTTCAACTAAAGCAGATAGTTAGGGACAGGGAAGAGGCAGAAAATGAAGAAAAAACACTAACGTAGAGACAAAGGCAGGAAATGATCTTAAGAGATCTTATTAATCGCCTCCTGTTGGCCAGCCCTGCATAGTGAAGTAGTGTTTCTCTGAGAATTATTCTAACACCACAAGGGGACTTACTAGGAGACTGGAGCTGGAGGGAGGACAGGTGTCGCTTACAGTATGTGCCCGTCAGCTCCTGTGGTTAGTCCCTCTTCAGGGCACTACATCTTTTCTTCTAATAGACACAGGAAAAGTGCATTACATTTTATCTTAAGGTGCATTTGACCACTGCATTTTGCCATAGTATTTAAAAATTTTAGCATGTTCTTTAAAAAAAAAAAAAAATACAGACAAGAATTCTCTACTGGGGATGAAATGAATAGCAACGTTTTTAAGCCATTAACAGAAAAATTTCTTGTCAAACCTAGATATGGCCATTTTACAACACCATTTACTATTCCCTGAAAGCCTCAGACTGAGCTGACCTTAGACTAAGGCCATTGTTTTAGATAACTCATTGTTATAATTTGAGTTCCTTTAAGATTTTTATGACTGAGGGGGGGGCATTTTCTTTGCTCCAGGGAATACATACATCCTTACTGATCTGTCTTAGGTATACAAGCAAAAGCATCCAAATTCTCAAGCTCTGATTTGCTGCTATGAATAAACAGTTTGTTGTATAAGTCCTATTGCTTTAGGTAATGAAAAGGTAATTCCTTGCAAACAGCAATGTTTCTGAAAGCCAAACTTTAAGGTATCTGACAGTTCTTGAAAAGCAACATAAAGAAACCAAATCCTTTTTCTGGATATTGAGGAGCAATGATAAATAACAAAAAGAAACCAAGTCCTTACCTCACAAAAGAACTGGACATGAGCCCAATGAATCCAACAGCAGCACCCACGACAGCTGTTTTCCGACAACCAAATAGGTCTGTGAAGACACTGACTATTGGGCAGCAAAAGAAAATCATCCCCATGGAGAGAGAACCTACCCACGCTGTAAAAGAGGGGGACAAACAGGGGGCACATTGTTACATAAACTGTACTTACACCATTGGATATAATGCACATTTAGAACAATATTAAAGCAGAGTAATTAAAGCAGCATTATCCATACTGATGAATAAAGGGAAAGTTGGAATAAATTAGTACTTTCAAGAGAAAAAAACTCTCTTGCATAAGTCTTTGTGAATTACTGTGGATTTTGCTCTACTGTTAACTAAATATGAAAAATCACAGATTCTTGCATCTATTGAACAAGCACTAACAGCAATATATAATTAAATACAACTTTTTGTCTTGACTACCCTCTTAAAATTTTATTTACGGGGAAAATTGCCCCCTGCCACTAAATGACCACTTCGGCAGGCCTGAATGATTCTTTTGGTCAATGTTAAATAACAGAAAGGACCATGGTCACTTTAGGTAATAAACCAATCTTCACTGTGTAATCAAATCTCTTCCACAACCTCCTCTCCCCTACCCTAGCTGCCGATTCTTTCCAAGGTGGGCATGGGAGGGGTGAGCTTGGGGGAAGGAAGGAAGGGAGACTAACTTGAGCAGTCCTGCCAAAAAATCTGTACGAGGATCTTTGAAGCTTTCTTTTTCTCAGCTCTACTTTTGTGGGTTCTTTAGAGTCTCACCTCAGAGTTCCTTCTGGCTACAGCTACACTGACTTGGATAACTCATTCTTTCCCTGGGTGTTTGACTGTCATTCAAAAGACTCTTTGTTGGACCTCACTGCCCTCCAGGCAGTCTATGTGGGCAGGAGTCAAAACAGTTCCAGGCTACACCTCTCCTTCACTAGGCTGGCCTCTGATCTAAGGAGTATTAGGCAAATTCCAACTTTGCCACCTCTTTGCATTGCTCTTGCTGTGGAAGAAGTTAGCCAGCAGCACTTACTTTCTTTTTTTCTTTTTTAGAGACGGTCTTACTCTATCGCTCTAGGTAGAGTGCCTCCACCTCATAGCAACCTCCAACTCCTGGGCTTAAGCGATTCTCTTGCCTCCCAGGTAGCTGGGACTATAGGTGGCCGCCACAACTCCTGGTTATGTTTTGTTGCAGTTTGGCCAGGGTCACGTTTGAACCCGCCACCCTTGGGCCGGTGCCCTATCCACAGAGCCACAGGCGCCGCCCAGCAGCATTTTGTTGTTGGTTTAGGCTAGGCACAGTGGCTCACACCTAGCACTCTGAGAGGCCGAGGCAGGCAGATTGCTTGAGCTCTTGGGTTTGAGACTAGCCTGAGCAAGAACAAGGTCTCATCTCTACTAAAAATAGAAAAAACTGAAGCAAGAGGATCACTTGAACCCAAGAGTTGGAGGTTACTGTGAGCTATAATGAAGCCATGGCACTTTACCCAGGGTGACAGCTTGAGACTCTGTCTCATACACAAACAAAGTCGGTTTACTTGAGGAGTCAAACTGTAATGCCCTAACTCCATTTTGTACATAGAGCCAGACTTACTCCATTTTGCTATGGGCTTTTTTTTTAAGAGACAGAGTCTTACTCTATCGCCCTCAGTAGAGTGCTGTAGTGTCACAGCTCACAGCAACCTCCAACTCCTGGGCTTAGGTGATTCTCTTGCCTCAGCCTCCCAAGTAGCTGGGACTACAGGCACTCCAGCTTCTGTGTTGCAGTTTCGCCAGGGTCAGGTTTGAACCCACCACCCTCAGTATATAGGGCCAGTGCCCTACTCACTGAGCCACAGGCGCGCCACCCTGCTATAGGCTTTCAATACTCCCCCTTTAAGCTCAGCTGAAAGCTGCAGAGTTTAGCAAAAACTATAAAATCCTGTGAAACCAAGGCTCTCCCTTGTAAACACTGCCCGTACCCTATAGATCTAACCTTGCAGGTGTTGGCTTTTATAAACTCAGCTTGTGTTAAGGACTCCTCCTCCCCTACTGAAAGCACCTTATAAAAAGTTTATACCCCCCGCTTCTGGGGGTGGAGAGACTTTGACACGGAAGCCCACTCTTGACTGCTGGCCAATAAAGGACCCCTGCTTAATTTGGACTCAGTGTGCTGGCGTTTCTCTATTCCACACACTTCAGGTATAACAAAACCCCAGTCCTTTGTGACCCCTAAATGATATGGGAAGTTTGTTTAAATCTCTAAGTGGTCCCTCTTAAGCTCTCCGTCACTAGATATCAAGTAAGAGAACAAATACTCCCACTTTTCCCATG
>NW_003852397.1:7338721-7346149 GCF_000181295.1 Otolemur garnettii | reverse complement strand
GAGCTATAGTATAGTTTTCTCAAGAATCCTCACAAAATGCTCTTTCTGACCTGTAAGTATCCTTCTAATGGGTTTTAGAGCCTCTACCTGGTTTAAACGTCTAGTTGGGAAAGCCACGTGAAATATCTGACTTTTTTTTCTTTGGCACAGTCTCACTCTGTCTTGCCCCTGATAGAGTGTAATGGTATCATCATTTCTCACTGCAACCTCAAACTCCTAGGCTCAAGCAATCCACCTGCTTTAGCCCTTAAAGCAGCTGAGACTATAGGTGCATATCACCATGCCTGGGTAATAGAGATGAGGTCTTGCTCTTGTAACTCCTGAGTTCAACCAATCGTCCTGACTCTGCCTCCCAGAGTGCTAGGATTACAGGTGTGAGCCACCACACCCATCCAAAACATCTCTTTTAAAATTCACACTATTTTACTTTCGTACCTTGAGCAAAATTCCAACAGAATATTCTGTTGAATAAGAATTAGCAACAGATGAAATTAAGTTTGTTTTATGATCAAATTCAAGAAAAAAATTAATTCTTAAATGATTACTTGTTAATGTAAACTCACAAAATTTCTAGTTTTTGTAAAGTTGTAACATGGTATCCAAAGAATCCAAGGTTTTATGGGTTATGATACATATAGCATAAAAATAAAATGGACTGGGGTGGTGCCTATGGCTCAAAGGAGTAGGGCACTGGCCCCATATGCCAGAAGTAGTGGGTTCAAACCCAGCCCTGGCCAAAAGCTGCAAAAAAAAAAAAAAAAAAAGAATAAATAAATAAAATAAAATGGACTGTTACTCTCTCTCACCCCTTTTAAGTCTGACTATAATTATTATTAATAAAGACTGAATAGAGCTAGCTGTTGTGCCAGTAATATATTTGTTGTACTCTGAAGATTATTTCACTTAATCATCAAAACTCAGTAAGTTAGGACTTCTACTTAAGTCCATTTAACAATTGAGAAACTGAAGTACATAGCATGGCACATACATATACAGCATGGTAAATTTTTATTTAAAAAATGCAAACTAGCCCTAGTCTATGTTTGTCTACCAAAATCCACACAAGTCTTCCTAATATTGTTAAACAAACAAACCTTCTTCAATGGAGGAGGTGCTATTTAAATTATTATTTTTTTTTTTTTGCAGCACCTGTAGCTCAGTGGCTAGGGTGCCAGCTACATATACTGGAGGTGGCAGGTTCAAATTCAGCCTGGGCCTGCCAAACAACATTGACAACTACAACCAAAAAATAGTTGGGCATTGTGGTAGGTGCCTGTAGTTCCAGCTACTTGGGAGGCTGAGGCAACAAAATTGCTTAAGCCCAAGAGTTGGAGGTTGCTGTGAGCTATGAGGCCATGGCACTCTACCCAGGGTGACAGCTTGAGACTCTGTTTCCAAAAAAAAAAATTATCATATATCTGCTCTGAAGTAAGAATTGTGCCAACAGAGATTCAGAGAGGACTCAGATATGGTGTCATCCCTGAGGAATAAGCATTCTTTTTTTTTTTTTTTTGAGATAAGAGTCTCAAGCTGTTACCAGAGTATCACTTTGTCACCCTGGGTAGAGTGCCATAGCCTCATAGCTCACAGCAACCTCCAAATCCTGGGCTTAAGTGATTCTCTTGCCTCAGCCTCCCAAGTAGCTGGGACTACAAGCTCCCGCCACAATGCCCACCTATTTTTTGGTTGTAGTTGTCACTATGTCACCCTAGGTAGAGTACCATGGCATCACAGCTCACAGCAACCTCAAACTCTTGAGCTTAAGTGAGTCTCTTGCCTCAGCCTCCTAGGTAGCTGGGACCGTAGGTGCCCACCACAACACTCGGCTATTTTTTGTTGTAGTTGTCATTGTTGTTTAGCAGGCCCAGGCTGGGTTCGAACCCACCAGCCTCAGTGTACGTGGACGGCGCCCTAATCACTGAGCTATAGGCGCCAAGCCTATCTAAATTATTTTTATACTGTGATACAAATCTGAAATTCTCTTCCTTCCTATTAAAAGTACCTATTACATTCTAGGTAGTAGCCTGGTAAGAATATAAAAACAAGAAATTTCTCTACCCTCCAATAATATTCAGTCTAGTAACATACATGCGAATAGAGGTCCAATCAGAACACCAGATAAGAGGTCTTAAATATCTTAAGACAGTGGTCCCCAACCTTTTTGGCACCAGGGATCAGTTTCAGGGAAGACAAATTTTCCATAGATAGCGGGTAGGAGCAGATGGTTTCAGGATGATTCAAGTGTATTACATTTACTGTGCACTTTATTTCTATTATTATTATGTGGTAATATATAATGAAATAATTATATAACTCACCATCATGCAGAATCAATGGAAGCCCTGAGCTTGTTTTCCTGCAACTAGATGGTCCCAGCACTATCGCCTCAGCTCCAACTCAGATCATCAGGTGTGAGATTCTCATAAGGAGCGTGCAACCTAGATCCCTCGCTTGTACAGTTATAGGGTTCCCCCTCCTGTGAGAATCTAACGCTGCCACTGATCTGACAGGAGGCAGAGCTCAGGTGGTGATGCCAACAGTGAGGAGTGGCTATAAATACAGATGAAGTGCCACTCACCCCCTGCTGTGCATCCTAGTTCCTGACAGGCCATTGACTAGCACCAGTCTCTAGCCCCTGGGAGTCGAGGACCATAGTCTCAGGAGACATAAATACCAAAGAAATCTTTAGAATGTGCTTGTACACGCTTATTTGAATACGTGTGTTATGTTTAACGTGAAGAGACACAACTAAGAAGCCATGCTGAGAAATCTTTTTCAAAAAATACCAGGAAGCTTTCCAATTTCTCCAACTAGATCCTCTTTTGTTTTCTACTTCATTTGAGAACAAATCCCAGGTTTTCTCCTTGGATGGCAAAGGAGGATGCAAATCACTCAAAGGAAGTGGTGAGGTTTAATAATTAAAGAAGATTGTTCTGCAGGCTAAGCAGATATAAATGATTGCAAGGCAATGTGTTTACAATTGAAAACACCCAAAGGGAAGATTTACTATAGTTAAATGTTGACAAATATTCCTTTGCTTTTTTTGGTGGCTCCACTCAATCTTGGCCTCTTTTAAGACATCTTTACTCTATAACAACTCAACATTGATCTAACAGGATTAAATGAAATCATAGTACACAAAACTGAGATTAAAATGAAAAATATTACTTAATAAATTCCCAGTGGTTCCAAGCACAGAAAGCTGTCTGGCAACAAAAATTCAGGAATGAGTAGACCGTACTTGCCTTGCCCATTGTTTAGATATCCTACAGGTTATCTGGTAGTTACATTTCACATAAAAATGATTTTAAAAATATTTGCTAATCTACTTCTGCTCATGGCACGGGGATAAAGTGGTAGCACAAACCATACTGAGGATAACTATTACTAGGTATGAAAGCTAGAAAACGTATTCAAACACACTAGGAAATGTCTTAAACTGACACAAGTTGGAGCAGAGTTTGAGCTGACTGGAAGAATCACAAGTTCGTGGGCTTTCTCGAAGACCAGCAAACTATGTAGGTGCGAGGAAAGCTGAGACATGACCAGACTGAAGAACAGTGGCACCCGGAAGTTGTAAGAACTGAGCAGGGGCATCAGCTACCACATACCACATGGAGAAGGGATTTGCAATGCAAGCTCGGGCAGGCTGCTAGGAACAAAACTCAGTAATCCTTGGAACAACACAATAGAATCGGAGTTCAAGTTCCAACCAAAAATTATAAGACACGCAAAGACATAGGCAAACAATATAAACTGACTCTGAATGAGCTCACTTGTTAAGTTTAGCAAAGATTTCAAAATGTCTATCATAGATATTTTAGAAGAATTGAATAATAACATTATTCAAAGAACTAAAGGTAAAAAAAAAATTATCTCACTGAGTCAACAGATAGGAAATCTCAACAGAGAGGCATAAACTACCAAAAAAAAAAGGAAATTCTAGAGATGAAAAGTGCAACCGGTAATGGCACCGGGACCCACCACCTTGTCTGGCAGCTGCCTGAGACACGGCTGCTGTCCAGCTGACTCTGGAACTGTGTGAGGAGCTGCTGGATCCTGTAGACCCTGATAAACAGCTGTCATCTGACAGACAAAGAGCTGCTTGGTTTGTGGATGGCAGTTCCAAGGCAAACAGACACCATCCTGTTTGAAAGGCTGTTGCTCTGGTTGAAGAGGAACCATGAAAACCATTTTCCTTTTGAGCTATTTATAGCTTAGAGAAACTGGAACACAATTGAAGACATTCAATTGAATGTCTTCACAATTAAAGATTGTTTTACCAAGGCTTTGACTGGAATGGCATTTTTCATATATGACCAGATTGCTTTGAGGAACTGAGGTTGACTTTTCAGAGCCATTAAAAAGCCCCTTGGAAACCACCTACTGGGCACAATGTAAGGGTATATGGCACACCTCCTGGGTGTGGGACACAACTACAACAGAGAACTTACCTAACAAATGTACACATCGTTACCTAATCATTTGTACTCTCATATTAATCTGAAATTTAAAAAAAAAAAAAAAAGCCCGTTGGAAAGACCAGCCTAGTGGCCAGGCACAGTGGCTTATACCTGTAATCCCAGCACTCTGGGGTGCCGAGGCCAGTGGATTGCCTGAGCTCACGGGGTCAAGACCAGCCCCAGCAAAAGTGAGACCTGTCACTCTTGCCCAGTCTCTAAAAACAGTTGGGCATTGTGGGGGGCACCTGTAGTCCCAGCTACTTGGGAGGCTGAGGCAAGAGAATTATTTGAGCCCAAGAGGAGTTTGAGGATGCTGTGAGCTGCGATGCCACAGCACTCTACCAAGGGCAACAAAGTAAGACTCTGTTTCAAAAAAAAAAAAAAAAAAGCCTGGCCTGGTCTTTTGTCTACTTGGTTCCTTTATTCTTTACCTGTGGAAAGTAAAGAATGTCACTTTCTGATAGGCGCAGGAACTGCAGGATATTTTGAGACCTGGAGAACAGGGAAATCCACCTACTCACTTAGGAATTATAAGCACAGACTGATGGCATATCCTTGGCTTGGCTTCTGGCCTCGAGGCAGTTAAAAAGTCAATTCTGAAACTCTTTATCAGAGTTCCAGCAAAACCAACATAAAAAGCGCCTACATGGCCAATCATTACTCTTGCTGCACTTCATGCAAATTATCAAGGCAAGTAAAATGAGACTAAAATTTTGCACATAAATTGGTCCTACTATGATTTATCTTTGATAGAAATGGAGACAGTGGAGAGAGAAAAGTTATGTTTCAGCATAAAACTATACTACACTCAATGTTAGATTCTAGCCCTAAGCACTGTTTTTGAGGTTTTATGATTTGCCTAGAATTTGGAATAAATCCTGAATTATTTCCTTGCTACAAGCCTCTAAAGAACTGGATTTTAATTCTTTTCATGATGCTTTTAGTTGGCTCCCTAAGAGAATTCATTCTTTTTTGCTGTTGTTCTGGCATACAAATTCTCTTTTGATTGTAATCCTTGTGTGTATTATATTTCTCCTATTTAAACTATTAATGTTATATATCTCTCACTGTTTTACTTCTTCCAAGAAAACCAAAATTAGAGATAATTCAACAAAGCCTGCAAAATGTCCCTTATTTGGAATCCCACTGGACCCAATCTGACGTTCAATCCCAACTCATTGGTGCTAAAGTCATACAATATCAAGTACCCTCCTCCTAAAGCTGTGGTTCTCAACCTTCCTAACACTGCAGCCCTTTAATACAGTTCCTGTGGGTCGCAACTCACAGGTTGAGAACCGCTGTAAAGGCTCAAGGATCACCATGGAAAAGGGAGGGGTGAGATTGTCAGAGCTGGTTTGTGGTAGCAGAGTGTAGAGACTAAAGCAATTCCATCTTGGAGGTTAATCTGCCATGGGGTTTGTGATTAACCCCTATTCCAGGAACGCCTTTAAAATAGCAGTTCTCAACCTGTGGGTCGCGATCCCTTTGGGGGTCGAATGACCCTTTCACAGGGGTTGCCTAAGACCATCCTGCATATCAGGTATTTACATTACGATTTATAACAGTAGCAAAATTACAGTTATGAAGTAGCAATGAAAATAATTTTATGGTTGGGGGCCACCAAAACATGAGGAACTGTATTAAAGGGTCGTGGCTTTAGGAAGGTTGAGAACCATTGCTTTAAGATCTCTACTTTATCTACTATTACCATAAATCCTACTCTTGGGCAGATTCACATACCATCCTTGCCCTCCACTGAGGGGTTGACTTCATTTGTCCTACCCCCTCCTTCTCTATGGTATAGAAGCCCTGGATCTAGGCTGAAGGGCATGGGGCTTTACCACTGCCATCTCATAGCCACTGGAGATACAGCGTCTATTCATAAGTCTCTATTAAATGTTTCTTTCTTTTCTTTTTTCTTTGAGACAGTCTCTCTCTGTTACCCAGGCTAGAATACCATGGCATCAGCCTAGCTCACAGCAACCTTAAATTCCTAGGTTCAAGTGCTCCTCCTGCTAAGGCCTTCCAAGTAGCTGAGACTGTAGGCACCCACCACAACACCTGGCTAATCTTTCTGGTTTTAGTAGAGATGGGGTCTTGCTTTTACTCAGGCTGGTCTCAAACTCCTGAGCTCAAGTGATCCTCCCACCTCAGCATCCCAGGGTGCTAAGATTATAGACATGATCGACCTCGACTGGCCTAGATGTTTCCTTTTGAGAAAAAGAGAAAGAGAGAGAGAAAAGCCTAATAACCAAAAAAAAAAAAAAAAAAAACGCATCTGATAGTTCATTTAGCAGATTAGAGACCAAAAGATAAAAAAGAACAGAATTTGAAGAAATTCTTCAGTTCAAATATAGGAGAGACTAATATTAAACAAACTAAAGTCTTAGAGATCTGTGGGTCTTTATGAAGAAATGGGGGACATTATGAATACAGAAGTTATAGCCAAAAATAAAAACTACAAATTGTGTGAAAACTAAATTATAGATCCAAGAAGTTCAAAGAACTCCAAGAAGAAAAAACATTAAGAAAACCACTTGTGGCTTGGCACCTGTAGCTCAGTGGTTAGTGCGCTGGCCACATATATGGAGGGTGGCAGGTTTGCACTTGGCCTGGGCCTGCTAAACAACAATGACAACTACAACAAAAAAAATAGCCAGGCGTTGTGGTGGGTGTCTGTAATCCTAGCTACTTGGGAGGCTGAGACAAGTGAATCCCTGTGAGCTGTGATGTCATGCACTCTACCGAGGGTGACATAGTGAGACTCTGTCTCAAAAAAGAAAGAAAGAAAGAAAAGAAAAAGAAGGCTCAGCACCTGTGGCTCAAGTGGCTAAGGCACCAGCCATATACACCTAAGGTGGCGTCCAGGCCCACTAAACAACAATGACAGCTGCAACCAAAAAATAGCTGGGCGTTGTGGAGGGCACCCATGGTCCCAGCTACTTGGGAGGCTAAGGCAGGAGAC
>NW_003852397.1:7329446-7337736 GCF_000181295.1 Otolemur garnettii | reverse complement strand
AAAAAACTGAGGCAAGAGAATCACTTGAGCCCAAGAGTTGGAGGTTGCTGTGAGCTATAATGATGACACAGCACTCTACCCAGGGGGACAGCTTGAGACTCTGTCTCAAAAAGGAAAGAAAAACAAAAAACAAAAAACAACACTGAGGATGGAAGTAAATGGGAATATCTTGTTACAAGGGTCCTATAGTTCATCTGACACAATTCTGTGTTAATTTAAAATAGACTGGAATAGCTTAAAGATACATATTGTAATCCTAGAGAAAGTACTAAAAAATAATGCAAACAGATACAGCTAGGAAGCCAATAGAGAAATTGATTACTAAAAATTATTAGATTAATGCAAAGGCAAAGAGATGAGAAGGAACTGAAGAAGAAAAAGCAGATAAGAGAACTAGAAAACAAACAGCAAAAGGGCAGACCTAAATATTAGTTATTATTTAAATAAAAATAGATTGAAGACTCTAATCAAATGGCAAAGATTATCTGACTGGATAAATGCAAGAACCACTTATATCCTATTTAAAGAGATGCACTTTAAATACAAAGATACAAATAAATTAAAAATAAAAAGATGGAAAAAAATACACTATGTAGACAGTAGTCTAAGAAAGCTAAGTGGCTGTACTGATAGCAGATGAGGTAGACTTCAAGATAAGAAGTATACTAGAAACAAAGAGCGATACTTCATAGTGATACAAATGTCAAGACATCAGGAAATTCTAACAATTATAAATGTATACAAAACTAATAACAGAGCTTCAAAGATACAGGAAGCAATGAAATTTGATCCCTACCTTACATTAATATAAAAAATTACCTAAAAATGGATCACAAAACTTAAATGTGAAACTGAAAAATATAAAACTTTTAGAAGAAAATACTGAAGAAAATCTTTGTGACCTTATTTTAGGCAAAAATTTCTTAGATACAACATCAGAAATATAATCCATACAAGAAAAATTTGGTAAAATAAACTTCATCAAAACTAAGAGTTTATCTTTGAAAGACATTGTTAAGAAAATAAAAAGACAAGCCATGGAGAAAACATTAGCAAATTACATTTCTAATAAAGTACTGTATCTGATTTAAATACAAAATTTTCTTCTTCTTTTTTTTTTTTTTTTTTTGAGACAGAACCTCAACCTATCGCCCTGGGTAGAGTGCTGTGGCATCACCGCTCACAGCAACCTCCAACTCCTGGGCTTAAGCAATTTTCTTGCCTCAGCCTCCCAAGTACCTGGGACCACAGGCACCTGCCACAATGCCCAGCTATTTTTTGGTTGCAGCCGTCATTGTTGTTTGGAGGGCCCGGGCTGGATTCGAACCCACCAGCTCTGGTGTATGTAGCTGGTACCTTAGCCGCTTGAGCTACAGAAGCCAAGCCTAAATACAGAATATTCAAAAATAAAGAACAAAATAACCTAATTTGAAAAATGGGCAGGAGATGTGAATAGCTACTTCACAAAAATATATACAAATGAAAAATATGCATATAAATGACACTCAATATCATTAGTCATCAGTGAAGTGTAAATTAAAACAAAAAACCATATACCTATTAAAATTTCAAAACTTAAAAGGACCTCTTATGCCAAGTGTTGGTAAAGACGTAGAGCAACTCGAACTCTCATATATTGCCACTGGGAATATAAAATAGTATAATACAATCACTTTAGAAAGCAGATTAGGAATTTTTTACAAAGTTAAACATAAACCTACCATATGGCCTAGTCATTCTACTTGCGGGCATTTACCTTAGAGAAACAAAAGCATATGTCTGTATAAAAACTTACATATTACATAAACATTTACAGCAGCTCTACTAATGGTAAAAAACTGGCAAGAACTCAAATGTCTGGAAAAAAGTGATCAGATCAATAAATTATGACATATCATATAATGGAATACGACCCAGCAATAAACAAAAGTGAGCTAATGACAAATACAACAACAGAGATGAGTATCAAAGTAACTATGCTCAGTGAAAGACGTTAGATCAAAGAAGAGTACATGCCTTATGATTCTATTCTTACAGAATTCTAAAATATACAAATGAATCTATGTGACTGGAAGCACATCAGAGGTTACCTGGCAAAGAGGAGGGAGGGATTACGAAGGAAAACGGAAACTTTTGAGGATGATGGATATACTCATTACCTTGACTATGGTAAAAGTTTCATTGGTGTATACATACGTTGAAACTCATCAAACTGTATACTTCAAACATGAAATTTGTTATATGCCACAATTACATCTGATAAAAATAGAAGTGAACCTAGATGGGAAATTAACAAAAAAGTGATGTAAAATCAAATGCATGGAACAAAAACTGACAGAACTAAAGGTAGAAATAGAGAAATCTACAAACGTAGTCATACAGTTTAGCACATCCCCTTTAGGCAATCAGTAAGAATATACAAGCCTGGATGATATTATCAACTATCTTAACCTAATTGACACTTATTGAACACTCTATCCAACAACAATCACAGAAAGTTGTTTGCTCTGCCAGGAAAATTATTATTATTTTGAGACAGAGCCTCAAGCTGTCACCCTGGGTAGAATGCCATGGCGTCATAGCTCACAGCAACCTCCAACTCCTGGGCTCAAGCAATTCTCCTGCCTCCACCTCCCAAGTAGCTGGGTCTACAGGGACCCATCACAACGCCAGGCTATTTTTTGGTTGCAGCCATCATGGTTGGTTGGCGGGCTTAGGCTGGATTCGAACTCACCAGCTCAGATGTATGTGGCTGGTGCCTTAGCCGCTTAAGCCACAGGCACTGAGTCAGGAAAATTATTAATCACTAATCAGGGTAGGGGTGGTGACAGATGGAGGAGAGAACTAACATTTCTGGAATTCTTGATAATCCAGGTAAAGGACCTGGCACAAACTGTCATTAGATCCTCAGGCAATCCTAGGAGGCATTATTTTCACATCAAAGATGACGAAAAGAGATTAGTGTTATTAAGCAATTTGCTAAGATTATGCAACTTTGGTGGGATTCAAACTAAACATTCCAGTTGTTACCAGGAATAAGAAAACATGCATAAGAGTTCCTCATTCAAAAGACATCCATCAGGTCCCAACAAGTACCATGCGTGATGCCATCAGTAAACAGATGTCACTTCCTAGAGAAGTTCAGAATCCAGCGAATAAAACAAAATCCAGACCTGCATCAAGATGACACAGTGAATTCACACTTCCATGCATCATCCTCTTTTCCAAACACAAAGTAACCATATAGTTAGAATATTAAAAAAGAAGATATTAATTTTAAAAAAAAATCCGTCTAGACTTGAAGTGAAAAAAGGGATGAACTGGGTTGCGTCTGCCTTCTGGGGCCCAGGTCTAGAAGCAAACATTGGCAGTTGTAGAGTACAGAGGACAGAGAGTGCTCCCTAAGACCGGCAAAGAGCCAAGTTGAGAGCAGAGCTGGAATTCCCCTACACCTTGTCAAAGGAGGCTGGAGGTAAGACATAATTGGACAATCGCTGTGATTTCTACATGAATTAAAAATTTGGAAATTTATAAGTCTCTAGTAGAAGGAAGAGGATATAGAGTGGGGCCAGTTTTTTTACACATCCAATTTAGGTGGACAATTGAACATGCAAAAACAAACCATTGGCAGGGTCAGTCCCTAACCCCAAGCCTCCCCCGTCCCCAACTAGTATGCTATGGTAAGCCTGGTTCTAGTGAGCTCAGGAAGCCAGGTGGAATGAAGTAAATATAACTATACAGGGAGAATGAGAAAGGAGAGAATAAAACAAAACAGTACACCTCCTGCTCAGAATGATTCTGTAAACTCAAATTCCAAAAATCAAAAGCCAATCCAAGTGCTTCTTAGGCCAGCCAACAAAATCACTAATTAGCAAATACAGTCACTCCAGATGAAATTAATTCTATAGACCACTGTGACTGTTGCTTCAAAATGAGTGTATTTAGGACTTTCAAAGAAGTAAACAAAGGAATAATTTTCATTTTATAAAAAAAGGAAATTATGAAGCAAAGAGCAAGAATAACATAAGGGCAAATGCATTAAAATGCACATTAATTAGAAATCTTGGATATGGAAAAAATAGTCAATGAAAATTTTTAGATCCTATAGACAAATTCAAAATCTTTACTTCAGATTTATAAAACTAAATATGAAAAAACAATTAAGGGTCTTAAAGAAGAACATCTTGACTTCATTCATAGTAGAAAAGTAATTCTTTAAGACACAAATGTTGGCCAGGGATGGTGCCTCACACCTATAATCTTAGAACCTGGGAAAGCCAAGGTGGGGGATTCCCTTAAGCTCAGGAGTTTAAGACCAGCCTGAGCAAGAGTGAGACCTCACACCTACAAAAAATAGAAAAATTAGGCAGGCATGTGGTGACAGGCTCCTGTAGTCCCAGCTACTCAGGAAACTGAGGCAGAAAGACTGCTTGCACCCAGGTGTTTGAGATTGCAGTGAGTTAGGACGACACCACTACACTCTACCCAAGATAACAGAGTGAGACTCTGTCTCAAAACAAACAAACAAAAAAAAAAACATTCAATAATTAAGAAAAGATAATAAAGTTTATTTTCAGAGTCTCAAAACGTCATCTAGAGGACATAGAACAGCTTTGCAAAAAAGTGGCTGGAAAAAAAAAAAAAGACTTAACCACTTTTGTTGTAAACCAATCACCTGGCGCAGGTAGTGTTTCACAGGCTCTTCCTCTCTGAAGCTGCCTTCTTTTCCCCTTGTCTGCATTCTTGGAAGGAAGTCACTAAGAACAGCCCACACTTAATGAGAAGAGAATTAAGTATGCTTCACTTCCTTGGGAGCAAAGTACCCACATAAATTATTTGGAATTCTTTTGCCGGGGAGACTCATGTGTTCTCCCACACTTATTTATTTATTCAATCATTTGTTTGTATCAGTATGGGCTCATGGATATTTATTTTATAGTTTGGGTTATATTCAAATACTTTTTTTTGAGACAAAGTTTCAAGCTGTTGCCCTAGGTAGAGTGCCGTAATGTCATAGCTCACAGCAACCTCCAACTCTCGGGCTCAAGGGATCCTTTTGCCTCAGTTTTTCTATTTTTAGTAGAGATGGGGGTCTCGATTTTTGCTCAGGCTGGTCTCAAACTTGTGAGCGCAAGCAATCCATCCACCTCGGCCTCCCGGAATGCTAGGATTACAGGTGTGAGCCACCATGCACGGTCTCAAATACTTCTTTATTTTGTTGGCTACTGGGAGATCTCTACATAGCTCCTGTGACCCTTTGATATAGTTCCATTATTGTGGAGTAGTTGGAAGAGGGGAGGCTTGTTTGTTTTTTGAGCACTTCCTTATGCTCCAAGCTCATCTTACATATTTTCCAAGCCCCAGTCTTACAATCAGCCCTTTCTTCAAGGAGCCTTGGTAAGTTCCACTAGAAAATGGTTATTACAAACCAAGATCTAGGTGCTAGATGTGCCTGCTGCTATGAGATGTCATTGTTTCTGGGCTCTCTGGCTGACAGAGCTAGGAAATATATATGCTTATACCTACGTATGAACACATATTTATAAATATTTTCCATTGTAGCCATCTGTATCTATATCAGCACTTTTCAACCTGTGGGTTGTGATCCACAGGAACTGTATTAAAGGGCTGTGGTATTAAGAAGGTTGAGAACCACTGATCTACATTAAGGTAAAAATAAATTCATACTGATCCTACTGATAAATATTTTCTTTTCTTCTTTTTTTTTTTTTTTTTTTTTTGGAGACAGAATCTCACTACGTCACCCTCGGTAGAGTGCTGTGCTGTCACAGCTCACAACCACCTCAAACTCTTGGGCTTAAGTGATTCTCTTGCCTCAGTCTCTCAAGTAGCTGGGACTACTGGCACCTGCCACAATGCCTGGCTATTTTTTTGTTGCAGCTGTCATTGTTATTTGGCAGGCCTGCTCTGGTGTATGTGGCTAGGCCCTAGCCACTGAGCTACAGGCACCAAGCCCTGATAAATATTTTCAATCCTAATCCATTACCACACACATCATTCTAGCCTCATTTGTCTGTAACCTTCCAATGATAAAAATCTGGGAATCTCCCACTTTTCACCTCAAAAAGTGAAATGAGAATGTAAAAAGAGAAATGAATTTATGTTTTGAGAGGAAAGAACTTCAAATAACCATACTCTGTTTTTCATAATATCAAGACTCACTTTAAATAAAGTGATATCAAATTCACCCAGATCAAAAGTGAGCTAGAGCTTTGCTTTGTATTTCTCAAGTCATTGGTACACAAGAAATATTCATACTTGTACAGCCCCCTGAGGTGAAGTCAACAAGGGTGTTCATGGCTAGAGGCAACAGCGCAGGGAGGTGGGACTCTGGCTGAGGGAGAGCTGAGGTACAACATCTCCGCCAACCCATAGCCCTTCACATCACCTGGAAAGCACAGGGCTGAAAGTAACATGGCTCTGACAACTACAGTGATTTCTGGAATTGTATGTCATATATTACACTACACCTAAAATATAAAAAGTAACAAAGTCTAAGGTTATAAGAGAACAATCAAACAGATCAACTGCTGTACCTCCAGGGTTCACCTTTACATCCGTCAAATTCACAGCAGTTCACACAGCACTCTTGAATTTGGGAGATTTTTTTTTTCTACTCCTAACCTAGATTCAGAGTTGACGCTTCCAATGCAAGGCTCCTTGCCTTTCATCCATTAAAACTCATGCTGAAAGTAATGAACATTTACAACTGTTCACAGCAGAAGATAAAATCCCCCAGAGTCCCCTCTTTAAGACAGGGTGCCAGTCACATGGCTGAATGCAACTCCTTATTAGGCTTCTCAGTTCCCAGCAGAGGATGCCAACTGTAAAATCTGCTAGTTTGATTTCTAGAAAAGATGAATCCAGTATAATTCAACAATAAAGTATCTACCACACAGGTTCTAAAATTCTTAGCTCTTATTAAAAGCCCTGTTAAAAACAATAATATTTAAATAAGATAGAAAACTGTCGCAGGTACTTTCTGTATGTTATCCTGAGACTGGGGGCATCCTGGCCCCTGGTAGAGCTGCTTTCAGAGTTTTTTCTTGATGACACAACCTCAGCTTTCAAGAGACACTTAGAGAACTGCCTGCTAAAATCCATTACTACATCCACCACAGGGGCAATGCCAACGTTCGTGTATCATGCAGCACTTCTACTAGGATGAGTTTGCAACTTAACTGTGAGGCCTGTGCGATGACAGCTCTGATGGCCATTTCAGAAAAAGAGCTTTGAAGGGTGGACTAGGCATCAGAGTCAGTGCATAGCTTCCCAAGGGGAGTACCTTGTAGGTGACCTTGAAGGTGACATTCAGCATTGAGGTAGGCCGCACTTTTTCTAGAATGAGTTTGCAAACTTTATTGTTTCAACCCGGTATGTCATGTTTTCAATTGTTGCTACTTTCTTATTTTCTACGCCTATCTTATCATTTTATTAGTGTGGTGTCTTATACTTCTGAAAACCTCTTCAAATCTTTTGTGGAATGAGGTAGTATAAATTAATACACATATAAGCCTATTTTACTATAGTTATTTAATATTTGGAATAATGACAGGATTAACGGCCTATAACAGGAAATTAGTTAAGAGAAATTTTTTTTACAAAGTTCTTGGAAGATATCGAAAGATATTCTCCATAACCAACTATTCTTCCCCTGAACATCTTTATTTTCTCATAAGACTATGATGTAATGTAAAATTATAGATCATCAAGAAAAATACTTTCCTGATTAAATGCCCTTTACACATCTACATTCTTTGCAAGTATTTTTGTACATCTCTCTCCCTCATGGTGAACTAGGCTAAGAACTAAAATTATAACCAGTAAATTCAGGAACATCAAAAACACACTCTGGAAAAAAAAAAAAAAACAACCATACTCACAGTAAGCATCTTCTATTTGTAAAGAGAAAGGAAAACTAACACTTACTGAACACTTGCCACTTAGCTGAGGATATGTGGGGCAGATTATAAATACCACTTCATTCCATCTTCCAAGAAACCTTAGGTGAAATGGCCAAAGCTCAGAGATTAAGTGATTTGCTTAAGAGTGCCCAGCTATTTAAATGGAAGCCTCTGGATTTACACTCCAGACTGTCTGGTCCAAAGCCCTGCTGTACTGATTCCATTACTCTGTATAAGCAACCATGCTGTTCTTATAATTTATCAGTATACCTAAATTAAGGGACCTTTTAAAGATAGGAGAATAATTTAATAACCTTTTCAAGAGAACAATAAGGACCCCAAAAAGGTACTTTTTTTTTTTTTTT
>NW_003852397.1:7327787-7329235 GCF_000181295.1 Otolemur garnettii | reverse complement strand
GGATTCGAACCCGCCACCTTAGGCGTATGTGGCTGGTGCCTTAGCCACTTGAGCCACAGGCGCCGAGCCCCCAAAAAGGTACTTAAAGTGACTTTCCATGGAGGAATACATCAGAATCCAACTCTCCCCAAAATGTTCCACTGTTCTGGCCTCTGTGCACCCTCCTTCCTCTGAGCTTCTCCAGCACTTAACATGGGCACCACTCACTGTCACTGACCCAAAGTTCTTTGTCCTGTTCACTGTCTTCATACCCATGCTTGCACACATATCTCTCCAAATCTGGGTTTCTTAAATGCCATCACGCCTTATATATGTCTTTCCCTCCTTCTATTCTTCACATCATGGTAGATACACAAAAAATATCAAATAAATGAACACACAGGAACATTTGATATATGAAAGGGAAGTGATTGCCGAATATGACATATCCAACCTCTCAATCTTTCTCAAAGAGTGCTGCATCGGCTGGGTACAGTGGCTCATGCCAGTAATCCTAGCACCCTGGAATCTGAGATGGGTAGATTGCTTGAGCTCAGGAGTTTGAGACCAGCCTGACGAAGAGCAAGACCTCCTCTCTACTAAAAATAGAAAAACTAGCCAGGCATTGTGTCACGTGACCATACTTTTAGCTACTTGGGAGCCTGAGGCAGGAAGATCACTTGAGCCAAGAGTTTGAGGTTATGTGAGCTACAATGACACCACAACATTCTACCAAGGGTGACAAAATAAGACTCTGTCTCCAAAAATAAATAAAATAAAATAAAATAATAAAATAAAATAAATGAAAAAAAATTAAAAATAAAAGAGGGCCGCATCTAAATATATCTTCTTTGTCCACAATAAAACATTCCTCTCTTACTGTGGCAGTATGCTTCTCTGAGAAGCCAGAAAAGAGTTCTTACACATAAAACAAAACTACCTACAGCATAAGTATAAATCATTTCTATACGCTCCCATAATAAAATAGATCTCATTCATTAAGATTTTCCTTGAATTTCTCAGTATATCCTTGTTCTACTATAAGATTCACAGAACTAAGTCCTATATAACAATGAAGAAAAATGTTAATTTATCACTAATAAAAATGTTGAACAGAATGGAGGTAAGGACTATGACTTGGAAGGAAATATGAGTTCTATTCACCAAATATGTATACAACACAGTCATTCATTCAACAAATATTTGAGTGCCTATATACGAGCCTAGCCTACTATTCTGAGAAATAGCAGTGAATAAAACAGACACAAATCCCACCCTCCTGGCACTGCCATTCTACTGCAGGGCAAAAAGCTACATATTGATACACTGGTTGGCAAAATTAGGACTTGAAATCCTTTCCTTTTCTTAATAGTTCAGTAATGTTTATGCTCCATTAGGATCTTTTAGTGGAATACTTTGAAACTAAAGCATAATTCACATTGCAAAGATAAATTATAAATAGCAAAGTT
>NW_003852397.1:7320071-7327611 GCF_000181295.1 Otolemur garnettii | reverse complement strand
GGGGATTCGAACCCGCCACCTTAGGTGTATGTGGCTGGCGCCTTAGCCACTTGAGCCACAGGCGACGAGCCGAAATAGCAAAGTTTTGAATGGCATGTTTGAAATCCTTTTAAAGGGAACATTTTACATTTAGAGTTCAAAAATTAAATGGACAAGTATCAATGAGAAGGAGATATTTAGCTTTATTTAGGCAATAAGCATTTATTGAGTCATAGGCTGCTGGGCACTGGGGATCACAAGCCCTTCATCTCAAGGAGCTCATACTCAAGAGAGACAGACAGCAAGACAGAATAATGAACAGTATTGATAACTGATCAAGGTGTGCACTGTTCATTATGGGATAACTTAGGAGGGCTGCCCAGTCCAGATGTGGAAGGGAAGGGATAATCAGACACTCTTTCCTTAGGGTAACACCCAAACTGTCTTGAAGGATGAACAGGCTTTACTCAGGCAAAGGATAGAGGAAAGAGGCAGCAGGAACATTCTAAGTAAAGGGAAGAGCATGTACAAAATTAATACCAGCAAGTGGTCACCTAAGGGTGCAGCCAGAATCATAGGAAAGCATGTCTGACATTCCAAGAAATACAGATTTTATCCTTTAGATGTTAGGAAGTAATCAATAGGTTTAACCTTGGAATTACATACTCAAATGACATTTTAGAAATTTCCCTGTGGTAACAGTGAAATTTGTTCATTTCACTGTTACAACTGCTTTCCAAGTGACAATTTTTATGTTCCATTAGGATTTTTTAGTTTGGAAAGCAGACTTTTTATAGGGGAGACTGGGAGGAGGGCAGTTGGAAGGATGCCGCAAGTGACAAATGACAATGACTCAAAAGTAAGCAGCAGGGTATCCAAGGAGACAGATTTGAAATATGTGAGTGACAGAACACAGAACATATGATTTCTCAGTAGGTGTAAAAGACGGAGGGAGTGGTGATAAGGTTGGCATTTAAGAGATCTAGCTAGGTAAGCAAAGTGAGGAGAGGGCAGAGGGCAGGTTGAGTCTAAGAAGAAAGAAATGAACAAGTTTGGGAATTGGGGAAATGGGGAGATGATGCATACGTCTGAAAATGGAAACAACGTACTCAATATGCTTGAGTGGAAGGCAAATTTCTTTGTACAAAATTATTCCTCAGAGAAGAAAAAGTACTTTACATTAAATACTCTTTTGAAGATTCCTCATATTATAGGGCATTTTCCAGATTCCTATATTTCAAACAAATTATGGTTTGGGAAAGACAAGTAAGCGTGAAACTACCCATAACTGTTGTTGAGTTTGGATGTGCTACTAGAGGTTGCCTGAAGGATGGAGGTGGTTTGAAAGGAGCAAAGAAGTTTAACACAGATTTATAATTTTCCTAAAAGCATATTTCACATAAGCAAATTTGGATACTACAGATTTCAAAAAACAACACAGTAAGTAGTAACGTTGTGGAGATCACCAATATGCACCCACAGAATAAATTTCAAAAACAAGAACTATCCTAGTATAAGTATTGTGCAAGTAGAGACTCGTCACAGGGAACCTCCCTCATTCCTGGCCTCTGTTCCACTCAGGGACTTCCCATTGGAGTCAACCCAGGGCCTGTCTCCACCCCCTCAAGACTACACCTGGGAACGAGAACCTATGTGACTGATGCTCTTGGTAGAAGAAACTAAGCATGCTCAGTTAGCTCCTTCTGGGCTTCTCTTGCCTTTAGTCACGGCCTGTCCTTAGGAGATCCAAGTTCTCAGATAATCCATGATATATGCTCACATATATGCCAAAGCCTGCAGGAGAGGTTCACAGCTGACCAGATCACTTGCAAGTGCCAGACCACCCCTCATCCTTCAAACTCAGGGGCAAGTATCAGATGGCCAAAATGATGATGATGATAATGAAGATAGCTAGGATTTATTTAAAATCTACTATGGGCTAGACGTTCTAGATCAGTGTTTTTCAACCTTTTTTTATCTCACGGCACACTGAACCTTAGTTAAACTTCTACAACATACTTAAGTTATGTTGATTAAAAAAAATTCATTGTGCTTTGAACTTCTTTCAAAAATAACTTAATTAATGATCTTTAAAAGTTTTCACAGCACACCAGTGTGCCGTGGCACGTTGGTTGAAAATCAGTGTTCTAGGCTTGGCGCCTGTGGCTCAAGTAGCTAAGGCACCAGCCACATACACCTAAGGTAGCAGGTTTGAATCCAGCCCAGGCCTGCCAAGCAACAATGACGGCTGCAACCAAAAAATAGCTGGGTGTTGTGGCGGGCGCCTGTGGTCCCAGCTACTTGGGAGGCTGAGACAGGAGACTTGCTTGAGCCCAGAAGTTGGAGGTTGTTGTGAGCTGTGCTGCCATGGCACTCTATCCAGCAGGCCAGCTTGAGGCTCTGTCTCAAAAACAAACCAAAAAAAAAACAAGAAAATCAATGTTCTAGATGCTTCATACACATATATTGTTTTAGTCTGTGTTTCCTGCTATAACAGAGAGACTGGGTAAATTTATAAAGAAAAGACATTTAATTCTTATACTTCTGGATGCTGCAAAGTCCAAGATCAAGGGACCAGGATCTGGTAAGGGTCTTCTTGTTGAGTCATAACATTACTAAGGTATCACATGGGGGGCTATTAAAGGGAGCCAAACCCATCCTTTTGCAGAAACCACTCCTGTAGTAAAGGCATTAAAAGATCTCTTAAAGGTCTCACCTCTGGGGTGGGAGCAGTTCACTCCTGTAATCCTAGCACTCTGGGAGGCCAAGGCAGGTGGATTGCCTGAACTCAGGAGTTCAAGACCAGCCTGAGCACACACGAGACCCTATTGCTACTAAAACTAGAAAAAAATAGCCAGGCATTGTGCCTGGTACCTATAGTCCCAGCTACTTGGGAGACTGAGTCAAGAGGATCATTTCAGCCCAAGAATTTAAGGTTGCTGAGAGCTATTACCAGGGTAACAGAATGAGATGAGTCTCAAAAACAAACAAAAAAAAAGGGGATCATCTCTCAATACTGTTGCACTGGGGATAAAGTTTCCAACAAATGAACTTTGGGGACACAATCAAACCACAGCATTAAATCATTTACTGCCCAGGGCAATTCTCTGAGGTACCTACTCAGGCAAGGAAGTTGATAAGAGGTAAGGCCACCTGCTAAAATGCCTTTTTAACTGATTTAACCCAAAATTTTAACATCATATACATTAAGAGGATGAGAAAAGGTATGGTGTAAAACAGCTAAATCTTGATCTTCCATTAGAGCAAGTCTGTAGATAAAATCTAAATTGGAAAATGCAAAATATTGCCATACACTTATATTGTTTGGAAATACAAAGATAGCCATAAGAAATAGCTGAAGAAGTTGAAAGCAGTTGCCTCTGGAGTAGAGTGCCAGGGTGGGGGAAATATGATCTTTTATACTACATGCATGTATAACTTTGATAATCATAACAATTAATTTTAGGAAGAAAACTAATACCAACTTCATTGAAATTAATCAGGGCATATGACCAAGTTACTATGTTTAAAAATCATATGATCTATGATGGTGAAATAGCTCAAACTGAGGATGACTTTTGTAATAGTTTTGTGGCCTTGCTCAAGATTTGAGAACTCTGATCGAAATTCCTGGAAATAGATTGAATCTGTGAGGCAGGTAACAAAGACATAAATAGGTTCCCTAAGCCAAGTCAGAGCACAGTTTCTCCTGATCAGGGGTGAGACAGGGGGACAAAAAACAGTCTTATGCTCATAATAACTTTTGTCTGAGCTATAGTCATTGTTCCATTACTAATTTGTAAAAATCCTTGAAAGCCTAAAGACATCATTCCTTTAGTAACAAGAATGTTTACAGTGTAAAAGGAGAAATGGAAGGTTAAAGTAATAGCTACAGAGGAAATTAGAGAAGGGTCCTGATGATAAAAGGCTGCTTTGTCAAACGCCCGTCACTTCTACCAAGGAAGGTAAATATCAGGCCAGCATAAGTAGAGGAAGACAATTATTTCAAAAGATCCTTTGTGAGATTTAGGAGCATTTAAAAGTGATTTGAAATTGTAAAGCTTCATCTTGTTATTTAACACTTAATAGCAGCACATACTGATTTATAAAGTCAACAGGAATAGACCTTACAGAGCTCAGAGAAATAAAAGAATAAAAGAGATCATTCTCGACAGCTAGAATACCTCCCCTTCCATTCAAGAGGAAAGAACTGTTTACTTCCATTCTGCGTACAAGTAATGCAGTTCTCAGGTAAACTTCAAGTAAAATTCCCAGCTAATCTGTCATCCCCTCTGTAGTCCAATGTTGTATATATTTCCCCTAAAGCACCTACTATCTGCCAAACACTGTTTAAATGCTTCATATTCATTACTCATTAAATCCTCACAAAAGTCCTCATTGAAGTGCAGGCAGTGCCCACATTATGGACAACCAGACTTAACTAACTTAACTAATGGAGCTAGGGCTCCTAAGGCTCCCCATCAGGATAATTTATAATTAAATGATTAAATTAATAATTCAGGAACAAGTTTCTCCCACATGTAAACAGCCTGCATGGCATGAGCAGTTCCTTGGTGCAGCATCCTTGTGCTAGGTCAGGGCTAGTCTCATTAACAGTCACTTACACACCACATCACATTTGTCCTCATTTTTCTACTCTATCTTGTGAGTCTGTGTTTACCTTATAACCATTTCTCCAAAGCAGTATTACACTATAAGACTGGGTGAGCCTTCAGTGAAGAGGAAAGTGATTACAATAGAAGTAACAGTAGAAATATTTAAGCATTTCGAGAAAGGCCAGGTGCCATCATTCAGTGGGAAAGCATTAGGCTTCAGTTAATTGATTATCAGAACAATTATTAATATAAAGGGTAGAGAATAAAGGAACATGGGAAAGTCAGTGCTCCAATGAAAGCATCAATTACGACTAAGCAGCATAGTGGATTAATTATTAAAATAGACAGGTTATTATTTGTTTGGTTAGAAGATCAAAATAATAGGTGTTATCCTTTAATATTCTTTTTCTTTTTTTTTTTTTTCAAGACAGTCCTACTTTGTCACCCTGGGTAGAATGCTATGGGGTCATAGCTCACAGCAACCTCAAACTCTTAGGCTCAAGTGATTCTCTTGCCTCAGTCTCCCAGGTAGCTGGGACTACAGGTGCTTGCCATAATGCCTGGCTATTTTTAGAGACAGGATCTCGCTCTGGCTCAGGGTGGTCTCAAACTTCTGAGCTCAAGCAATCTACCTGCCTCAGCCTCCCAAAGTGCTGGGATTATAGGCGTGAACCATCACGCCTGGCCTTTAATATTCTTTTCTGAAATTTCTCTTATCACCTATCTAAATTTTTTATATGGGTTTGTTTCTATGTTCTGTTTGTTTGAATTAAAAGAAAAAGCACAATAGTTCCTATAACTTATTATTAAAGTAGAGGAATATCATTATTATTACAGTATTACACTGTATTATTATTACCCACATGAACCACTATAGTATTATTACCATATGTGCACTATTCATCAGGGACCCGAGGCACATACAAATCCAACATAAAGATCTTCTTAGAAATGTATCTAATTCGTAACCCAGGGAATTCCTGTATTCTGATTCTGTTTGTTCAGATGAGAAACTAAGCCAAAGAGCAGTTAAAAACTTGCCCAAGGCCACAAAGATATAGAGTGGAGGAAGGAAAGCCAGACAGTCTAGAGGATGTGTGGGTTTTTTTGTTTTGTTTTGTTTTTTTGAGACAGAGTCCTACTCTGATACCCAGGCTAGAGTGCTGTGGCATCACCATAACATACAGCAACCTCAGACTCCTGGGCTCAAGTGATCCTCCTGCCTCAGCCTCTTCAGTAGCTGGAACTAAAGGCATCCGCCACAATGCTCAGCTCATTTTTCTATTTTTAGTAGAGCTGGGGACCTGCCTCTTGCTGAGGCTGGTCTCAAACTCCTGAGCTCAAGAGATCCTCCTTGCCTAGGTCTCCCAGAGTGCTAGGATTATAGGAATGAGCCACTGAACCCCACTTAACCACAACATGCTATCCACCAGGAATAGTCCAACTTCTATAAGTTTCAGCAAGCCTCTGGAAACATTCCAAGTCCCTCTTTCTATAGCTGTCATGCACAAACAAGTCTTAATATTCTAAGAAAGTATCAACCTACACAGACAAGTTTCTACCTAGAAGGCAGATTTCTATCTCAGTGAATCAAATACCTCCTTGCTCATTAATTTTTGGCCTCTCAAATTAATAACACCTCGTGTCCTAAGTATCAAAAAACAGAAGTGCTCTGATAACAGCATTCCTAGCCACAAGTAATGTGACCAGAGACTGACTGACTTTTGAATAGCAGGAAATTGAGAGATAAGAACATTTGAACTGCCAGGATAAACCATCAATCTATATATGCATTAACTTTCAAGCCAAGCACTTCACTCACATTACTCCTTGACAGTAGATAGGGCACCCGGATCACGTCTTATATAAGAGTTCTCCTCAACAAGTTGAAATGATAAATGACAGAGGAAAAAACCGCTTAAGAGAAATACAGAAAGGATACTAAGACCGCTCGCCCTTTGCAGTGTTCTACTGTGTTCTAGAAATCTTGGTTTTCCTGCCATTTCAAAAGTACTTTTGCCATTCTGTTTAATCAAATTTAAACACCAGGCATCTCTCTGAAAAGGCAGACTGATGTTCAAGTAAGGCCTAATTATGAACATAATGTGATTGGCAGCAAGCCAGCAGAGAACCACCCCTGGAGCTGCCTCCGGTCAA
This sequence comes from Otolemur garnettii, assembly GCF_000181295.1. Classification (NCBI taxonomy): domain Eukaryota; kingdom Metazoa; phylum Chordata; class Mammalia; order Primates; family Galagidae; genus Otolemur; species Otolemur garnettii. The sequence goes on along the minus strand of NW_003852397.1, from coordinate 7,320,859 downwards.
ATACACACTCGCCATACAAATCTGACAGAGGACACAGGCACTCCCAGCACCGACACAATGAGACAGCCCTGAACACTTGCTCTTGTGCTGTCCCAGACAAGTACATTTCCACATCACAAAACAAAAAGGGATTTCATCTTGATGTCATAAAGTTGTGGCTGTAAAACTCTGTAAACTCAGAGACCGACACTGCTTTGGTATGTGCATAGGACTTGAACAGTAAAAAAGGACTTTGGTAAGTGAAAAGTTAACTTATCAAATCCTCCCCCTGGGAGAGCACAAAAGCAATAGATTCTTGCATAATGAGGTTTCATTTCCAAGTAGTGCTGACTGTTCATTTTCTTGCTTTTCTTCCTGTTCCAAGTCCTGGCTCTGCTTACACAAACTAATTAGCGTGGTACTTATTGCCATTACACATGAAGAGGAACATTTTCCATTTACATTATTCTTAAATACATACATATATTGTTGGACCAACTTGAGTAAAACTTGATACTGATTGTTGAATGTTAGAAAAGTTTTAATTTCTAAAACTATTTAATAAGACTATTAAATTTTAAACATAAATCAAATTCAGCTACAAATACTTTTTATTTAAAAATTAAAATTCCACTCAAGAACTGAGTTTTATCTTAAAAATAATAATGATAAAAATTAAAATTCTTGGCTCGGCACCTATAGCTCAACTGGCTAAGGCGCCAGCCATGTACACCTAAGATGGCAGGTTCGAATCCCCAGCCCGGGCCCGCCAAACAACAATGACGGCTGCAACCAAAAAATAAAATAGC
>NW_003852397.1:7317079-7319218 GCF_000181295.1 Otolemur garnettii | reverse complement strand
GGCCATTCTTGCTAGGGTTAGATGGTATCTCGGGGTGGTTTTGATTTGCATTTCTCTAATAATTAGGGATGATGAGCATTTTTTCATATGTTTGTTAGCCATTCATCTGTCTTCTTTAGAGAAGGTTCTATTCATGTCTCTTGCTCATTGATATATGGGATTGTTGGCTTTCTTCATGCGGAATTAATTTGAGTTCTCTGTGGATCCTAGTTATCAAGCTCTTGTCTGATTCAAAATATGCAAATAGCCTTTCCCATTATGTAGGTTGTCTATTTGCTTTGGTTGTTGTCTCCTTAGCTGTACAGAAGCTTTCCAGTTTAATTAAGTCCCATTTGTTTATTTTTGTTGTTGTTGCAATTGCCACTGCACTCTTCATGAAGTCTTTCCCCAGGCCAATACCTTCCACTGTTTTTCCTATTCTTTCTTTGAGGATTTTTATTGTTTCATGCCTTAAATTTAAGTCCTTTATCCATCTTGAATCAATTTTTGTGAGTGGAGAAAGGTGTGGGTCCAGTTTCAATCTTTTACATGTGGATATCTAGTTCTCGTAGCTCCATTTATTGAATAGGGAGTCTTTCCCCCAATATATGTTCTTGTTTGGTTTATCGAAGATTAGGTGGTTGTAAGATTAGGTGGTCATTTCCTGGTTTTCTATTCAATTCCAAATGTTTATGTCTCTATTTTTGTGCCAGTACCATGCTGTCTTGATTACTATGGCTTTGTAGTACAGCCTAAAATCTGGTATGCTGATGCCCCAGCTTTGTTTTTATTACTAAGAACTGCTTCAGCTATTCAGTGTTTTTTCTGGTTCCATACAAAACACAGAATCATTTTTTCCAAGTCTTAAAAATACGATGTTGGTATTTTAATAGGGATGCATAAAATTGGTAGATTGCTTTGGGAAGTATAGACATTTTAACAATGTTGATTCTTCTCAGCCATGAGCATGGTATGTGCTTCCATTGTTAATATCCTCTGCTATTTCCTTTTTTAGGGTTTCATAATTTTCTTTATAGAGATCCTTCACCTCCTTTGTTAGGTATATTTCTAGGTATTTCATTTTCTTTGACGCTATGGCGAAAGGAGTTGTTTACTTAATTAGCCTCTCATCTTGGCTGTTATTGGCATACACAAAGGTTACTGACTTGTGGACATTGATTTTATATCCTGAGACATTACTATATTTTTTGATGACTTCCAGGAGTCTTGTGGTTGAGTTTTTGGGGTTCTCTAAGTATAAGATCGTATCATCAGCAAAGAGGGATTTTTGGACGTCCTTTGCTCCCATTTTGGACGCCCTTTATTTCCTTGTCTGCCTAATTGTATTAGCTAGAACTTCCAGCACTATGTTGAATAGTAATGGTGATAGAGGACAACCTTGTCTGGTTCCAGTTCTAAGAGGAAAAGCTTTTAGTTTAACTCCATTCAGTAAAATATTAGCTGTGGGTTTGTTATAGATAGCTGCGATGAGTTTCAGAAATGTGCCATGTATGCCTATACTCTTCAGTGTTCTAATTAGAAAAGGATGCTGGATTTTATCAAATGCTTTTTATCCATCTATTGAGAGGATCATATGGTCTTTTTGCTTTAATATGGTGAATAACATTTATGGACTCGTGTATGTTGAACCAGCCTTGCATCCCTGGGATGAAACCTACTTGATCATGATATATGACTTTTTTGATGATAAGCTGTTATCTATTGGCTAGGATTTTGTTGAGAATTTTGCATCTATATTTATTAGTGAAATTGATCTGAAATTCTCCTTTTTAGTTGGGTCTTTTCCTGGTTTGTGTAACAGGGTGATGTTTGCTTTGTGGAACATGTTGGGGAAAATTCCTTCCTCCTCAATTTTTTGGAATAATTTCTGCAGTGCAGGAATAAGCTCTTTGAAGGTTTGATAGAATTCTGGTGTGAAGCAATCTAGACCAGGGCATTTTTTGGTTGGAAGATTTTTGTATTGTTTCTCTGATCTCAGTGCTTGAAATTGGTCTGTTCAGGAGCTCTAATTCTTCCTGGCTAAGTCTAGGGAGAGAGTGTGATTCCAAATATTGATCCATTTCCTTCACATTGTCAAATCTCTGGGCATAGAGTTTCTGGTAGTATTCAGAGATGATCTCTTGTATCTCTGTGGCATCC
>NW_003852397.1:7315281-7316761 GCF_000181295.1 Otolemur garnettii | reverse complement strand
ATTTTCTGAATGATTCTTTTGTTTTCAATTTCATTGATCTCCGATTTAATTTTGGGTATTTCTTTTCTTCTGCTGGGTTTAGGCTTAGATTGTTCTTCTTTTTCCAACTCCATAAGATGGCTTGTGAATTTGTTGATGTGCTCTCTTTCTGTTTCTTGAATGTAGGCATCTAAAGCAATAAATTTTCCTCTCAGAACTGCTTTTGCAGTATCCCACATGTTTTGGTAGCTTGTGTCTTCATTGTTATGCTTAAGGAAGTTAATGATTTACTCTTTTATTTCTTCCTGCACCCACTGTCATTCAACAGAAGGTTGTTTAATTTCCATGCCTTTGCATGGGGTTGAATGTTTTGTTGGAGTTGAGTTCCACCTTTAGTGCCTTGTTGTCTGAGAAGATATAAGGCAAAATTTCAATTCTTTTGATTCTGTTGAAGTGTGTGTCCTAGTGTATGATCAATTTTGGAGAATGTTCCATGGGGTAATAAGAAGAATGTATATTCTTTATCTTTGGGATGGAGTGTTCTATATATGTCTATCAAGCATAGTTGTTTTAGGGTCTCATTTAAGTCCCTTATATCTTTGTTTAATTTCTGTTTAGAGGATCTGTCCAGCTCTGTAGAGGAGTATTAAAGTCCCCTGTTATTATGGTGTTATAGGATATCATACTGCTCAGACTGAATAAGGTCTGTTTCAAGAATCTAGGAGCATTTAAGTTGGGTGCATAAATATTTAGAATCGAAACATCTTGTTGTGTTTTTCCCTTGACCAATATAAAGTGACCATCTTTGTCTTTTTTGACTTTAGTTGCCTTAAACCCCCATGTATTGGGTGGTGCCTGTGGCTTAGTGGGTAGGGCGCTGGCCCATATACTAAGGGTGGTGAGTTCAAACCTGGCCCCGGCCAAACTGCAACAAAATATAGCTGGGTGTTGTGGCAGGCACCTGTATTCCCAGCTACTTGGGAGGCTGAGGCAAGAGAATTACCTAAGCCCAGGAGTTGGAGGTTGCTGTGAGCTGTGTCACACCACAGCACTCTATCAAGAGCGAAACAGTGACATTCTATCTCTACAAAAAATAAATAAATAAATAAATCCACATGTATCTGAAAATAAGATTGCAACCCCTCTTTTCTTCTGAATTCCATTTGCCTGAAAAATTGTCTTCCAACTCTTTTTTTTTCTACTTTGTGATACTTTATTAATTTCATAAAGAGCAGTTTCAATGTAATGTAGTTGGTCATGATATTATTCACATACTTTCTTTTTTTTATATAGTTTTAGCTCTTTTTTTTATATCATAGCAGTGTACATTAACACTATCATGGGGTACAGTGTACTGTTTCTGTATACAATTTGAAATACTTTCATCCAACTGATTAACATAACCTTCGTGTCTTTTTCTTACTTATTGTGTTAAGACATTTATATTCTACAATTAGAGAGATTCACATGTACCCTTATAGGATAAACCATAGGCATGATC
>NW_003852397.1:7313487-7314624 GCF_000181295.1 Otolemur garnettii | reverse complement strand
TAGTGTTCTATTCATCTTATTTTGTGAGAGTCCATTGCTTAGTTTTATCTTCTGCATCATTGTGGAAGTTAGGTTCTGTCCTTTAATTTCTGAGTTCTTACTTTTCTGTTGATCCATTGTGACGGTCAGTGTGTAGAACAGGTTGAAGTATTTCCTGTAGCACGGGTCTTCTTGTGGCAAATTTCTTCAATGTTTGCATATCAGTAAATGATTTGATTTTTCTGTCAATTTTAAAGCCTAGCTTAGCAGGATATAGAATTCTGAGCTGGAAATTGTTCTGTTTAAGTAGATTAAAGGTAGATGACCATTGTCTTCTTGCTTGAAAAGTTTTATTAGAGAAGTCTTACAGTCACCCTGATAGATTTGCCCTTATAAGTCAACTAGCACTTACTCCTGGCAGCTTGAAGAATCTTTTCTTTTGTTTTGACTTTGGATGTTCATCACAATGTGTCTTGGAGAAGCTTGGTTAGAGCTGAGGCAACCTGGGGTCCGATATCCCTCTGAAAGGAGTGCGTCAGAATCTTTGGTGATATTTGGGAATTTTTCATTTATAATATTCTCTATGATGGCTTCCATTCCCCTGGGGCATTTTTCTTTCCCTTCTGAGATACCTATAACTCGTATGTTTGAATGCTTCATAAAGTCCCATAATTCTGTCAGTGAACGCTCTGCTTTCTGTCTCTTCTTTTCTGCCTCTTTAACTGAGGTATCTCAAGAGCTTTGTCCTCTACCTCTGAGATGCTTTCTTCTGCATGGTCTAATCTGTTGTTGATACTTTCTATTGCATCTTTATGTTCCCTAATTGACTGCTTCAGTTCCTTCAGCTTTGCTATATCCTTTCTATATTCTTCCTATCATTCATCTCTTATTTGATTCTGTTTTTGCATTTCCTTTTGGTTATTTTCCACTTTACCAGCTGTTTCCTTCATTGTTTTCATCATTTGTATTCTAAATTCCCTTTCTGTCATTTTTAATATTTCTTTATAGGTGGAGTCCTCTGCAGTACTACCTCATGGCTCTTTGGGGGGGGGATGGTTGCTCTGGACTGGATTTTCATATTGCCAGGATTTTTCTGCTGATTCTTCCTCATGAGTATTTTCTTTTACCTGTTTCCTTGCCCTAATTTTCCTTTCACTT
>NW_003852397.1:7312057-7313054 GCF_000181295.1 Otolemur garnettii | reverse complement strand
AAAGAAAGAAAGAAAAGAAAAGAAAGAAAGAGGGAGATAAGAGCAATACAGGTGTACAGTAGGGGACTCTGACCCAACCTTAGACACTCCCAACCTCTGGGGGTGCCGAGTCCCTTGAGGTCAGCAGCTCTTTGGCAGCCTGTTCAGACACAGTATCCCACCTCCAGCAAGTAGAGAGGAAAGACAAAAATGCTCTAAATCAAACCAAAACAAGCAAACAGAAAACTTTACAGGATAAAATTGGGGGAAAAAACAAGTAGTAGGGTTAGAAACACTAGCAAAAATGAAGTTCTAATTGTTAAAGAAGGCAAAAATGGAAAATTACATTTATACTAGAAAAATGAAGAAAGAAAAGAAAAAGAAAAATCTAGAGGGAAAATGTTGAAATTTAAAAAAAAACAGTATATATATCTTGCTGAATATTGTCTGGGCAACAGGTGATATTCTGGGGTAGGAGATGTTAATCACAGTGCTGATATAGCTATAAGAGATAGAGACTGAAGGCCTCTGCTGATTTCTCAAGCCCCTCAGGGTGGAGAGCCTAAATCTCTCCTCAGCCCACTTAAAAGACTCTTTAAACTGTTAACTTTGGCCAAGCAGAAGCTTTCTCAGGAAAGCACTTGTCACTGGGATCACTCCTAAAGTGGCTGTCTGCTTACCCAGTGTGCCAAAACTGGTCTCACTCTATGCCTCTGAGAGCCAAGGCTGTAAGGCGTCTCAATCTCCCACTTTAGGCTGCTCAGTCACTAGATTGCTCACCCAATGTCTTCCATCTGATCTTTCCTCTGAGATCCTAAGGGTGGAGCTTGCTGGGGAAGTTCTTCCACAATGACTCTGCACGACCTAAGCCCACAGCCAAACACTATTAGCTCCACCAGGCTCAGCTGCCCAGTCCGGGGCCCTAGACAATGCTTAAAGTCCTCTGCACTCTTACCCAAGTTCTCCCAACGTAGCTCAACTGAGTGCCAAGTCCAAAAAAAAAAAAAAAAAAAAAAAA
>NW_003852397.1:7310165-7312037 GCF_000181295.1 Otolemur garnettii | reverse complement strand
AAAAAAAAAAAAAAAAACAGCTCACAGGTAAGGTCTTTCCAGTTTGTGATCTCACTGCTGCTGTGCTTACATCTGTTGGTGGAATTAGACCAAACGAACACATGCAACCATTTGCTAGTTCTCCACTGCTTTTGTCCTCCTCATGGGGTTCAGAAGTCTCTCACTGACTCCTGTGTCTCCAAAGGGATGTTTCTCGGCAAATCCCATCAATCAGAGATGCATGGAGACTTCTCTCCCCAGTCTCACTGTGCCCAGTTGCAAGGAAGCTGTTATTCAGCCACCATCTTGCTCCTCCTCTCTATTATACCTTTTTTTTGAGACAGAGTCTCACCTTGTCACCTTCCGTAGAGTGCTGTGGCATCACAGCTCACAGCAACCTCTAACTCTTGGGTTTAAGCAATTCTCTTGCTTCAGCCACCTGAGTAGCTGGGACTACAGGCATCTTCTACAATACCCAGCTATTTTTAGAGACAGGGTCTCACGCTTCCTCAGGCTAGTCTCGAACCTGTGAGCTCAAGCAATCCACCTGCCTTGGTCTCCCAGAGTACTAGGATTATAAGAGTGAACCACTACACCTGGCCCTGTATGTTACCTTTTGATTTTCTCATGTAACTATTTTAATGAGTTACCATTCATACACCATAAAATTTGCCCTTTTAAAGTATACAATACAGTGTGTTTTAGTATATTCACAAAGGTGTATACTGTTATATAATTCCTGAATATTTTCCTCACCCAGAAAGGAAAACCCTGTACTGATTAGCAGTCACTCTCATTCCTCCCGCCCCCCACCCCCAGGGAACCACTAATCTACTTTCTGTCATTATGGGATTTTCTATTATGGACATTTTATACAAATGGAATCATATACTATGTGGCCTTTTATGTCTGGTTTCTTTCATTTAGTATGGTTTTCAAGGTCCATTCATATTGTAACAGTACTTCATTGCTTGTGACTTGATGTTTCATTTATAAATATATCACATTTGTTTTATCCATTCATCCACTGATGGACATCTGGGGAGTATTTCTACTTTTCAGCTACCACAAAAAATGCTATTAATACTTTGAATGTCTGTGTGTGAATTTTTATGTGCCCATATCTCTTCACTTCTCTTGGGTATATACCTAAGAGTAGAGTTGCCATATGGTAATTCTATGAGGACTGCCAGAATATTTTCCCAAGTGGCTGCACAATTTTACATTTCCCCCAGCAGCATATATAGGTTCCAATTTTTTCACATCCTCATCAACATTTATTGTTCATCTTTTTTATTTTAACCATCCTAATGGGTATAAAACGGTATCTCATTTCTATTTGCATTTTTCTAATGACTAATGAAGTTGAGCACATTTTGATATGTCCTTTGGAGAAATGTCTACTCAAATCCTGTAACCATTTTTAGAGTGTGTTATTGTCTTTTTATTGTTGATTTGTAAGAATTTTTTTTTCTTTTGACACACAGTCTTACTCTGTTGCTCAGGTAAGCGTGCTGTGGCATCAGCCTAGCTCACTGCAACCTCAAACTGCTAGGTTCAAGAGATCCTCCTGGTTCAGCCTCTTGAATAGCTGGGACTACAGGTACCCATATCACAATGCCTGGCTAATTTTTCTATTTTTAGTAGGCACGGGGTCTCGCTCTTGCTTAGGCTGGTCTTGTTTTTTTTTTTGAGACAGAGCCTCAAGCTGTCCCCCTGGGTAGAGTGCCGTGGCATCATAGCTCACAGCAACCTCCAACTCCTGGGCCCAAGTGCGTCTCCTGCCTTAGCCTCCCAAGTAGCTGGGACCACAGGTGCCTGCCACAACACCCGGCTATTTTTTGGTTGCAGCTGTCATTGTTTGGTGGGCCCAGGCTGGATTTGAACCCGCCA
>NW_003852397.1:7293537-7309336 GCF_000181295.1 Otolemur garnettii | reverse complement strand
AAAAAAAAAAAAAAGATACAGGGTCTTTCTCTGTCACTCAGAGTAGAGTAGAATGGCAAGATCATAGCTCACGGCAAACTTGAGCTCTAGGGCTTAAACAATCCTATCTCAGCCTCCTGAGTAGCTGGGACTATAGTGTGTACCACCATGTGCAGTTAATTTATTTTAAAGAAATATTTTTTAGAGAATATTTTTAGGGTCTTGATATTTTGTCGGGGCTGGTCTTAAACTCCTAACCTCAAGCAATCCTCCCACCTCAGTCTTCCAAGTTGCTGGGGATTACAGGCATTAAGCCACTGCACCTGGCTTCACTTGCTTTTTTTACCTTTAAGATTTTTAATATTTAAAAAAAAATTTGAAAGTAAAATTTCATGTTTTTATAGCTTTACAAATATAACTGTTAAGCAATAAAATGCACATGAATTACTCGATGAGAAAGCCTGATAAATGCACCTGTGCAAACATCACTACTGTCAAGAAAGTGAACATAGCATCTCAAAAGTTTTCTCATACCTCCTTATAATTTCTTCCTCCTACCTGTCCCCCCAAAAACCACTGCTTTGTGGATGAATCTGCCATTATAAATTATTTTGCATTTTCTAGATTTTACATTAATGAAATTTATATATGTATTTTATTTTTATATCTGTTTTAACTTATATCTTTGATAAAAATAATTTAAATATTATGTTTCAAATACAGGGCAGCCACAAGGTTCGTGTGAAATTCAAACTTTATAACCACCCTATATTATTACATTTTTTTCAAGACTATCTTTTTAGAGCGGTTTTGGATCCATAGCAAGCTGGGATGTCCAACCTATGGCCCATGGATTATATGAAGACTTTTTTTGCTCATCTGTGGTGGCAGAGATCATAAAAATTATGCATGGACCTTATTTTGCTCATCAGCTTTCATTAGTGTTTGTGTATTTAACATGTGGCCCAAGACAATTCTTCTCCTAATATGGCACAAACAAGCAAAAAGATTGGATACTCCTGTAGATACAGGGATTTCCAATATATCTCCTGCCCCCACACATGCATTGCCTCCCCCATCACGAAAATCCTCCAACAGCAGTAGCATGTTTGTTATAGTTGATGAACCTACATTGACACATCATAAGCACCCAAAGTCTATAATTTGTATTAAGGTTCCCTCTTAGTGTTATATGTTCTATAGACTTGAAAAAATGTATAATGACATGTGTCCACCATCATAGTATTGAAGAGAGTAGTTTCACTGCCCTAAAAATCCTCCTGGGCTCCACCTAGCCATCCCCTCCCAACAAGTGATCACTTTACTGTTGCCATGGTTTTTTGCCTTTTGTACAACGTCTTATAGTTGAAATCATACAGTACAGAGCCTTTTCAGACTGGCTTCTTTCACTTCATAATATGCATTTAAGTTTCCTCCACGTCATATCATAGCCTGATACCTCATTTCTTTTCAACACCGAATGATATCCCGTTGTCTGGATATACCACAATTTAATCAATACCTATCTACTGAAGGGCATCTTGGTTGCTTCCAAGTTTGGACAATTATGAACGAAGCTTCTATAACGCCCCTGTGCAGATTTTTGCATGGATAAGTTTTCAGCTCCTCTGGTGAATACTAAGCAGTGCAATTGCTGGATCATATAGTAAGAGTATTTTTTTTTTCCCAGAGACAGAGTCTCACTTTGTCACCCTCAATAGAGTGCCATGGCATCACAGCTCACAGCAACCTCCAGCTCTTGGGCTTAAGTGATTCTCTTGCCTTAGCCTCCCAAGTAGCTGGGACTACAAATGCCCACCACAATGCCCAGCTATTTTGTTATTGTTGTTGTTGTTGCAATTTGCCCGGGACCGGGATCAAACCCGCCACACTCAGTATATGGGACCAGTGCCCTACTCATGGAGCCACAGGCGCTGCCCAAGAATGTGTTTAATTTTGTAAGAAACCACCAAACTATCTTCCAAAGTAGCTATGCCATTTTTCATTCCCATCAGCAATGAATGAGAGCTCTTGTTGCCTTACATCCTCACCAGAATTTGCTATTGTCTGTGTTCTGGATTTTGGCCATTCTACTAAGTGTGTAGTAGAATCTCATCATTTTTGATTTGCATTTTTCTGATGATATATGATGTGAACCATATTGTCATATGCTTATTTGCCATCTGTGAATCTTCTTTGGTGAGATAGCTGTTATGGTCTTAGGCATATTTTAAAATCAGGTTACTTATTTTCTTATTGTTCTTAGAGTTCTTTGTATATTTTGGATAACAATCCTTAATCAGATGTGTCTTTTGCAAACATTTTCTCCCAGTCTATAATTTGTCATATCATTCTTGTGACATCCTCTTTCAGGGAGCATAAACTTTTTATTTTTATGAAGTCCAGCTTATCAATTACTTCTTTCATGGGTCATGCTTTTACTACTATATTCAAAAAGTCATAGCCATCCCAAGGATATCTCAGTTTTCTCCTGTCATTTTTCCAGAGTTTTGTAGTTTTATGTTTTATATTTAAGTGTATGATCCATTCTGAGTTAATTTTTGTGAAAGGTATAAGGTCTGTGTCTAGATTCACTTTTTTTAAGTGGACATCAAGTTGTTCCAATACCACTGGATGAAAAGCCTATCTTTGCACCATTCTACTGCCTTTGTGCCTTTGTGAAAGATCAGTTGACTCTATGAGTCTATTTCTGGGCTCTCTATTCTGCTCTACTAATCTATTTGTCTATTCTTTCACCAATACCACACTGTCTTAATTAATGGAGCTTTTTATTATACTACTACTATACAAAATGGGTCATATTAGTCCTCCAGCTTTGTTCTTCTCTCTCAATATTGTGTCAGCTATTCTGGGTCCCTTGCTTCTTCACATAAACTTTAGAATCAGTTTGTCAATATCCACAAAATAACTTGCTGGCGTTCTGATTGAGACTGCACTGAATCTATAGATCAAGATGGGAAGAACTGACACCTTGACAATATTGAGTCTTCCTATCCAGAAACATGGACTCTTTCCTCAATAAATTTGGTTCTTCTTTGATTCCCTTCATCAATGGTTTGCAGTTTTCCTCATATAACTCTTAAACATACTTTGTTGGACTTATACCTAATTACTTCATTTTGAGGGGTGCTAATGTAAATGGTATTGTGTTTTTAATTTAAAATTCCACTTGTTTAAGCTATTATAATTACATTTTTGTTTTATTCTTTGTATCATTGCTGTGACTAGATCCTGTTATTAGAATACCAAAATATCTTGATTGTAGTAATATAACTAGTGATTCTGCTGAAGGTAAATAATTTTATAGGATAATATATAACTTATAAATGTCTTTCATTTACTTTATTGTTCATCCAAACATCACAGCCCTATCAAAATGGTAAAACATGTCAAATAACAATCAAATTCTGTCATCTTTGGTATTTTGCTGCCTTTAAATTATTTAATACTATAACTGCATATTTTCCGATCTCTTTTACAAAGGTTAGTCAAGGTAGAAAACATACTTTAAAAGGTTTTCTGCTTAATAACTTCAAATAAGTAGACATGAGGTATATTGGCCTCCACTGGCATATTTTAGTTTCCAATGACATTCATTCATAGACATAAACTATATAAGTACTTGTGAAGTGGGCAGGACTTTGGGCAACGTTCTGCTTCTTGATAAGGGTTATTCTTATAACCCTTAGAATTCTTATATATTCTACCATTATTCTTCAAACTATACAGGTATGTGTTTGCACTATTCTACATATAAGTTGTATTTCATAGTAAAATGGGAAAGGGGAGAGAATGGAGAGGAAAAATCATCTCAGAAAGTCATAGTACATGGCTCAGTGCTCTTAGCACAGTGGTTACAGAGCCGGCCACATGCACCGAGGGTGGCAGGTTCGAACCCGGCTTGGGCCTGCTAAACAACAATGACAACTGCAACAACAACAACAACAAAAACAGCCAGATGCTGTGGCAGGTGCAGAGCTGCCTATGGCTGGGTGGGCATCCACATTACACTCTGCAGCCTTGCTGGGCAGAAAGGCCATTCACGTTGGCTGCTGCTACTTACCAGATACCTCTGTTTCTTCAAGTGCTTACCCTCCCACCACCCTGGGCCTTAGCCCTCAGCTCCATTCAGCTATTTTCCAGGATCCCACCTTCAGATCTCTGCTCTGCTCTGAGTCTATCAGGGTAATAGAGGGGCAGTGGCTTTTCTTTACCAGGATAATGTTTTTAGTGGATAGACAGCAATGAATAGTGGGTTAAAAGCCTGATTCAAACTGTGCCTAGGTTTGAATCCTTGGTGGGTTACTTACTAGTGTAGTTTCTTAATCTCTCTATGTCTTGGTTTTCTTGGGAAAAAAGGGTAAACTAATGCAGATGCCCACCCAGCCACAGGCAGCTCTGCACCTACATAGTGTTGCCAGTACAGCTGTGATCATTCAACTGCAACGCCCCAAAAAGGTAAAGGCCACCAAAAGAGAACAGTTTGGGGAAAGATACTTTTAAGAGCTGTTTATACATAAACACTAAGGAAATGGGTTCACTGAAGACCATCTCAATTGTCTCCTAGAGGTCACATAAACAAGTTCCTGCAGCAGAGAATAGTGCCTTTGCTAGGGTTTCACAGGAAGATCTTCTCCCCTGGAAACCACACTGTGCTGACTGCACTGAGGTAGCATTTCATTGAGAACACATTCCCCCACCTACATATATGTTACACCGCTAACACTTGTCTCACATTTTTGTTATGCTAAAAGCAGGGAAGGGTCTTAGAGCATACAAAGAAGTATTTAAAACAAACTACATATTCCAATATAATGACTAATTGTTCCAGTTCATACCTCCAGTGTAAGCTTCTTTAATTTAAACAAGAGTGGCTTAAATTTAACATACAACCTGTTTTTTAGAATTCCACTTATATAAATTATTTTCTAGTATTTTGCTGTCCAACATGACCTTAATCTGATAAAGTGCAATGTGCCTTAGCCCCTCCCCCAAAAAATAACTTTGAATTTTACTAATTTTAGGAAACAATTGCCTCTACCAATTGTCTCAGATTGTCTGCATTCAAAATTAAGGGATCTCTACTTTGTCTTGTTCTTTTCACTCAGTTTAGGGGTTCTCAGACTTTTTAAACAGGGGGCCAATTCACTGTCCCTCAGACCGTTGGAGGGCTGGACTGCAGGCCCTGGGACAAGTTGGCTGCTAAGCAGGACAGGCAGTGGCAGCCAAAACACCCATTGGGCCGGATAAATGTCCTAGGCAGGCTGCATGTGGCCCGCAGGCCGTAGTTTGAGGACGCCTGACTCAGGTTATCCAGAGGCCTGGGAGAAAAAAAGGTGATTTAGATGGGGGAGCTACCAGTAAAGATTCTGAATCTGGGATTTCACCCTAAGGGTATTTGGAGTTATGATCAAGGAGGTCTTTGAATATCACATGGCTAGTCTGTAGTTATACAAGTTTGAAACTTAAAAACCACTACGAGTTAAAGTGAATTTAAACACAGAATAACAGCTTTATCACTAAAATAGTATTTGCCAAATAATTTGCTCTTCCACTGATAAACTACTTTTATAACCACTATGTAACTATTAAAGGAACTGAAAAGAACAAAATATTGATAATTCTGCCGAACTATAATGCACTGCCTATTCCCTACAGCTTTAACCTCAATTAAAGTACCATAACAGGTGCAGATTGTTTGTCTTCTTTAACTCAACCAGCTTGTTAGTTTCACATCAGTTCCAAACCACTGTATTTTTCCACTCCCCTGCCCCCCACCGACTTTTCTGGATGCCTGACAGACTGCCTGGAAAGATGAAGACTTTCCAAGGTCCAAACACACAGCTGCTCCTTCCAAGGCCAGCTTCAAAACTGACGTGGGCTGCCTGGAAGGCATCGTCCCAATCAATTATTAATGCCTCATAACCTTTTGATATTCCAATCTTTTCCTTTTCACCAGAGAGACTTATTCATTAACCTTAAAACCTGTTATAACATAATATTAAATAAAAAATGAGGAGATAACTCTATAATTAGGTCTATGTACAAATACTACCTACACAAATGCAAAAACTGGAAGTGAATGTGAAAAAATAAAAATTTGTTGGGGTAAAGATTTTTCTTAATTTAAAAATTATTATTCTTATAGTTTCTGCACCAAAAAAAAAAAAAAAACACTAAAGGGGTAATAATCCCAATCTGTCACTGGTTAGCCCCCTTCTAAAGAGGAAACCCTTTTTTGAGGAAACAGAGGTTAAGTTCTCTCCTCAATATTACTTCTTAATGCATTCCACTTCAAGTAGTACACAGGTGGAACTCCTCAGAATGGAAAGGTTTACAGTAAAGTGCTATGGAATTAACATCTCTAGCTCTTCTTTAACCAACCAGTATGTCTTGATCAGCTAGTCTTCCTTCTCCAAAAGAAAAGCACCACCTCACTTCTTATCAGACTACTAAATAACCCATAACTAATTATTAAATATATGCTCGTGAGAAGGAAATAAAGAGCAGAGTCTCTCATGTAAAGCTAAGCGTGGGTTTGGCATCCAGCATCACTGATCTGCTGTGAGACCTAAAATAGATTAACCCCCTGTGCCCATTTTCGTCATTGGTAAAATAGGAAAGACAGTAGTAGAATAATGGAGGTAACAAAGCTTGGAACTGGCTTAGTAAGCACTCAATAAGTGTTTGCTACTATGTAGTATAATCATTATTCACAATTATTATTTATCATGTTAATTGATCAATTATAGTAGCTAAACTGACAGAATGATTCAAAGAAACAAATAAGGAAAGGAAATGAAATCTGTTTTAATAAGAAAACTCAAGGGTATCACCGCTCCTTTTGGCCTCAGTGGAGATGAGAAAAGCTGCTAACAGTCTAAGGCAGTGGTTCTCAACCTTCCTAATGCCGCACGCCTTTAAAACAGTTGAGAACCACTGGTCTAAGGCCTTAGAGCTCTAGTCTCCAACTGCTGGGTACTGGTCTGTGGCCTATTAGGAACCAGGCCACACGGCATCCCATCATTCAAAAATTGCCTTCCATGAAACCAGTCCCTGGTGCCAAAAAGTTTGAGGACCGCTGCCTGCAGCAGCATCTGAGATTTAACTACCTGGATTCAGCTTGGTGAGTTGGGCAGCGATACCGCCCAGCCCACGCTGGCTCACTCACGTCATCTCAAGGAGCCACAGTTTCAACAGCTTCTCTCTCTGCACAACAGGATCTTTTTTTCCTTCACTCCCCCAACTTCCTAGTCCCTATTTTGTGGTGTTCAGAAATAACGTCTTTACTCTTGCCCCAATTCTGTCTCCACCCTCCATGCCCCTTTAGACTGTTAAAACAAACAGATTCAACCACAGATAACAAGAACCATAACATCACTTTAGAGATGACTGCTATAAGAACACAAGGTAAACACCACCCAGTGATCAGATCAGGAGCGCACCAGCAGGAACACTGTGCACTTCTGGGTGCTTATCTAGTTGTATGACACAGCCGACTCTCAATTACAGAAGGACATATTTCTTCTATAACCATGTACCTCTGCTTTCTTCACAGCCTCTCCATGCTGCACTGGTAAAATGCGCTGCCCAGGAGACTGCCTCAGCCCTGCCTCAGCTTTGCAGCTGTGTTTCCTCCTGAGACTATTCCCCCAGGTCAGCACGTGGTCATGGTTCCCCTAGTCTCAGACCAAATGCTGCTTCCTGCAATAGGACTTCCCAACTAACAAATACCCTTCTCAAGCACCATCCCATTTTACTTTCCTCAAAGTCCTTGTCACTCCATGGAATTCTTACTCATTTATTATTTCTACCACTAAACATAAATTCCATTAGAATACCCATCCTGTCTCAAAAAAAAAGGGAAGAAAAAAAAAAAAAGAATACCCATCCTATCTTGTATGTCACTGTGTTCCTGATGTCTGGCACTGATTAGATCATAGAAGGCTCTCAGTGTTTGTTGAGTTAAATAAATGAGTAATAACCTCTGAAAATAAACTACCTGCTATTTATTAAGTGCCTATTATATGCTCCACTGTTCTAAACATATTCTACCTATTATCTTGTTTAAACCATCCAACAATCTATAAGGTTCCCCATTTTACAGATTAGAAAACCAAGGCTTAGAGAGATCAATCACTTAGCTAGCAAGTGGTAGAGCAAGGATTCTGGTCTGATTCATAATATATAACACATATAAAAATAGAAGATCTTCTTCATGACAGTGCTATATACTATCTGCAAGTCGGATTTCTTCATTTGCAATAGGATAATACAAACTTCATCTCCCTTGACTTGACAGATTTATTGTGAAGGTAAATACATAAAAACAAATTAAAAAGTATAAAGTGCTATGCAGATGTATTACAACATCCTAAAACAAAACACTTCCTAACATGAACCTAGCCAGGTCAAAAAGAAATGCGGTAAGCAATAAAATCCTTTAATCTCACACTTCATCTTTGGCACAGCCATCAGCATTGGCAAAAATCTGAGACTCTTGAGACATATTTCAACATAAATCAATGCACTTTCTATATCTACCTATCCTGCAGCTGCAAGTGCATATGTATGAAGTATGAGAAGAAGCTACCAAAGGATTAGCATAGAAAAGAGTGGCCATAAATACCAAGAGGCTCCTTCTCCTGAAGTCAACTTCACCTTTACAACTAATCTCCAGCCTTCTGGCTCCTTATTCATCACATAGCAAAAGCTGAGGTAACATCTACCCTGGAACACTGTTTTTTGAACAGCCTTCAAAATATTCGTATTTCTTATTGTAGGACTTTAAGATAATTCCTACTGAATTAGAAAGTGGTTTCAGCTATAAATCTAAATGCAAGGCACTACTGATTATAATTTTGGCATTTATGACAAATATTACATCCAAAATACACATGCGCCTGAGTTTGAACAGAGCCACTACTGACTCTGGCGCAGGCATGGGGGTGCACACCTATAATCCTGGAACTCTGGGAGGCCGAGGCAAGAGGACTGCTTGAGCCTAGGAGTTCAGGGTTACAGCAAGGTATGATTAGGCTATGCTCTCCAGTCTGAGCAAAAGAGCAAGACCTGTCTCTAAAAAATAAAAAAAGCTGCTATGGATTCAAGTTACTAATTGCTATGTCTGTCTTCTCTAAGAATTTATGATGTAAATCAATATATAACAGTGTTCAATAAAGAACAGTACAAGGAATGTGGAGTTGAATCCAAAGATCTAGGCTTGCACCATTTTCCAGATGCCTCCTGTTTAATCTAGTCAAGCTGAGCCTCAGTTGTAATACCATCCTATCTGTTGGCCAAGTTAGAATTAAGTATGTATGTAAAAATATATCAGAAGGCATAAAGCAGTAAACAGGCTTTCCATTTTTTATACAGCAACTGACAGCAATTCTAGTAGCAAATGTACAATAGAAACACTTGCTGATATTCAAGAATAAAGAGAGCTACAGTAGACACTCATTAATCACAGAAAGAACCAAGAAATTATACCACCTTAATTAGACTGTCCAGAAAAACTTAACAGAGGTAAAGGATTTCAAGTGCAGTTTGATGAGATGTGGCCAGGGTAGCTTTTTTCTTTTTTTTTTTTTTGAGACAGAGTCTCACTATGTCGCCCTCAGTAGAGTGCTATGGCATCACAGCTCACAGCAACCTCAAACTCTTGGGCTTAAGCAATTCTCTTTTCCCAGTCTCCAGAGTAGCTGAGTAGCCGTCACAACACCCAGCTATTTTTTGGTGATAGCTGTCATTGTCGTTTTAGCAGGCCCGGGCTGAGGTTTGAACCTGTCAGCTCTGGTGTATGTGGCTGGAGCCCTGGCTACTTGAGCTACAGGCGCTGAGCCTGGACAGGCTAGCTTTTTGAATCATCAAATCAGATAGTTTTTGATGAGTCTTAATCATGATATCTTACTGTAAATGTGTTCTGGTTTTCCAGAACATATTTTTTCAAAAATCTCACAAGGATAGGCCAGGCATAATGGCTTACACCTGTAATCCTAGCACTCAGGGGGCCAAGGTGGAGGATCACTTGAGCTCAGGAGTTAAGAGACCAGCCTGAGCAAGAGTGAGACCCCATCTCTAATAAATATAGAAAAATTAGCCAGGTGTGATCGTGTGTACCTGTGGGAGTTTGAGGTTACAGTAAGCTATGATGACACCACTATACTCTACCTGGGGCAAAAGAGCAAGATCCTGTCTCAAAAAAAAAAAAAAAAAAAAAAATTCACAAGGAGTTAAGTCATAACTACTCCATACCCATATGCATTTACCAAACATACTGTCATTTCTATACTCCAAACCACTCCCATTATTGCTGGGGAGGAACTAATAAATTATCTGTAATTTAATAATACTGCTTTTAAGGTTGAAATGTGAGCTTTAGTGTGGTTAGAGATATAGAAAGATTTCTGGATTAAAATAAATCTCTTAGTAGATTTCACAGATCTATTGAGATATCACTGAGGAATTTAGAAGCAAAGAATAACTCAGGGTTACAATAACTTTTAATAAAATTTAAGATATTTTAATAAAATACTCTATTTCACCTTCGCATTAACTATAATTTGGTTAAAGTATGACTATCTTTAATGAATTGTGCTATTTAGTCATCACATTTATGATTCAAAGTCTTACTAACAGTGAGGAAAATTTCCAGGGACTGGGCAATGAACTGAACTTGAACTCTGACAGTTATTAATGGATGAAATTGTAGAGGTAGGAAGAACAAACAGCTGATAAGCAGAACTTACAAACATTTGTTTTTCCTACAGAAAGTCTGTAAAGAACATTTTCTAATCCATGTTTTTAGATATTTATTTTTACATCATAGTAAAGATTACACTAAAAATTATTTTTCTCTGCCATTCCCATTCAGCCTATGTTAGAATAAAGTTTTAAGAATTCAACAAATAGGGCCGCACCTGTGGCTCAAAGGAGTAGAGCGCCAGACCCATATGCCAGAAGTGGCAGGTTCAAACCCAGCGCCGGCCAAAAACTGCTAAAAAACAAACAAAAAAAGAATTCAACAAATAAAAATCACTCTACTGGGGCAGTGCCTGTGGCTCAGTGAGCAGGGTGCTGGCTTCATACACCACACGTGGTGGGTTCGAACCCAGCCCTAGTCAAACTGCAACAAAAAAACAGCTGGGCATTGTGGTAGGCACCTGTAGTCCCAGCTACTCGGGAGGCTGAGGCAAGAGAATCGTCTAGGCCCAAGAGCTGGAGGTTGCTGTGAGATTTGATGCCACAGCAGTCTACCAAGGGTGACAAAGTGAGACTCTGTCTCTAAAAAAAAAAATCACTACTGGCTTGATGCCTGTAGCTCACGCGGCTAAGGTGCCAGCCATATACACCTGAGCTGGCGGGTTAAAATCCAGCCCTGGCCTGCCAAACAACAATGACAACTACAACCAAAAAATAGCCCAGCACTGTGGCAGACACCTGTAGTCCCAGCTACTTGGGAGGCTCAGGCAACAGAATCGCTTAAGCCCAAGAGTTTGCAGTTGCTGTGAGCAGTGATGCCATAGCACTCTACCCAGGGCGACAGCTTGAGGCTCTGTCTCAAAAAAAAAAAAAAAAAATCACTCTACTGGGGAAAAATAAAAAACTTTCATTAAAGTTAACTATAAGAACAAAAGCCCATTTCTTAGCCACCAACCAATCCCAAATAATTTGGTTTCAAATAAGCAGATAAATGTACCTAACTTAACAAGAGCTGAAAAGATAGGGTCCTCTGTATTTCTACAGAATAGAAATATCACACCACCTAAAGTTTACTCACTTCTTGTCAATCAAAAAGTGCATTATTAATCAAGAACTCCTCCATCTTACGTCATATGATGAAATCATCCTGCACTCAGAGTGTTTGGTTTGCTCTTGATGCCGCTTCTCAACACCTTCTCGAGTGCAGCACAGTTACTCACGGCGGCCCCTTTCTCGCTTCTGACGGCCTGACTTTCCTACTCCTGACCCAGGACTCTCAGCTCTGGGACTTTTCAAAGAATTTAAAAGGAGAAAAAGCAAGAAGAGGATTACAGCCAGTATCTCCCTGATGGTTAACACAACACAAACTCTACTTCTCTTTTTCTGATGAGTATCAGTAATCCCTTTTCTTCAGGAGGACATCTAGGTTAGAAAGGACCCTGGGGTCCTCAAACTTTTTAAACAGGGGGTCAGTTCACTGTCCCTCAGACTGTTGGAGGGCCGGACTGTGGGCCCTGGGACGAGTCGGCTGCTAAGCAGGATAGGTAGCAACAGCAAAAACACCCGGAGGTGGGGGGCGGATAAATGTTCTAGGCAGGCTGCATGTGGCCCGCGGGCCATAGTTTGAGGATGCCTGCAAACTGAAGGTCACAGAAAGTAGTATAAAGGAAGATGAAGGCTCAAATCTAGCACCCCAGAGAAACCATCTCTGCCAACGGGCTCAGATTCAGATTCCTGTTGCTCCCTTAGACCTACATCAAAATATTTAGGAACTGTTACTGGTTATTAGTCTATTAAAACACAAAAGTATCAGACAAATCAGTCACCTCCTGGCTCAAGAGCTTAAACAGTGAGGTAGCAGTGAGTCTCAACTTGTAGCCTCCCCCAATTCAGTCTTCCCTAAACTAGATGCTAAGGAAGCAGGTGAATAATACCAAACAAAGACCCTTCTCCAGAGGGAGCCACAGTCTCAGAGCTACACTAACACATACCTAGGCATGGATAAGAATTACACAAGTACATAAATAATGGATGCAGTAAGCAATGAGAGGTTGAAAGGGAAAGGATTCTTTTACGCTATAGTAATATGAAGAGACTACTTTGCAAGCATTAAAACTGCCTGGGCTACGGCCTTTACGTTGGGATTATCAGGCCCAGTTTCTCACGCGAGAATTATATTTAACAAGGGAGACAACAGCAGGTAAAGAGGAGAAATAAAACTCCAAAAGCCAAGTTACTAGGCAGAGATCAGCATGACAGAATGGTGACAGGTGGGAAGAATGGGCTAGAGTCCAAAGAAGCGCCTGATGATAAAAAACGTACATGGTGAGTAATGAGATCCAGATCACCAGGAGGCTCTGAGATCCTGCTGATCTTTTCAGAAGGAAAGTAAATATGCAACCTCTAAGTGTAAGGCAAGTGAAAATATTACACCGTGAACAGGTGAGGCAATGTTTATTTTCCTAACAGAATGATTCTCAGTGATGAAGAACTGGCAGTAAATAAGAGACCAACTGCTGTAGCTAGTGATTATGCTCAGCACCCCTCTCCAAGGAGATGGGTGACAGGCAGCAGGTGCGGGTGAGTGCCAAACACGCAGACAGCCCGAAAACAGAACCCACCAGCTCTCCTGGAGAAGCAGGAAGCTGTGCTGAGCATGATAAAAACTCGATAAGAACTCAGTAACAAGAGCCTTTACCCAAACCAGGTGCTAAGTCTGCAAGGAAGATCTGCACCTGAGGGATCTCAATGGTGCCCTGGAAGTTTGAAAGAGCACAGAGTTTTTTAAAGGCCAGGGTTCCTTCCCAGCCAGTCCATAACAAAGAAAGGTCACCAGGGGGTCCAGTAGGCATTAAAGTTCCTCTAATCTAGAAAATTAGTGACTGGGCTCTGCCAAAATCTGAACTCCTTTCTGACTGATAAGATATTAGGCTCTACCTTTAAAGTCCCCAATCCTATCCTTCTTTGTCTCTGCAGATGGTGGGTTTTCAAGGACCTGCCAAGAAGCAGGTCCAGGTTCAGGACACATGGTCACATCAGTCAGCTGCCCACTAATATACCAGCATGCTGCCAGCCCAAGGTGAGATCGCCACCACCACTCCCCACAGTGCTGCAAGGGAGAGGCCTGATCCCCATCCTCCCTGGCCCAGCAGGAGGTGGAGGGTGACCACAGAACATGGGCTTCCTCCAACCTTGTGACCCAGTTATTGCCCCTGGTGGAAGGCAACTGTGAACATGGTGTGGGCAAGTTATGTTTCCTACAGTGGCACGCAGGAAAGCTGCCATTCATCAATTCTAACAAGTACCTCTGATTCTAGGCGTGCTTTTCTGTATGCTTCTGTATATTTTTTTAAAATGTTGACAGGCACTTTTCATACTGGGTATATGCCTATGATCATAAATATACCCATAGGAAAATGTATTAATTATTTTTCCAAGAATCTGAGAAAGTTTTACATAAGGAAAAAGGAGAAATGGAAAAAATGCTTTAGGAAATCCAAACTGGGGGGGTATTGGAAGAATGACGTCAACATGTTCCCCTAAGCACCAGTGTGACTCTGCAATGTGAAGATATGCACATCACTTTTTATGTACAGCTGACCCTGAACGACACGGATCTAAACCGTGTGGGCCCACTTACATGTAAATTTTATTCCACCTCTGTCACCCCTGAGACAGTAAGACCATCTTCTTCCTTCTCCTCAGCCTACTCAAAGTAAAGACAAGGATGAAGATCTTCACGATGGTCAACTTCCACATAATGAATGGTAAAGACATTCTCTCTTCCTTATGATTTTCTTAAGGACATTTTCTTTTTTCTAGCTTTGCTACAATACAGTATGTAATACATATAACATACAAAATATATGTTAATGGACTGTTATTGGTAAGGCCTCCCATCAACAGTAGGCTATTGGAGGGTGTCAAAGTCATCTATGAATTTCTGACTGTATGGGAGGGGAGTCGACTGCATGGGGTGGGGGTCAGTTTCCCTAACCCCTGCATTATTCAAGGATCAATATACACAGATAGAGAAAGAAAGAGGGTACACACACAGGATCAAATGATAAAGCAAATAGGGTAAGATGTTAACAAGAGGTAGTAAGGGGTCTATAGGTAAACTTATTCTTGCAATGTTTCTAAATAAAACATTTTTTAAAGTGTATGTATGGAAAAACACAATCCTCTGACCCAGAACTTTTAGAAATGTACCTATAAATTTGACAACATGTTAAAAATGTCTATGTATAAAAATATTCATTATGACATTGTTCATAAAAGCAAAAGATTAGAAATCGTCAAAGTCCAAGGTCAAAGTTATGGTCAGTTCCATTTCTTATGAGGGCTGCCTTCCTGGGGTGTAGACTACAGCCTTACTGCTATGTCTTCACGTGGCATTTCCTCAGCGAGTGCAACTCATGTCTCTTCTTGTAAGGATAATAATCCTATCAGATCAGGACCCTACCCTGTGACTTCATTTAAGTTTAATTCAGTTATTACTTCCTCAGGAGTCCTATTGCTAAATATAAATGCAGTGGGGGTTACAGCTCCAATATATGGATTCTGGGGGTCATAAACATTCTGTTCATAACATATGCTTACATTATGTTTCCATTAGCAGAAGTGCTAAAGAACAGGGGTCGGCATACTATTTAGCCCATTTTTGTACAGCCCATAAGCTAAAAATGGTTTTAAAAAAATCAAAAGAATATGTCAAAACATAAGAAAATAAGATTCAGATGTCAGTGTCCAACAAAGCTTTACTGAAACACATACTCATTTGTTTACACGTTGTATATGGCTACTTTTGCACTGTAAGAGTAGAACACGGTAACTGCAAAAGAGCCCATGCAGCCTACATTAAGATATTAACTATATGGCCCTTTACAGAGAATTTATCTGCCAACTCTTGCTACAGAGGATTAAAAAGAATGAGCTATGGAGGATCAAGTGGTATGACTAAGCCACCCTCCAAAATATATAACCAATGCTTAAAAAACAACATTGAATATTTATTACTTTTACCCTGCTCACTTCCAAATAGGACCTGAGGGGGCCTATTTTTGTGTCAACAATATTTCCTTTTTTTGAGACA
>NW_003852397.1:7290679-7293096 GCF_000181295.1 Otolemur garnettii | reverse complement strand
GTTTTGTTTTTGTTTTTTTTGGCCGGGGCCAGGTTTGAACCCACCACCTCCAGTATATGGGGCTGGCACCCTACTCCTTGAGCCAGTAGCGCCACCCTGTGTCAGCAATATTAAATTCAAACCTCTTATCAGATCCTGAGCTGGTTTACCCCTTTAGAAGGTTATAAGATCTATCCAGAAGATGTGGCATAATGGTTGCCAAGGACAGATCAGCCACTCAGTCCCCTTAATCTTGGCTTCACGTCAAAGCCCCATCCCTGTCTTCCCCAGCAGTACACCCTCCAGTGAGTGTGGACACTTTCGGTCCTTTTCCTGGTTCCATTATTCTCCTTCCTTGGCTGTGCCTTCTTGGGGACCCTGCAGAATCTTCTGAGGAAGCATGAAGACATTTCCCTAGTCAGAGCTGAACTGGATTCTCTGGTGCTGTGGGGCAGGAAGGAAAAGTAAAAGGAAGTGCTGATAGCTGTTCTCAATTTCTTTGAGTCCTTCGCAGCTTTCCTCCCAGTGGTCCATTGCTGCCATATGCAACCTGGGTAATACATCTTTTAGGTGCTAGACAGAATTAGAGTGAGTGAATAAAAAGAGGTTTAAAGTTGGCACAATTTTTATGAAAATTATTCACCAGGTTGTATTAATACTTTGCCTTTTACCATTTGCATTAGTTTCTCTCCTATTATATTTCCTAAAATTAGGGTAGATTGTCAACAAAAAGTGCTGCAAGGCCAATGGTCCAAATAATAAAGCTCATAGATTATTTGCTATCTTGTCATATAGGAAAAATAATTATAATAAAGGTCATATATAATATTTTATCTTGAAGTAGCAACAGACTTATTATTTATATTTCTTTAATTATGTTGCATATGCTTACATGCCCGTTGTATTTCTTCTTTGGTGAATTTCCCCTTCATATCTTTTTTTTTTTTTTTTTTTGTAGAGACAGAGTCTCACTTTATCGCCCTCAGTAGAGTGCTGTGGCATCACACAGCAACCACCAACTTCTGGGCCTAGGCGATTCTCTTGCCTCAGTCTCCCAAGTAGCTGGGACTACAGGTGCCCACCACAACGTCCAGCTATTTTTTTTGTTGCAGTTTGGCCGGGGCCGGGTTTGAACCTACCACCCTCAGTATATGGGGCCGGCACCCTACCTACTGAGCCACAGGCACCGCCCCCCCTTCATATCTTTTACCTATTTTCTGGGGTAGGGGGAGGGAGGAGTAAAACAAAAAATACTTTATAGCTTACCATGATAATGACACCAAGTCTGGTGTCCTATTCTTCCTGAAAAAGCAGCCTGTAAACTGCCAATAATTTGGCTCTGCTCTCCCTTTCCCCTCCTTTTCTTTCCTTGCAGTATAACAGAAAAAGACACTAGACCTGGAGTCCTAAGACACAGGTCACTGCTGAGCCCCTGCGACTTGTTTATTTACCTATAAAGCGAAGGAACTAGACTAACTGGTCAGCAAAGCCCCAGATAGCTAATATTCTTTTGGTCTACTAGTTTCTCTGTTCTTTACTCATTTACAGCTCCCATTCTACCTGTGATGGCAAAATGGCAGCTCTGAGTTAATTATGGGATTTGTGGGGTTTTGATAATCATAAATCAGCAGTAAAGCAAAAAATCAAAAGCAAGAAGTATAGAGAAAAGAAATAGTACTCTGTGCCCTTGAAGGGTTCATTTTCTACATAAATGATAAAATTAGTCATGATCCCACCTACCATCTCAGGGTCAGACTGGCTCTGTTGAGGATGTTAATGGCATTATTACAAACAAATAGCTTCAAAGCAAATAACCAAATATTGACTAAAGTAGAGACAGTCCAAAAATTTGGTTTATTTGGTAGTGCAAAGGAATAAGCCAGTCACATTGGCTTTGATCCTCCCACTTCTTTTACCAATCCTCTTCAATATTCCAACTTTCACGTAACAGTGCTAGGCCAACTTTCTCTTTCTCCTAAAGGACAAAATTAAATAATCAGTATGTATACTGCTACAGCAATTCTTGTTTAAAATGCTTTAATCTTGTTTTTTTTTTCCTTTTTAGGGAGGACTGGGTCTTGCTCTGTTGCCCAGGTACAGTAGCCCCAATCATAGCTCACTGTAGCCTCAAATTCCTGGGCTCAAGCAATTCTCCTGCCTCAGCTTCCTAAGTAGCTGGCACACCAGGAACACCACACCCAGCTAGCTTTTTCTTATTTTTTTGTAGAGACATGGTCTCACTATGTAGCCTAGGCTGGTCTTAAACTCCTGGCCTTAAGTGATCCTCCCACTTCAGGTTCTAAAAATGCTACAATTACAGGCATGAACCACCATGCACAGCTACTTCTGTCTTCAAAGCAGCCACAGCTTTTACTTTTTTGTATTACTCAACCTACTATCTGCCATTTTCTTTTCTTTTTTTTTTTTTTTTTTTTTTT
>NW_003852397.1:7289222-7290582 GCF_000181295.1 Otolemur garnettii | reverse complement strand
GTGCCATGGCATCATAACTCACAGCAACCTCAAACTCTTGGTCTCAAGTGATCCTCTTGTCTCCACCTCCCGGAGAGCTAGGATTACAGGCATGAGCCACCATGCCTGGCTTAATCTGCCATTTTCTTGAAGAGAAATTCAAATTTCTCTTGAAAAGATCTGCCTGCCAGGAACAGATTAACAAACTGTGGTATACGTATTCCATGGAATACTATTCAGCTATAAAAAAAAAGATGGAGACTTTACATCTTTTGTATTTAACCTGGATGGAGATGAAACACAGTCTTCTTAGTAAAGTATCACAAGAATGGAAAAGCAAATATCCAGGGTACTCAATATTAATATGAAGCCAGGAGACTATCTAGGACACACCCACATAAGAGAAAAACTCAATTCAATTCAAGTTGGAAGGAGGAGGAATGGGGCAGAGAGAAGGGAGGAGGGAGAAGGATTGGTGTGCTCCCACTTAATGGGAACAATGTAAGGTATATGGCACTCCTCTTGGGTGGGGGACACATCTACAAGAGGGACTTTACCTAACAAATGCAAACACTGTAACCTAATTGTTTGATACCCTCACATTAATCTGAAATTTAAAAAAAAATCTAGCTGCCCCCCAAAATAAGTGCAAACATGTTTACAAATAGTGGAAGAGAGAAATCCACTCGAAATTCTACCATCCTAACAGAACTGATTTGTCATTCTTGCATATTCCCCACGTCTCCTCACATGCACACACATTCCAGAGTTACAGTCATGCAGTACACCCTGCTCTTACAGCATCAAGCCTTTCCACGTTGCCGCACAACAACCATTATCATTTACAGTTGCAACAAGGACCACAAAATAGATCACCAGCATTTATTTAAGCATTTCGGTATTTGGGAACATTTAAGTTAAGTCCAAAGTTTTACTTTTTCACAGTAATAGAAAAGCAAACCTCTTTGTGTTGTGCATTTAGCTTTTTCTTTCTTACGACTCATTAGGCAAGATCCTATGGTGTAAGATTCTAGGTCAGGTGATATGACTGTAGTTGGCATTTTTTAAATAGATCTTGCCAAATTCTTTTTAATCTAACAGTAAGTGCTATTAAACATCTAAATGTGGGCTCGGTGCCTGTGGCTCAAGTGGCTAAGGCGCCAGCCACATACACCTAAGGTGGCGGGTTTGAATCCAGCCCAGGGCCCACCAAACAACAATGACAGCTGCAACCAAAAAACAGCTGGGCGTTGTGGTGGGTGCCTGTGGTCCCAGCTACTTGGGAGGCTGAGGCAGGAGACTCACTTAAGCCCAGGAGTTGGAGGTTGCTGTGAGCTGTGATGCCACGGCACTCTACCCAGGGGGACAGCTTGAGGCTCTG
>NW_003852397.1:7284784-7288684 GCF_000181295.1 Otolemur garnettii | reverse complement strand
TGTAGGCATGAGCCACGGCACACCTAGTCTATGATCATTCTTTTCATCAAGGTATTCCACAACTCAACCCTCTCTAGTTACCATGTGCCCAAGAAAGAAAGAATAAAGAGCAACTAGAAAACTGGCTTCAGAGAAAGAAGGGAATGACACCTGTACGTTTTTTAATTCATACACAAAAATAGAGATGTAGAAAGCAATCTGGTCCCCCTTTCCATCAAAAACAAAAACAAACCAAAAAACCCACAGTTATGGTATGATGAACATAAAAGAAAGTCTGAAAGAACATACGATCAAACCCTACTAGAACAAAACAGAATGCACTACATACAGATAGCCTTTTGCAACTTGCTTTTTATGTGCATTTGAAATATGCACTTTTCATTATGGAATATCGAAAGCATTTAGAAAATTATGGGTACTTACCAACCTCCTTTGTCAAATGATAATTTCTTATATTTACTTTAGAATTTTAAAAAATAAATTATAAAGTTGAAGCTCCAGCTCGGTGCCCATAGCACAGTGGTTACAGCGCCAGCCACATACACCAAAGGTGGTGGGTTCAAACCCACCCTGGGCTAGCTAAATAATTGCAACAAAAAAACAGCTGGGCATTGTGGAAGGTGCCTGTAGTCCCAGCTATTTGGGAGACTGAGGCAACAGAATTGCTTGAGCCCAAGAGTTAGAAGTTGCTGTGAGCTGTGACTCCACAGCACTCTACTGAGGGTGACAAAATTAGACTCTGTCTCAAAAAATAATAATAATAATAATAAAGTTGAAGCCCCTTGTGTGGCCCCTTCTTCCATTCCCCTCCCCTCCTTCAGTAAAATAACTACTTCCTATATTGGCTAAATATAATTTCTATGCATGTTTTTACATTTTTATTACATGTTTCAATAAAATATATTTACCTTATTTCCCTTAAAATAATTTAATTAAATTTACCTAGATGGACATTTCCCCATCATAACATCTCTAAATGCAGTGCATCTTACAGTCCATAATAAGGCATTACATTAAAGGTTTTTTTAATTTTGGGGTTTTTTTAATTTCCTTGCTTATTTTTTATTTTTATTTCTTTGCTTCTTGGGGGGGGGGGTTGTTTTTTGTTATTATTGTTGAGACAGAGTCCCACCCTATGCCCTGAACAGAGTGCAATGGTGTCATAGTTCACTGCAACATCAGATTGGGCTGTGGGCATCCCGCTGCCTCAGCCTCCGGAAACCTCTGGGATTACAAGCACTCGCTGTGGCGCCCAGCTGCGTTTTTCATTTTTTTAGGAGTGGGGGGGGTCTTACTCTCACTCAGGCAAGTCTCTAACTCCTAAGCTCAAGCAGTTCTCCCTCCTCAGCCTTCCACAGTGCTGGGATTACAGGTATGAGCCACCGCTCTGGCTACATTACAGTTTAATTGGTAGTTTCCCCTTTCTTGGTATACATAAAATAATACTGGATCTTAGCATCAAAATAGCTTTTCAGATTCTATGAAATGTGGTAGTATTGTTTTATCTTTTTAAAGAAATGCAAATAGTATTGTATTACATATTCTACAACCTTATATTTTTGAGGACATTTAACTAAGGTAGAAATCCTATGCTTGCTAGTGGAAATAGTTACCACTGTTGGGCAAATGTGTACACTTGACTAAAATAAAGAAAAGGCGTAACAAACAAGATGGAAATATTAATAAGAAAAATGGAAAGAGAGACGAGAAACAGAAGGCAGGTTCTCCCGCCTGTTTGATTTGTAAGTAGCTGGGGATGGCAGATGTCGGAGTAACTACACTTGATGACTCAGGAATAAAAATGACAACAAGGAGGAACTGCTTCCTGGAAATCTGAGCTGTTGCTGCCTCCCAGGAGCTGCAACTTCTCCACAGCCCAGCTAGACATACAAGCTGCTCATGTCGGCCACGCGAGCATGGAGACACCAGACCTGTCCCAGCTCAGCTGACCCTCTAACTCATTCAGAGCCAGCTGAACACCAGCCTCGTGACAAGGTACACCGTTAGGGCAGTGGGGTGACACGGAAGTAGCATTTACACAACCAAGACTGAACCTCATTCACTGTTTCCTTGGAGGCTGCTCTTCCTTGTCCCTCCTCCCCTCCCTCTTTCCCTCCTCATTTATCTTCCTCTTTCTCACTATAATTTTAGTCAAGAAGTCCACTTCAAAGGCCTTGTCTGCCTATTCTGCACACTCAGAAGCATGGGTGCCTGCATGCATATGCCATGAGAGGAAAAGCCACAGTAACCACATAGATTTTGTGGACAGTACATTTAAAAAATTTCCATTACTGATTCCTAAAACCCACTTTTAGCTCATTGAGCGTTAAAAATGGCAATGTCTCATGCCCGTAATCCTAGCACTCTGGGAGGCCAAGGAAGGTGAATTGCTGAGCTCAGGAGTTCAATACCAGCCTGAGCAAGAGTGAGACCCTGTCTTTAAAAAAAATAAAAAGGCAAGAAAATAGAACTGAAATGCCTGATAACTTTTTCTTTTTACCTTTCCATTCAACCCAAAATCACCTTACTGGATTCTATTTATTTATTTTATTATAAATAATAATAATGTATTACATTTATTATTATATTTATTTTATTTATTTTTTAAAATGTCCTCTAGAGTTTTTTATTGTTGTTGTTGTTGTTTTAATATACAAACACATATATATTATGATAATTCTTATAGGGTTGCATTATGCTCCCAATTCTTATGGGTGTATTTTTCCCCATTTACCTCCATCCAACCATAAGCCAGTTGAAAAAAATAGCAATACTTTATCTAATAGCAACTAACAGAAATTCACATATTTACTCATATAAATAAAAGCATTACTGGATTCATTAATAAGTGTCAGAAAAGAAAAGTAGCATTTCTAAATTTATTAATAGATAACTATATCTTCAACTTTTACAAAAATAGTATTTTAAATTATATTAAGATATACACATATAAAATAGTGTACTTTATTTAATACAGGGTATTGGAACCAAATAGCCCCAAACTACTTGACTGATTTTTTTTTCCTCCAAAACACTACTGTAAGTCATAAAATCTCCTGGGGCATACTGCGACTAAAGTTCCTGTTACCTGCTGATATATTTGAAGTGTTTTGAACATAAATTATTGGAACATTCTTTCAACTCTCAAATTTGATTAACCTACTTTCTGTCAAGTTATCCTAATTAACCTACAGCCTTCAAACCTTGGGATTATTGCTGCCAATTCTGTACAGTCATTTATTTAATGCACAGTCTGCCCTAATACTCTCCAAAGTGAAATTGCAAATAAAAACCCTTCTTGATTTCTACTAATTAAGTAGACTTTGGAATGTGCCATGCCTATAATCTGTATTAATGTGTGAATACAAGTATTGCCTACTCCATATGAAGCATTCAGAAAGAACTTATTAAAATAAATTCTCCTTGCAGTGAAGGACTTTCATTTGCTCAAAAACATCATGGAATGCCTACCACGTGCCAAGCACTGTGCTGGGCCGTCAAACATAACTGCAAACAAGACATACCCAGCCCCTGCACTCATGGACTTTCCAAGGCTAGAGAAGAAGACAAACATTAACAAATAATAACAACTGAATAGCTACAAGGTGAAAGCCACAATCTGTCCCTTGCACAGCATTTCCAAAGTTGAGTTCAGTACATACTTTATAACAATACCTTAGTTTCAAACTTTGTTGAGTTTATAGATCAGGCATCCTCAAACTATGGCCCGCAGGCCACATGTGGCCAGTCTAAGACATTTATCCGGCCTGCTGGGTGTTTTTGCCACCGTTGCCTGTCCTGCTTAGCAGCCGACTCGTCCCGGGGGCCCGCAGTCCGGCCCTCCAACAGTCTGAGGGACAGTCAACTGGCCCCCTGTTTAAAAAGTTTGAGGGCCTCTGG
>NW_003852397.1:7281870-7283148 GCF_000181295.1 Otolemur garnettii | reverse complement strand
ACAGGCGCCAAGCCAAGTGGTTAAATCTTTAATCAACTCCACCCAAAACTTAAAACGTACTAGTTTTTCCAAATCCAATGGTGGTATGAAAAGAGAGAAGCCGTGGAGTACAGGGGTGAAAAATGGACAGA
Organism: Otolemur garnettii; assembly: GCF_000181295.1. NCBI lineage: Eukaryota > Metazoa > Chordata > Mammalia > Primates > Galagidae > Otolemur > Otolemur garnettii. The sequence continues at coordinate 7,283,017 of NW_003852397.1, read as the reverse complement.
AAACATGAAATTCTCAACTTTGACTCTTCCAACCTGTATCAGTTGTACAGTGCACCATCTCTGCTCACCTACCAGAGCACAGCTGGAGGCAGGCAGGGTGGGCACACACTCTTAGAAACTGGCTTCACTGCACATTTATGGTTTCCAATGTTGGTTGGATTCTCCACCCTTTTTGAGCGCTCACACCCTTGCCATTCTCTCCAAATCTGCTAGTCACACCTAGGACCACTTTAATGACATCTTCACTTCCTGATCCTCACTCACCCTACCTACACATGTTCCCATTCTCACTTTCCTCTTTAAAGGTCCTGCACAGGTGGCCCCTCAGACAAACACTCAGCCCCACCAGCTGTACTCCCGATTCCCTCATGGCTATCTGCTCTTGACCCTCATTTCATCAAGTAGCCACTTGGTAACTTCACCTTCTTTCTCTCCACAGGGCTCTTCCCCCTAAGCTACTCCTCTCTTTAAATAATTACAATATTATTACCCTTCCTGATATTAACCTTCCTCTAGCTCTCACCCTCTTCTTCCCCTGACTTCACTTCTTCCCTTCTTGGCCTGCACCCTGTCTCTGCCTCCCAGTCACTGCTCACAGGTAATCAGGCTCCACTCCCCACACACCCCAGCCAATGAAAGTGTGCTGGCTGATGTCATCAGAGATTTCCCACTGATTCAGTTCAATGGACCCTTTTTGGTCCTTTTTAAACAGGGAATCTCAGCCATATTTACGGCTCCTGATTGGCAGCACCACCATTTACTCAGTCCTCCAAGCCAAAAACCTGTAAGTCTTTTCAGAATCCTTCCACTCTCATTTTTTTCACCTCCTTGTTCAATAACAATCCTTTTTTTTTCTTTTTTGACACAGAGTCACTATGCTGCTGATGCCAAGTGCAATGGCTCTTCACAGGTACAATCCAGAGCCAGAGTATAGGGGAAAAGACTGACTACAAAAGGGCATGAGGAACATGGAAATGATCTATATTATGACTGTGATGGCAGATACATGACTATGTCCATTGGTCAGAGTTCATCAAACTGTACACTTAAAATAGGTGAATTTTATCATATGTAAACTATCCCCCAAGAAAGCTGACTTTTAAAAATTAAGTTGAACCTTCTAAAATGTGTCCCGTCAAGATTTTTA
>NW_003852397.1:7279610-7281674 GCF_000181295.1 Otolemur garnettii | reverse complement strand
ATTTTAGTTCTAAGGGGAATCAACTCCATATATATGATTGTGTTCCATCTGATAATGACACAAATCCTTCTCTACTGATTGCAAACAATACTTAGCAAAATTTTGTTTATTTCAAAACACCTTATCAAGGACACAATTTACAATGTACATAAAAGCAGGTGAATTTTGTTACCAAAATGGCATGTTCTAATTGTGATCAATAAGCAGTGTGTCTCTATTCTACTTTCGTAGCAATCTCATTACCCTCTTTGGGATTCTCTGAGAATCTCCTGAAGACAAACTCAAACTCCAAAGGGTGAATCTGCTCCGCCTTTGAGACACTCTACCCAGGAAGAAAATGCAGGGCTAGGATTTCCTCCTTTCTTTACTACCTTAGGATTAAAATATATATGAGGAGACTTCAAAAACTTCATGTAAGGGTGGCGCCTGTGGCTCAAAGGAGTAGGGCACCGGCCCCATATACTGGAGGTGGCGGGTTCAAACCTGGCCCCGGACAAAAACTGCAAAAAAAAAAAAAAAAAAAAAATCATGAAAAATATGAAATTAAAAGATAAAAATAAGTCATGGCACCAGAAAAAATTAAAATAAGAAATATGAACTCTGTTTCTCAACATAAAAAGTCAAGACACTTTTATAATCAATGATCTTGCCATGTAGTCCACTCATAAAGAACTGAAGTTAACTTCTGGGAAGTTAACCATGTCAATGCAGTCTTTTTTTTTTTTTTTAAGTATTAACAGAAAAAAAATGGGTGTCCTCAAAGACATTAGTAAGATTACCAAACAGGGCGCGGTGCCTGTGGCTCAAGCGGCTAAGGCATCAGCCACATACACCTAAGGTGGCGAGTTCAAATCCAGCCGGGGCACACCAAGCAACAACGATGGCTGCAACCAAAAAAAATAACCGGGCATTGTGGCGGGTGCCTGTGGTCCCAGCTACTTGGGAGGCTGAGGCAGGAGCCTCACTTGAGCCCAGGAGTTGGAGGTTGCTGTGAGCTTTCATGCCATAGCACTCTACCCAGGGGGACAGCTTGAGGCTCTGTCTCAAAAAAAAAAAAAAAAAAAAAGATTAGCAAACAGACAGGAGACAGAAGGAGCCAAACCAAGATTGTAAGGTGGTTAACAACAATTTATTGTATATTTTCAAATAACTAACATAAAGAAATTGAACAGCACCTAACACAAATGATAAATGCTTGAGGTGACAGATATCCCCAATTATCCTGATTTGATCATTACACACTGTATACCTGTATCAAAAGATCACATGTACCCTATAAATATAACTACTATGTATCCATAAAAATTAAAAATGTTTTAAATAAATAGATTTCTGTTGTTTTAACAACAATAACAAAAGACTGTAAGGTGGATGCTTAATCATTTCTCATCAAAAATCTCATAAAATTGCCTTTGTTTGATGAGAGGAATGAGCAGGATTGTTGTCCTGGTGGTGAAGGACTCTCTGGTGAAGCTTTCCTGTGTATTTTTCTGCTAACACTTTGGTTAACTTTCTTAAAACACTCAGGCAATAACTAGATGTTATCTATCATTCTTTGGCCCTGGGGAAATTTAACAAGTAAAATGCCTTGAGCTTCCCAAACACTGTTGAAACGATCTTGAACAGACCACTTTTGCTTTGACTGGACCACTCCCACCTGTGGTGGCCCCTCCCTTGATTGTGCTTTGTCTTCAGAATTGTCTGGGTAAAGCCATGTTTCATCCCTTGTCACAATTCTTCAAAGAAATGCTTCAGAATCTTGATCCCACTTGCTTAAAATCTCCATGGAAAGCTTTGGTCTGCAACTGATCTGGGCACAAACTTTGGCACCTGTTGAGTGAGAAGTTTGCTCAACTTTAATTTTTCACTCAGAATTGCGTAAGCTAAACCAACTGAGATGCCTGTGGTGTTGGCTGTTGTTTATGCTGTTAATTGTCAGTCCTCTTCAATTAGGGCACAAGATTCCCTTCTTTGCAAATGGATGTGGATGGTCTGCCACTGTGGGCTACATCTTCAACACTATTTCATTCCTTCTTAAATGAGTTATCCATCTGTAAACAGCTG
>NW_003852397.1:7274131-7279562 GCF_000181295.1 Otolemur garnettii | reverse complement strand
CTGATAAGACATCTTATCATTCTTAGTGGCTCAAACTAGATCCTGTTCAGATGTTATAATAAGTTAATACTATTTGGTGCAAAACTTTTTGCATCGTGTTTTCATAATACACAATTTCCATGAACTTTTTAAAGAGTCCTCACATTTTTCTTTATTGCCACCTCCACCATAAGCCACAAGATGCTACCTGCTTCCCATGAAATGGTAGCATTTAATAAAAACAGTACTTAAACAATGTTGACTCCTTCAAAGTATTTATTTAATGCATAAACAGAATTGCTGCCACCAAAAGACTCATTACCTAAACTATCTATATTCAAACCACTTTTATATTATTAACTATCCTGACTCTAGTATCCAAAAACACATACACAAATTGCAAGACTTCATCTATGAAGACAGCTTTGTTAATCCTTCTCTTGTCTAATGCCTGCCTGAAAACCTACCACAAGATAGTGTTTTAATGTATTTTCCTGTTGTTCCACACATAGTTTCCAGAGTTACAGAATGGTCACACTCCAATGCAGGGTTGAAGGCAACTACTTTCCACTCACTTATTATTAGGCTTAGAAATGCTGATCAGTTTTGACAGTTATAACCAACTCACTGACTTGCTTTCCAAAAAACTAAGAATATTTCCAGCTCAATAGAGTAATTATCCAAAGATTAGTGACCAGTGATTAGTTTATCCTCTTAAGTGACCATAAATAATAGGGATTACATTGCTTGACTGTTTTTATAACCTATTCTCGGTTGCCACCAAACACCCAAAGTCATCATGATGAGTTAGAGGAAGAAGACAGATTAATTGCATTAAGCATTACTTTTATCAAATTTTTCAAAAATAGCCTGATTTTTAAAATTTAAATGGCTCAATATTTGTTTCCTAATCAAAGTTACAAAAAATAATTACCACTTACACAAAATTAATTATAATAGCACACACACAACAAATGAACATTAAGTTATTTTAAAAAAAGAAAAACATGTTTTAAAGTCAATACCAAAAACTTACATTGCTCTTTTGTGGTTCCTGACCTTTGTTATTACCAAGACTCTTCTTGTCTGCTGTGTTGGTAAGGGATTTTAAAGACTATACAGCTCATCTGCTTCTCAAACTCTAAGAGGAAAAATGCTTTAGTTGCACTTCCCTTTTCCTTCCCTTCCCCACAATTGTTAGAAATCAAATTTACTAGTCAGAAAGCCAGCACCTCAGCTGGTCCCAGCAGGCACAACAGCAGGCAAGCATGGTCAAAATACTGCCTTACATCCTAACATTGGTCTCATACAGACATTGTAAATGAAGCCAAATGATATTAAAAGATGAAACAGTTAATGGAAGGGTAAGGGTGTTCTGGATCACAAAAAAGGGCAGATACTCTCTTCTTGCACAACTGTCAATTCCCTTTCATCCACCCCCAGCTGTTACTGGTTCTTCCTCCAGGGTCACTGCACTTCCAGCACCTTCAGCTTCAATCACAACAGAGCAATTCAGGACCTGAGTCCTGAGAGATTGCAGCCCAGCACGTGAGTCAACACACACACCCCACAGAGAGGCACTGGGCCAACCTGCTCAATAAATAACAGTAGCGTTTGACGTATCTGGAGTGCTGCATGCATCTGAAAGCGCTTTGATATTCTATTCTCTTACTTGGGTCTCACTGCTCATCATGTGACAGGAAACTAAGTCAAAATACACTTGTGTGTGGCCAATCAGCCAGTTATGATCTCAATTAGGCCTGACTACATTCCTAGCCAGAAAGTATGGCAAGATGACACCTCCTCCCCTGTCAAACCTCTGAAATCTGAGTTTGCGAAATAAGTCTGGTTTCTTAATAAAATATATAATATTCCACCCTAGTCCTAGACCACAGAGAACTTAATTCATTTATTCTAGTTTTTAGTAGCTTTCCCAGACAACTTTTTTTAGAGGAGTAGAACCTACACTTTTAAAAAATTAGCTATTCTCATTATGAACTGTGCATGAAGCAGCTGGCTCAGTTACTAAACTCTGTGAAGGCTGATCTACAAGATAACATCATCTGCTGGTTGAACAGGTTTGCTGCCATTATTGATACTTTACATTTAAATCTGAAATGCATATATTAATCAAAACAATTCTAAGTAATTCTCACAGTGTCTTGGTTTAAAACATCTTAAAAATCAGATTTACAAGCTAACTTAATTACATCACAAATGAAAGAAAGAGTAACATGCCAAATGTCTTAGAGGTCCCGTCAAATTAAAAAGGAAGAAAAAAACTACCTAAGTCTCAAGACAAAGTTTTGGAAATACCTAAAACAGCGATAGTAAAAAAAATACAATGTGAGCCTTGGAAAGATTCAGAACTAAATTAGAAAAATTTTAATGCTAGAAAGATACTTTAAGGAATGAAGTTTTGTTACTTTTAAATATAATGATTTCATAAAAGATGTAAAGTCTCCGTCTTTTTATGGCTGCATAATATTTCATGGTATACACAGAATCTTAGTAAAGTATCTTAAGAATGTAAGAAAAAGTATCCAATGTACTCAGTACTATTAAGAAACCAATATATAATCACCCACACTTTCATACAAATGATAAAACACAACTATAGCCCAGAATGAAGGAGGGAAGAGGAGGGTGAGGGAAAGGGAGGGGAGAGGCTGGATGGAGAGAGGGTAATTGGTGGGACCCTACCTATTATGCATAATGCAAGGGTACATGTCAAATCTATTAAGAGTATAAATGTCTTAACACAAAAAATAAGTGAGGTGACGGCTATGTTAACCAGTTTGATGTAAGCATTCCAAATTGTATATAGAATCAGCGCATTGTACCCCATCATGCATTAATGTACATAGTTATGATTTAATAAAAATAAATAAATAAATATAATGCTTTCCATGAAAATCAACTAAACTACCCCTAGGGGCAGCCATTCGATCTGCTTACACAGAATTGCTAGGTTTCTATTATGAAGTTATGTTTCCCTTAAAGACATATGCCCTTTCCAAAGCCCCATCTCTGGCCTCACCTTCTTGGAGGCATTTCCAATTTTCTGCCTGCCACCACCCCAATGTCCTGCTGACCTTTAATACTCTGCATATCTAACACATGAGCCAGAGGGGCACAGTGGAATCCTAGCACTCTGGGACGCTGAAGTATGCGGATGGCTTAAGCTCACGAGTTAGAGACCAGCTTGAGCAAGAGCAAGACCCCATCTGTAAAAACAATAGCCAGGTATTGTGGCAGGTGCCTGTAGTCCCAGCTACTTGGGAAGCTGAGACAAGAGGAACACTTCAGCCCAAGAGTTTGAGGTTGTTGTGAGCCGTGACACATGGCACTCTACTGAGGATGACAAAGTGAGACTCCGTCTCAAAAAACTAAATAAACAAATAAAAAATAAATGAAACATATCCCTGGCAAACACCTCCTCATGCCATTCATGTTGGTCGCATCACATGGCACTGTGGACATAATTTGTGGGGCCCAGTACAAAGTAAAAATGCACATGGGGCTCCCTGATCAAAAATTATTAAGGTACAGGCCTGAACAATAGTGGGACCCCATCTCTGCAAAAATTAAAAAATCCGCTGGGCGTGGTGATGCATGCCTATAGTTCCAGCTACTTGGGAGGCTGAGGCAGGAGGATGGCTTGAGCCCAGGAGTGAGTTAGAGGCTGCAGTGAGCTATGATGATGTCACTGTACTTTAGACTGGGCAATAAAGCAAGACTCTATTTCAAAATGTAATAATAAAAAATTTAAAAAGACACCAGCTCCAGACATGTACAGGCATCATCTGTTTCAGTATCCTTCATCAAGGTCCACACCCATCATTTGCCAGAATTCCTATAGTCTATCCTTTGAAATGCCCTACATCTGTCCCTTCCTTACCATTTCCACTGCTACCCCTCAAATCTCACCCAGCTTTCAGTCAGGGGCTTTGTAACTCCTATTTCTTTCCTCTGTAAGGCAGACATCTTTTTAAAGCACTACTTCAGAAACCGTCAGTATCTCCCCATTACCTGTCTATTAAATAATGTCCAAACTTAACTTGGCATTCAGATCCTCCATCCTCCAGTTCCATCATTCTTTTCCAGCCTTATCTTCTGTGATTTTTCATTACATACCCTGGGCTCTAGATAAACCAAGTTCCTCGTCATTCACTTAATGACGCCCTGAAGCTAGAAGCTTAAATTCAATCCAGTCTCACTACTTAGTAGCCTCAGTAGTCCATCTAAAACTGCTACCCCTAGGGGCAGCCATTCGCTCTGCTTGGAAAAGCTCAGTCTTATAAACAATAAAACATGATTTTAAACTAAATTTTAAAAACAAAATCCTTTGTCTTTGTTTTGCTGGTGTAAAAAATAAATAAACATAATAAATAAAAACAAAACCTAACATTGGTAAGACTTCCAGGAAGCCAGTACATTGCTGGTGACATGGTAAACAGGTTCCAGTTTTCTAAATCATCATCGGGCGATGTGTAACAAGTGTTATAAAGTCATTCATACCCTTTGAACCAGCCACCTCACTTTTGGACGTATAACCCAAGGAAGCAATCCAAGAGGGGAAGAAAAAAACAATTTGTTCAACGATGCGACTTACACTGCATAACACTGCCTAGTACTCAAATTCTCAGCAAAGGAGGACTGGTAGAGTAACCTGGGGTAAACCAGGATAGTAGGATACCATACTTGCTGAAGCAATTAAGTAGCTATTCTAAGTGATACAGAAAAACGCACCTAAAAAATGCTTACTGAAAAACAGAAAACAAAAGTAAATGTGTACATGTAAATCTACAATTACTTATTTGCAATTCTGAAATCCCAAACCCAAGTTTTTGTAAAATAAGTGTAGTATCAACACTCACGTAGAAAGAAAATCTGATCTGGACAGACATGATGCTACTCCTGGTCTCAATTTGTTCCTCTTACTCTGAGTATCTGTACAGTTTGCTGCAGAAACACTAATGTATTTAATTACAGGTCAGACTCTTCCAGGGGTGTTAAAAAATAAAGGTATCTGTACGAGGTGTTTTTTTTTTTTTTTTAAGTTTAAAAAAATCTGAACTCCAAAACACATACAGCCCCAGAGTTTCAGATAAAGGATTACTATACTGCTGGGCTGCCTGTACTGAAGTGTACTGATGACATCTACGTATGTGCAAGAATGTACATATAGGCATCAGTTGTAAAGTGCAAGTAAAAGAGTTAAAGTATGGTGTTCCCAGACTTTGTTGATAAAACTGCTTTAAAAGAGTATGTTCTTTAAGGAAGGCTAACCTTACAATGCGACCTCTGGGTGAGTAGAAAAGACAAGTAGCTGTAGATAAACCAAACCTCTCTCCAAATAATTACACATTCAAAACCAATAAAATGGAACTCATTACAATTTCTTTTTACTTAGATTTGAGTAAATTTCTATGAAAGATTTCACCTTTCT
>NW_003852397.1:7272284-7273623 GCF_000181295.1 Otolemur garnettii | reverse complement strand
TGTTGTTTAGCTGGCTCTGGCCAGGCTCAAACCCACCAGCCTCAGTGTTATATGGCCAGCACCCTTCCCACTGAGCTACAGGCACCACCCTACAACACAAGTTTATTGAAAGAAATGATGAGCTCTCATGTTTTATAAAGAATCTTCTAGGTGATTCTTAAATAGACTGATCTAAAATTTAAACATTTAAAAGCATAACCATTTTTTATACAGGCAAAGACTCTCTGAGATTTTTTTTTTTTCTGGTGGCTAGCAATAAAACGTGGAAAAAAGTCTATTTGCCTATTCAAATAGCCTGTACATCAGAAATACATGAAAACCACCGAAACAAGGCTTTAGATTAGAAACCATTTAGGAACTCTGGATTTAATGTTTCCTAAATAATTATGCACAAAAACACAAATGTAAATCTATTATCTCTTTCATCTGATCCTTCTTTACACTGTACACCCTCCCCACAAAAAAGGGAAAAAAAACCCAACAAGAGTTTTAATAAGTAGGATGGGAAAAGAAGGAGTGGGTTGAGCAGAGGAGGGAGGCGAGTGTGCTCCCACTTAATGGGCACAATTTTAGGGTGTATGGCACACCTCTTGGGGGTGGGACACAATTATAAAAGGGTTTAGCTAACCAATGCAAATAATGTAACCTAACTCTTTATACTCTCAAATTAACCTGAAATAATAATACAAAAAAAGAATTTAATAAGTAATCTCTGGCTAGGCTCAGGTATTAATACTACATGATCTAGATCTTAACAATTGTGAATCTGATATTAAATATCTTTGTTTTGATCCAAAAATCAAAATATGGCCAAAGAATTTGATCTTACTTAAAATTGTATCTCTTTTTCAGGGTCAGCCTGTTTCAAACTGATCATATTTTTTCGGACTAGAAAGAGACAAAACATAATGCCTACAACCAAAACTTCATTCATCTATCATTTATTCCTATGAAATGGCTTATTCTTAGGGTAAGTTTATTACAGCCTTTAATAACTACACAGTTGGGAGTACTGCTGTCAAAGTTCAAGTGTTATATTACTTTATGACAACAGTGGCAACTTTCTGCTCCCATTTGCACTAAAACATCAATTATGATAACTTTGTGAAATGTCATTGTTTAAACAACTGACAACTATGAATCCTGTGAGATGCTGTCCTTTGAAATTGCAACATGAAGTCAAAACCAATAAAAAGGATAATTAAGCAACATTAAAAGAATTTTACTCATAAAAATAGCCACCAGACTAACCCACTCCACTTGGCATTAAAATACTTACCTACCCAGACAAGTCAGTAAACTTATAATCCTCACTTAATGAGTAAGTGGTTTTTCTAAC
>NW_003852397.1:7271248-7272195 GCF_000181295.1 Otolemur garnettii | reverse complement strand
CACAGTTCTCTCACTAAGGAGAACATACCTGAAGTTGCAGAGAAGTCTATCTGTCCTGGTGGACCTGTCTCAGAACCAGAGTTAAGATGATTCTAAGCAGGTCAAAGGGTATCCAGCAACAAAGAATCAAAGCAGCCTGGATATCCACATGGATAAAAAGGAACCCAGGAGGAGTAAGGATAGAGCCTGAGAAGACACTTGCCAGAGACAAAACTCAGAGATAAAGTTCAAGAACAACACTGGAGATACCAGAAGGCAGGTAGAAGAAAAGGCAAACAGAATGGGCAGTGAAAGCCATTGGGAAAATCCCCTTTATGGCCTGAAATCCTTGACTGCCACCAAGAAACGATTTTTACGTGTTCTTTCCAAAGATGAACTATGCATCACAATGAGAGAGGTAAATATGTAATATCTGCTATAAATTTTCTTTTTTTTTCTTTTTCCTTTTTTTTTTTTTTCTGAGGCAGGGTCTTCTTTTGTTTTCCAGGCTAGAATGCAGTGGCATCATCATAGCTCATACCAACCTCAAATTCCTGGGCTCAAGAGATTCTCCTGCCTCCAGAGCAGGTAGGATTACAGGTGCATGCCGCCATGCCCGGCTAATGTTTTCTTAATTTTTGGTAGAGATGGGGATTTCATTCATACTCAGGCGGGTCACTGCAGCCTCAAACTCCTGGCCTCAAGCAAGCTTCCTTCCTTGGCCTTCCAGAGTGCTAAGATTATAGGGGTGAGCCAGTGCAACCTGCCCCTAAATTCTCTATCTTAAAAATCCTTTTCATTGGCTTGGCATCTGTAATCAGCAGCTAGGGCACTAGCCACACCTATGGGGGCCAGCAGGTTCGAACCACGTCTACCAAACAAGAATGACAACTACAGCAAAAAAATAGTAAGGTGTTGTGGCGGGCACACGTAGTCCCACCTACTTGGGAGGCTGAGGCAAGAGAATC
>NW_003852397.1:7268844-7270797 GCF_000181295.1 Otolemur garnettii | reverse complement strand
TGAGCTGTGATGCCACATCACTCTACCAAGGGTGATAAAGTGAAACTCTGTCTCTAAAAAAAATAAAATAATAAAAACAAAGTTCCAGAAAGTCACATTTAGTAATTTTTTTAAAGCACATTAGATATAATTTTGTATCTAAAAAACAAACAAACAACAACAAAAAAAGAATCCTAGTTATTTCCATACCACAACTAAAAGTAAAGCTTGGCAAAATCTGGGCTGATGGATAAACGAGAGAAGCAGGGCTTTATCTTCTGAATATTAGGGATACTCATTCAGGAGAAAGGTAAGCTATCCCTGGATATGTGCACCAGAATTTTGTTTTTTGTTGTTGTTGTTGGTTTAGCAGGCCCTGGCTGGGTTAAAACCCATCAGCCCCGGTGCATGTGACTGGCACCCTAACCACTGAGCTATGCGCACCCAACCAAGAATTTTCAAGGACTGGGAAATTTTTTTGTTTACCAAAGGAGAATAAAGGGGATTAGAAACACTGCCTTGGGTCACATACATTACTTCAAACCTATATTTCATATGTATCCTCATAATTTAAAATTTGTGAAATTAAAAAAAGACTTCAGACTTGGTTAGAATAAGCAAGTCATTTTCTCAGCTCCTTATTTCTAGCCCTATATGCAAGGTGAGGAATTACTTCTGCTGTTAATGAAGGCACCTTGGCAAGGAAGGTGTGATCGTGCATGTTTGGCGCGTGCATGTCTGAAAGCACTGCTCTCCTCCAGTAGTGCAGTCCTGGCAGGTTGTCTCTCTTGTGTGGTGGGTCTGAGTGGTTCCCAGGCCTGCTGGAGTTGCCTGATATGAATCTCTGCCAATACAAACAACCACAGTCCCTGCGTGGGTGGCACTGGGCTAGGCAGGTACTCAGAACTGCAATGAGCTGACGGTTCAAGTTATGTTTGGGGTTTAGTTTGTTTTTGTTGAGGTTTGTTTGTTTAATTTGAATATGAGATTAAATTTCTGGCTGGGCTGTGCTAACTCTAAATGGGATTCTTTTCCAAAATGACTTGACTTTGGTAGGAGATGTTACTGAGGCTCTAGAGAACATGCAAATAAGTAAATATACAGGAAATAGTTTCAAGGGGAAAAGAGGTAAGATTCCACTTTCAGGACAACTTTGACGTAAGTACAAATTTTTACCCAGCCAAAAAGATGCTCTTAAGTTCAACTTAATGGATGTAAACATGATATCATGTGGCCCAAGCCTACACTGTACAAATTACAACTTCCTTACCTATAAATGGAGGTAAAGACACATTACAAGGCTAGTCTAAAAACTAATGTACATGAAGCCCTTTCTTTATGGTAAAGGACTATAAAAATTATCACATAAACAAATAGAGATTATCTTAAAAGTGTCTTCCAGGGAATGCTACATTAAAATAGGCTGAAAGAGGTATTCCTGTCTTCTACTTTAAGCATAATTCATAACTTATTTGAAGTCATTTTCAAAGAAAACTCCAAACTGCAGCTACTTCCATCATTCCAAGTATATCAAATATGTAACAATTGCATAAAATCATCCCTTGTGTCCTAGGCTTGCGACATGAAGAATAAAATGTGCAACCATTTCATCAGAATCTTACAAAGACTAACAACCACAATGAAGAGAAGAATGACACACACAAAGGCACAGAGGCAGCGACACAAATCTGGGCCAGAGTGCAGTGTGTCATCATAGCTCACTGCAACCTCAAACTCCTAGGCTTAAGTAATCCTCCTGCCTCAGCCTCCAGAGTAGCTGTGACTACAGAGGAATACCAACACACCCAGCTAATTTTTCTATTTATTATAGAAACAGGGGTCTTGCTCTTTCACAGCCTGGTCTAGAGCTCTTGGACTCAAATGATCTTCCTACCTCTGCCTCCCAGAGGCAGCTTTTCCCACCAAACAAAACAGAACTACTTAGTATAAAGGCAAGACACAGCAGTTAACTTT
>NW_003852397.1:7266226-7268650 GCF_000181295.1 Otolemur garnettii | reverse complement strand
GCTATTTTTTTTGGTTGCAGCCATCATTGTTGTTTGGTGGGCCTGGGCTGGATTCAAACCCACCACTGTAAGTGTATGTGTCTGGCGCCTTAGCCACTTGAGCCACAGGCACTGAGCCAGCAGTTGGACTATAGCCAAAATATCCTACAATTTAGATGTGCCTACAGTTGCATTATGTAGATACCAGCATAACTGTGTAAGTGACAATTTGAGGGGGAAAAACAAACCTTCAGGAAGCACAAACTGACTTGATGCTTCAGAAGGGCTAATAAGATATATTGAGAGGTGTTACAAGATGCATTCATCCATAAATGCTACTGAAGATCCCATCTGATTGTATCTGCGTAAAGAGCAATCTGTCTCTACTGAGGGAAGGTGGAGTTGCATTAGAGGTTATACCCAGAGTCTTCCTTTTAAAAGAGATCACCAAAAAGGCCCTAAACTATTAAATTTTTAACAACTTGATTGATATTTTCCCCAACTTAGCCATAGACCTCCACTTTCAAGAACTAAAGAATATGTTTGGGGAATTATTGAGATAAAGTAAGGCTCTTCTTGACCGAGTCTCTGAACCATGAAGACATAATTTCTTCAAAAGGGTATCATTAACTATCCTAAATACTGACTCTGAAAATATCCTTAAATAGAATTTTTTTAAAGTTTTAAACAGGTATTTTTAAAAGTTTTAAACAAATTTTTAAAGTGTTAAGTACATATTTTTTTAAAGTCAATGTACCATTAAAATGTTCTTTCTCCATGAAAAAAGTAGATAATTAAACAAGATTAATACTCTAGCAAGGTTCCAGAGAGCATCCATGGCATTGCATCAAGAAGATTAAAAACTCTAGACTCTATCAGCCCTGGGTTTTCCAATAACCAGGAAAGTTAAAGTTGCAACTTCTAGAGGAAAACAACTTTCCAATTAATTACAGAGTCCGTTTTAGTTTTCGAAAAATATCTGATCCCCTCCACCCAGGAAAGAAGGATGTGTGAGGCACACCTCAGAGTGGCCCATCACCATCAGCAGCTGGCACCAAAATGGGAATGTAACACTGTCAGCACTTTTTTTTTTTTCTGAGACAGGATCTCACTCTGTCTTCCAGGCTGTGGCACAATCATACTTCACTGCAGCCTCAAATTCCTGGGCTCAAATGATCCTCCTACCTCATCCTTCCAAAGTGCTGGGATTACAGGCATGAGCCACTGTGGCCAGCTTTTATTTTCATTTTTATTTATTCACTTACTGTTTTTAGAGACCAGGTGTCACTCTGTCACCCAGCCTGGAGTATAGTAGTGTAATCATAGCTCACTGCAGCCTCCAACTCCTGGGCTCAAGGGATCCTCCTGCCTCAGCCTCCTGAGTAGCTAGGACTTGCAGAATATGCTAACATATCTGGTTAATTTTTCTTATTTTCTTGTAGAGATGGAGGTCTCTAGGTTGCCCAGGCTGGTCTCAAATTCCTGGCTTCAAAAGATCCTCCTGTCTCAATCTCCCACCTGGGTGTGAAACACTGTATTTGGCTAATGATAAACTTTATGAAATGCCTGTGTGTGTCCATGTGTGCAGAAGGAAAGAGAAATGGTGGATGGTTAGAAAGAGAGGGAAAGGAGGAGAGAAAAAGACAGACAGATCTCAACAATAAGTGGCTTAAAGACTATCTTGTAAGCATTTTTTGCAGCTGAAGTCAAATCTGCATTCTTCAGCCCTTAAAATTTACAAATCACGTATGTATTACCTAGTGCCCAAGTAATAGTCAATCTAGCTCCTGTTATACAGGGCCATTACCAGTGCAGGTTTCACTCTGTCAGACCAAGAATCAGACCAAGAGAACCTAGACCACAGGCTGGTTCTCAGGCTCCACTTAGCCCTGAGTTGGACAACCTTGTGCAAAAGCATAACCATATGTACAGCAGTCATTCAGAAAAGGACAAATACCTTCATACATTTAACTAGCATACCAAATATATGCACCTACACACAGAAAAATGTGACTTGACATTGACAAAGAATTGTCAAGGACTGAACTGAGTAAATGGAGAAAGATATTTATCAGAACTGAAAACAGAGAGTTTCAAAGAATTCAAAAGAAAAAAGTTCTTTCCCCTACCTTCACCTACCCAGCATTGGGATATTGTAGCCAGTTGGAACTTTAGGGACAAGTAATAGGTCAAAATTCTGATCTCTTGGCTCAGTGCCTGTGGCTCAAGTGGCTAAGGTGCCAGCCACATACACCTAAGGCGGCGGGTTCGAATCCAGCCCAGGGCTGCCAAACAACAAAGACGGCTGCAACAAAAAAATAGCCAGGCATTGTGGTGGGCGCCTATGGTCCCAGCTACTTGGGAGGCTGAGGCAGGAGACTCACTTGAGCCCAGGAGTTGGAGGTTGCTGTGAGCTGTGATGCCACAGCACTCTACCCAGGGGGA
>NW_003852397.1:7254461-7265797 GCF_000181295.1 Otolemur garnettii | reverse complement strand
TGTGTAATCCCAGGCCGAAATATACTTAATGCTGGAACTAGTCTTAACTCTGTCAATTCTGCTTCCTTCTTAAGCTTTTCCCTCCCAGATATACAATACTCATATTGAAAAGAAAGAAAATTATTTTTGCTAACTATTGCATATGTTTATCTCTCCTGATAAACTTTACAATGATTGCCTTCCTTAAGGGTAAGGACATGTTATTACATTTTTAACACTTTTGTACCTAGCCCTTTGACCTGCATAACACAGCAGCTTCAATAGCTATTTAAGGAACAGAAATTCCAGGTTAAATATGGTACCTCATTCACATGCACAAGGAGACAACATACAAGAATATTCATTGTGACACTGTTTAAGTTTAGAAGCAATCTAAATGTCCATTAAAGGGAGAACACATAAATAAAGTATACTATTCAAACAATGAAAACCATATACATTAAAAATGGAAAGAATCTGAACTACCAGCTCAAACTAAAGTGTTATATGAGTAAGTAACAAACATGATGCAGAATAAAAGAAAAGCAAGTTGGGGAATGATACAAATAGTACAAAACTATTACCCCAGGTTTGTTTTTTTTTTTTTGTTTTTTTTTCCCCCCAGTTTTTGGCTAGGGCTGGGTTTTGAACCCGCCACTTCTGGCATATGGGGCTGGTGCCCTACTCCTTTGAGCCACAGGCGCCGCCCTTGGTTTTTAAACTCTCAACATTACCCACCATTACTTCTAAGCCTTACAATTTGTTTTAACAATCCTGTTTTATTCCTTGCATGTGCACTAAAAACTTAAGGAACAGTCACTCTGAAAATAATAGAAAAATCCAGGTTAAAAAAAAAAAAAAGACTATTAACCACCCAAAGCTCCCCCAAATGACAGTGAGAGAGCCTGATTTAGTAATGGAAATTACTCAGCAGCCCTGGAAGTCAGATGATAAGTGTTTTATCTCCATTCTGCTACCTCACCATAACACTTTATTTCACAGAGCTTCAGTTTTTTCACCTAAATGGAATTGCCACTGCCCACTTTGTAGGATGAAGTGAAATAATGTATGTTAAAGTGTAGACACAAAGGTCTTGGACTTGTTTTTTGCCTTATCAGCCAAAATGCCATATAACAACTCTCTAGGAGAAAAATGCTGAATCTGCACCTTTTGCATCTAATTTACTATATGGCTTTTTAAAAAAAAAAAAAAAAAAAAAGTCAAAGAGCACAACAAGAAGGGGCAACCCCGCACCTTCTTCTTCCCTGTTCCTCATTTGGCTGCCTCATATGCTTTCTATATTTGGCAGAAAGAAAAGGAAAAAGAAGAAAGAAAAGGCACAAAACAGTGGCTTTTACAGGGCTCCCTTCAGAACTCCCGGTGACCTTGGTATAAATCTCCCATGCCACCAAACTCCTGCCTCTAGCCAACAGACACTCACACCCCTGCAGCCCAAGAGGCACATGAACACCCCAGCGCCAGGTCTTTGAGTTGGAGTGTTCTGAGGTTCTGTTTTCAAACATTAAAAGGAAAGGCTACCGTGGACTGTTAGCGCCCACCGTGAACGTAGGAAGACCTTGTCAAGTAAGTTCTGCTACCGGCTTCCAGACACACAATCCCTGTGTCTGAATTCCATACAAAGACAGGCGTACCGAGGCCCCGGGAGCAGCAGGCTCCGTCTGCAACCGGATAGACCCACCAATCACAGCCTCCCGCGCACGGCGACCCAGCGACGCTGACACACACTCCATACGCGGGATGCGCTTGGGGACCCCATTCCGGTCCCCGCGGGCTGGCCTCGGAGGGCGCAGCGCCTCACCTGTCTTGAAGACCATCTTGTCATCGTCTTTGGAGCCAAAGGTCTCCAGCATTGACACGAAGAGCAGCCCGCAGGAGTTCTGGATGCCAAAGACCGACCCGTTGCACCACATGGCCGCCAGCATCACCAGCCAGCCCCAGCCGCCTTCGGGGGGCTCAGGGGGCACGCCCGGCTCCGCGTCCGCGGGCCCCGCCAGTTCCACCTCCACCTTTTCGGTAGCCCCCTCGGGGCCGTCTGAGGGTCCCGGGCCGGACAGCTCCGCAGCCCCCATGGGCGCGGGGCCGAGCGGCTGCATCTCGCTCGTCTCCCGCGCGGCGGCGGGGTCCTCCTGGGAGGGCACCATGGCCCCAGCCGGCCCCCTCGGGGGCCAGAGGAGCACGAGGGGCGATAGGGACGCGAGGTTCCAGCCGGCGCGCGGAGGACCTGCCGAGCGCCTGGCGGGCTGTTGAGGCCGCGCCGAGGGCGGCGGAGCCCGGGGCGGGCAGGCGGCAGGTGGCGCGGAGGCGGCCGCGGAGGACGGCGGCGGCGCGCGAGCGCCTCAGGGACCCAGACTCAGGTCTCGGTCCACAGCCCTGCACCCCCGACTGAGCCAGCGACCGACGGCGGGTTTTTAAAAGCGTCCCCCAGCCCCGCCGGCTGGGGGCGTGGCCGGCGGCGGGACGTGCCTCCGGAGCCCGCAGATGATTGGGCTGCGGACGGCGAAGGCGGGGCGCCCGCGCCGCGCGGCTCCTGGTGCCGGCGGCGGGCGGTGTGTGCTCACGTCCGCCGCCCGCCTTCGCCTGCCACAGGGGGTCAGGAGGTGCAGGTCGCCCAGCCTCGGAGCGCTGACCCGCCGCCGGCCGCGTCTCCTGCTGGGTTCGGGTCTTCAGCCCCGACTCACTGGCATAGCATCACCAACGAACTGAAATTGTCTCTTGGTTTTCTTTCTGTGTTATTTTTGGCGTTCACCTCTTAGTACCAATTATACGCTATGCCATCTGCCTACTTAGGAAGTCGGAGGATCGGAGGGTTTATTTAATTACTTCAGTTCCGCTCTCCTGTATTCATTTACAGTTTCCTGTGAAGACTTTGCACATCGAAGATGCTCTTTTGGGAAGACACAGACTGCCGTTCCAAAGTCTTCAACCCACAAACATTTTTGACAGACGACTGGAAAACATTACTTTTTAAACGCAGTAGGTTATTTTCACTTTGAACAAAAGCTAGGTGAGGCGTGATGTCTCACGCCTGTAATCCCAGCTCTTTGAGAGGCTGAGGCGACAGAATCACTTGAGACCAGGAATTAGACCCTGTCTTTAAAATTGTTTTTTGTTTAGCCAGGTGTGGTGCTGGGCGCAGTAGTTCTAGCTACTCCAGAGGCTGAGGCAGGAGGATCCCTTATGCTCAGGAGTTCGAGGCTGCAGTGAACTATGACCATGCCACAGGGAAAGAGAGAAACCCTGTCTCTAAATAAATAAACAAATCACAACTAAAGCCTGTGTGCAACTCTATTTTTCTGAAGCATATAAAAGAGAGGAAGGATAACTTGCTATGCTGTATTGATTATGCTGTTTTTCTTGAGACAGAGTATCGCTCTGTTGCCCAGTTTATTTATTTTTTTTGAGACAGAGCCTCAAGCTGTCGCTTTGGGTAGAGTGCCATGGCATCACAGCTCACAGCAACCTCCAACTCCTGTGCTCAAGCGAGTCTCCTGCCTCCGCCTCCCAAGTAGCTGGGACTACAGGCGCCCGCCACAACGCCTGGCTATTTTTTGGTTGCAGCCATCATTACTGCTGAATCCAGGGCGAGCTGGATTCGAACCTGCCAGCTCAGGTGTATGTGGCTGGCGCTTTAGCCGCTTGAGCCACAGGCGCTGAGCCTGTTTCCTCGTTTAAAGCTGTCCTTATGCTCGGCCTCCCAAGTAGCTGAGACTACCCGTGCCTGCCACAATGCCCTGTCAATGTTTTCTATTTTTAGTAAAGATGGGAGTCTCCCTCTTGGTCAGGCTGCTCCAACGCCTGAACTCAACAGATCCTCCGGCCTCGGCCTACAGAATGCTAGGATTACAAACATGAGCCACTGATCCCGGCCTGAAGATGCTGCTTCTTATTTTCTGTTACTCAAATTCTTCTCTACAAAGTGAAATTATGCTAGTTTCGTTATGGGCTCACCACTGTGATGTTACACAGATGTGTACTGGGTGTGATTGATCACATTGCTGTTTCCATCGGTTCCTAAACCTGGAGGAAAATCAGAGTCCTGGGGTAGAATCGGAGGCTCCCAAGATAAATCTTATAATACATGTAAAAGAGAGAAGTGGAGAAGTGAGCCATTAAATTCTCTTCAAAACACTAGAGGAGAGTTTCTATCGCAGGTAGTCTTTGAGCTGAGCCCTCATTCATACATAGGACTTCAGTGGACAAAGACAGGACAAGAGCATTCTAGGTAGAGAAAATAGGGTAAACTAAGGAAAGCCAGGTGTGCTTGCCAAACAGGGAACATAGCTCAAGTGAATATGTCTTGGGGATGAGGTTAGAATAGCAAACTAAGGAATAGTCACGCAGGTGCACAAAAACCAATGTTACCCCAGTGTTGCCAGAAATAAGAAAAAATTGGAAGCAAAAATGTACATCAGAAGAGGGTTAATTAAATACATGCTTTATAACTTCTAAGAGATATGATGTCCATCTGTATTCATTGACTTTGAAAGTTATCCACAACATATTATTGGGCAAAGAAAGCACACCAAAAAATACATACATATATGTGTAAATTATAACCCAAAATAAAAATAAATGCCCACAATTCAATACTGATATAAGTAAATGATTAAGTATAATAAACAGGAAGGGGGGAGAGCATAGACAAATCTCTCCTGCAGAAGAATCTCCAATAATTTATGTGGATAACTCTACTTTCAAGGAGGTAAGGTACAATGCTTCACTCCCTAAATATGGGTATGCATTGTGACTTCCTTCCAAAGAGCACAGTATGGGGGAGAGGAGAGTAAATGTAGGGTGCAGAAACTGACAGACAGTACCTCAGCCAGGGGCTCAAGCATGTATCCCTGAGATGATGCAATGAAAATAGTACCTTGCCTCTGTGGTCTTTTCCCCTAAAACCCGTAACCCTGGGCCAACCATCAGAAAAAAATTAAATAAGTGTCAATCAAGGAACCTTTCTAGGAAGTATCTGGTAAGTACTCTGCAACACTCTCAGGGTCATCAAAAACAAGGAAAGTCCGAAACTGTCACCATCAAAGGGAACCTGAGGAGACGCGATGACAAAATGTAATGTGGTTACCTGAAGAGATTCTGGAGCAGAAAAAGAACATTAGGTAAAAAGGAAGGACATCTGAATAACATGTGGACTTTAGTTGACAATAATGTATCGATATTGGTTCATTAATTGTAACAAATGTGACATACTAATGTAAAATGTTAATAATAGAAACTGGATGAGAGAAAATGGGCACTTAGTAATATCTTTGTAATTTTTCTACAAATCTAAAACCGTTCTAAAAAATGAAGTTTATTTTTAAAAAGAGTATGTATATCATGATCCCATTCTTGTAAAAATATATCTGTATATGTACATAACAATGTATTAAACCCTATATCATTCATTTTTAAAGCTTCACTTTATATATAATTGTTATGCAGTCATCCTGTGGTATCCATGGGGGATTGGCTCCAGAATCTTCCTTGGATACCAAATCCATAGATGTTTAAGATTTTGATATAAAATGGCCTAATGTTTGCATATAAACTAAACACATCCTCCTATATCTTTAAATCATCTCTAGACTATTTATAATACCATGTACATGCTATTTAAATGCTTGGTATACTGTATTGTTTAGTGAATGACAAGAAAAAAGTCGGTAGATGTTCAGTACAGACACAATTTTTTTCCAAAAAAATATTTTTGATCTGCTGTTGGTTGAATAGGTGCGTGCGGAACCCACAGATACATACACTGAGACTATGAAATATATTTTAATATACAGTTCATTCTCTAAATTCTTTCCTATTTATGTGTCAACCTTATTCCTAAACATTATGATGTGTACCCCATTTTTAGATTGAAGTTTGACACTCCGCAGAGAGGACTGATTTAGGAAGCACTCTGACTTAAAAGATTAAAAAGCTAACACCCCAAGGCATTTAGCACAGTGCCTGGCACACAGCAAGTTATTGGGACATGTTAGTGGTTATTACTACCAATATTATTATTGATCAAAGGAATTCAGATAGATGTTTACAGTATTATAAATATAATCACTTTTAATGGCAAAAATCTCAGGTCAGAAAATTATAAAAACATCAAAATACTGGAACTGAGACACCTTTGTCTTCAACTATAATGTTATCTAGTCCTTAAGAGACTTCTTTTTATTTTCTCCTAGTCATTCTATCCCCAATTCACAAAAGGCACCACTTACAAAGTGGCGACACAAAGTCTCTCTCATCACTAAATTCAAAACCTGATATGAAGTCTCTCGCTCATCACTAAATTCATCTGGTTGGTAAGATTGGCTTAGCCACTCAAAGGCAAACTATTCTTCCAGACCACAGTTTGAGGGGTGAGTGTATACAGAAGTTTTACCAATAAAAACTGAAGTTCTAGTCCAGTTGTTCTAGAGATTGACTTTTCTTTCATCTCCACCACTTTCCCTTGCTTTTCTCAAAATAGAAGAGAAGATGTCAAAATGTGAAATGAGATAATTGAATGAAAACACTTTAAAACTATAATGTGCACTAAAATTAAAGTATTACTTCAGGGGTTTTTTTGTTTGTCTGTTTGTTTTTGAGACAGAGCCTCAAGCTGTCCCCCTGGGTGGAGTGCTATGGCATCAGAGCTCACAGCAACCTCCAACTCCTGGGCTCAAGCGAGTCTCTTGCCTCAGCCTCCCAAGTAGCTGGGACCACAGGCGCCCTCCACAATGCCCAGCTATTTTTTGGTTGCAGCCATCATTGTTGTTTCGTGGGCCTGGGCTGGATTCGAACCCGCCACCTTAGGTGTATGTGGCTGGCGCCCTGGCCGCTTGAGCCACAGGCGCCAAGCCTTACTTCAGCTTTCTATGATCCATGAAGACTATATTAATTCTGGATCCCGATCCTTTTGTAGTTCATAAGCATAACGATTGGGTTTTCATGCGCATGTGTGAGATGTGCCTCCCACAAGTCTTGTTAGGACGTCAGCGCAGATGGCGCATTACTCGTCTGACATGAAGATGGAAAAAAAAAATTCTGTATCCTCAAATTGGATTTGGGGCTGAAATCTTTTTAAATCCGATAAGTGTGTATTTAACATTCTTGCTTTGCTAATATCAAAGGAAAAACAAATCAGATTTTCTTGTTTGAATGTTTTATAAAAGAAAATATTTACTTCTAACTACCAGTAAATTACTGAATGGAGCAAAGTTTTAAGTGTCCAGAAAAACTACATTTAATTTCTACACTAACCAGTAACTCACATTGTGCTGCTGGATTGACCTCTTGCCTTACCTTCTCCATTTGAAAATGTGAACCTGTTTACATATAACTACCTCACAGTGATGGTACGTCTTTTAATGAGTTCCTATTTATTAAGAGCTTTGAGATGGATAAAAAGATTCATAAAATATAAAAAAGTATAATTGTTCATTAAGTCTAAATGCCACTGTGGCAGGCGCCTGTAGTCCCAGTTACTCCGGACTACAGTAGCTGTAGAATCAAGAGAGTCGCCTAAGCCCAGGAGTTGGAGGTTGCTGTGAGCTGTGTGACCCCACCAAGGGCGATAAAGTGAGACTCTGTCTTGGAAAAAAAAAGAAAAAGTCTAAATGCCAATAGTACTTTACTTTATGAAGGCCTTTTCATCTTTTGTTTATATTAAGCATTATTTATTAACTAAAGTATCTTTATTTGACTCCTTACTCTTTTCAGAAAGACCACACTTTCCTATTTAGGACAATCATATTTATCAACCCTTTTCCATTCTCCAAAAACTTTTCTCCATCTTGACCAGTTCAACACAGATGCTCATTAAACATTTTTTTGGTTCACAATTTGTTTATTTTTTAAATATTCGACATAGTAGGGTGGGTGGGGTTGCTTACACCTGTGGCCCTAGTGCTTTGGGAGGCAGAGGTAGGAAGATCATTCAAGGTCAGGAGTTAGAGGTTCTAGTGAGCAGTGGTGATGCCACTGAACTGTAGCCCCGGTGACAGAGCAAGACTCTGCCTCAAAAAAAAAAAAAAAAGCAATTGAAGCATTTGGCTGTGCTTTGAATCCAGCATAACGTGTAATTGTGTGAAGAAGTGTAATGTATGATTAGAAAGGTAACTAAAACTGAACTCTTAAGCCACAATTTTCATGAATTAAAATTACTAACTATGGGTAAGTCCTTCACTGCATGTTGATCCTGCGTGTTTGCCAACCCAAACTTAACTTGATTTTAATTTTGTTGGTGTCCTATTTATTTTCAAGCTTTTCCTGAACAGATACAAATTCAGGTTTGGGTGTGCTGCACACTGAAGTATATGA
This sequence comes from Otolemur garnettii, assembly GCF_000181295.1. NCBI lineage: Eukaryota > Metazoa > Chordata > Mammalia > Primates > Galagidae > Otolemur > Otolemur garnettii. The sequence goes on along the minus strand of NW_003852397.1, from coordinate 7,257,493 downwards.
CCTTTCATGAAATATTCCCATCAGAGGTGATATATATATGGAAACGTAAAAAAAGCTTTATATGTCTTGCTCTATTGTAGAGAAGTATCATTAAACATTTGAGTTAAATCGAATATGCAAAGCACTAGAGTTCTAAGTTACGTGGTCGTGAATTTCCAGTTATGCCAAACGTAAATCCAACGTGTACATGATCCCGGCTGCTTGGCTACCATTTTAATTAATGCTTTAAACTAAGTGGCCAAGAGTAGCTTTGCATTGCCTTCCGGCTATGGACAATTTCTAAAGCATAATCCTTCTGTGTCTCTAATCTCCAAATCATAAAATAAGAATAGTTTTATGACAGTAATTATTTGGTAGGAAGCTGTAGTACTACTAACTACTGTGGTACAAAAAAATTTAAAAGACACACATGACCCAGAAACTTGATTGTGAATGCCATAGTTTAAAAGACATGCTCAGAAATTCCACAACATTGGCTTATACAAATGATAAGTGAGGAATTTGGCACCCCCCCAAAAAAAATTGTACTTTAGGAATGAGACAATTAACTCTCTGACCTCCTGTTTCTCGACTGTTTCAGAAGTCTCCTAGGTCTGTGGTGATGCTACAGCACACACAGAAAAGCACAGTTTTGTTCTCATGCATTTTGGTGCTTACCTCATTGTATCATAAATTATTCCCCATGTTATTAAATATTAAATATTCTTCAAAAACATAATACTAATGGCTATAAAGCATTCTACTATAGAGATTGGCCATAATTTATTTAATCATTTCCTTATTCTGGCACAGGTTAAGTTATTTCAGTTTTTCCATTGTTATAAATACTAGGGCAATGAACAGTCATACACATAGATCTTTGAATTTCTGATAATATTTTTTGGAGACAGGGGTCTGACTATATCACCCAGGCTGGAATCAAACTCCTGGGCTCAAGCAGTCCTCCCGCTTCAGCCTCCTGAGTAGTTGGGATTACAAGAACACATCACTGTGCTCGGCTTTCTGATAATTTCTTAGGATGGAGTTCTTTCTTAGATGAGTGATTACTGGCAAAAAGCAGATCAGTATTTTAAGGCACCCAATTCATTGCTTAATTTTAAAGAACATTATCAAATACTGCATAAGAATGCCAATGTTAGTATACACCAGGAAGTACTGAATAATGTAATTATATTAAAATCTTTGCCAGTTTAAGATTAAGATGAAATCTCATTGTTTCTTTATCAACTCTCTTGTTATCAACGAGAAGGATCATATTTATTGACCATCTATATTTTTTAAATAAATTGTCTCTTATTAAAATTTTGGAATATTATAGGAGTACACACGTTTTGGTTACATAGTTTGCATTTGTATAGCTCAGAGCAACCTCCAACTCTTGGGCTCAAGGGATCATCTTGCCTCAGTTTTTCTATTTTTAGTGGGGGGGGGTCTCTTGCTCAGGCTGGTCTCGAACCTGTGAGCTCAGCAATCCACCCCCCTTGGCCTCCCAGAGTGCTAGGATTACAGGTACGACCCACCACGCCCAGCCTGTTTTAGGTCAAAGTTGTAAGTGTTCCTGTCACCCAGAAAGTGTGCCATGTACCTGTTAGGTGTGAATTTACCTACTCCCTTGTTACCCCTCCCAGGTACTTGAATTCCTTTGAGTTTTGCTTTCATATGTGCGGGTAAGTGTTGTTCAACTAGTTCCAATTTAGTATTGAGTACATGTGGTGTTTGTTTTTCCATTTTTGCAATATTTCACTTAGAAGAATGGTCTCCAGTACCATCCAGGTTGTTACAAAGGACACTGGATCACCTTCTTTTTATAACTGCGTAGTATTTCATGGTATACCTATGCCACATTTTATTAATCCATTTATGTATTAATGGGCACTTGAGTTGTTTTCACATCTTTATGATTGTGTATAAATTATCTCTTGATGGTCATTCTTCATGCACATTTTCCAAAAGGGAAGTTGATATTTTACTAATCTATCTTAGTATTTTTCCATGTGCATTTCCATGTGCATTTCTGGTGCATTTCTTGTTAGGAGTATCACAGGCACTCTATTTTCAGGCTACCAGTGTTGTTGTTTTCTCTGCTTTTATGTGAATTTTTTTCCCATCAGTACTTCTAACTGGTTACTACTAATGAAGCAAAAAGTATACTAAGTTTTTACGGTTATCTGATCCCACAACTGTAGTACATTATATTTTTGAGAAATGTAGAGAAATTTAAATGCAATGATACAATTATGATTACATGATAATTTTCCTTTTAGTTTGATCTGACCTTGACAGCAAAGCCAGCTCTACTAGGCTAAGACAATTAATATAAGCTTTAAAAAAAAAAACAAACTTGTATTATTATCATTTTACAGTTTATATTAGATCCAAATTCTACATCTTAAATGGACACATTTTAACAGTTGAGTATATATATACCCATTTTATATTTCTAATTGAAAATAATTTCAACATTTTCTTTTTCTGAATGCAATAGCTATATAAGGACTGTCCTCAAATATTTTGGTTTTTATCTAAAGTATCTTCAAAAGCAAAATATAGTGCATCTGCTTTTATGCTGTTCCAGCCCCCTTCTCAAGTTCTGTGACATCATGTTTCTCTAGGATAGGACAGAGACCAGCTTGGGGCTCCCTGACTCTCCTCTGTCTGGGGAATAGGCACCTCCACCCTGGTAGGTATGGTGTGGTCCCGGCATCTGGTCGTCAGCTCTTTATCTTCCAGGATCCAATTATTTCCCCTCACCAAAACCATTTAGTCTCTAGAGAATGATGTAAAATCAAATCAGTAAAACTAACTGAGAACCTGAAATATAGTTTTTAAATGTAATTTCATGTACAGTCAGGTCGACTTGAACATTCATATGGGTTGCGCAGGGCTTTATTTTCTTAGGGGAAAAGTCTGTGTGACAAAGTCCATTATTATCAAAAGGCTCTGGGCTCGGTGCCTATAGCTCAACTGGCTAAGGCGCCAGCCACTGTACACCTAAGGTGGCGGGTTCGAATCCCCAGCCCGGACCCGCCAAA
>NW_003852397.1:7251966-7254027 GCF_000181295.1 Otolemur garnettii | reverse complement strand
AAGAAGATTGAATAATCTTTAGAGAAAACATCTCCAAGCAAAGTTCCCCTGATGACCCCAACCCTATTCCAACATAGAAGACCCCAACCATAGGGTCAACAGCACTTGAAGTCAGATGAGCTTCTATCACTTCCCATCTGCGTGACCATGGTCCAGTCACTTGCTTTCAAGAGCCTACCTACAGGCAAATGCAGGGGATCCAAAAAAATTGCCTGGTGTCTAACCCCAATCCATCCACCCCACATGCCATCATTCCATTGTGATAGCATTACCTCAGTCACGATACAGTTTGTATCAGATTTAATTTAGTATAATTAATGAGGTTTGGGGAGACCCGCTCTTTAGTCAGCATTGTCTTTGCCAATATTCTTAAATGACAACTGTGGGTTAGACACTTAAGCAGCTTCATTTGCACACAGTAACATTGTTTAACCCTGTCTCAAACTTTAGGAGTGTATACTGTGGGTGGCCTGTGGCTTCCCATGCTTCGTCCGTCTATGCCAGATGTCCCCAGAGCAAGGCTGCTCAACAAAGACATGTTGAGTGCAGCGCCCCACTAGTGTTTGTTGGAGTGTACTGAACAGAATTAAAAGTCAGGAGTAGAAAAAAACATATTTAATAATTTACATTTAGTAACAATAATCCCTTTCCATGCAGGGCAGTGGAATTTAAGAGGGTGTGAGAGGAAGATTTGAACACAAGTCCTGGCCCCACACCCTCATGATCTGCTAACCTGGGCCCCCAGGAATGTTGAGGAGATGAAGTAGAATAATGACCAGAAGACATCTGTGACCCCTGTCTCACTTTGGAAGTGCAGGTGTCATTGGATTTGCAAATTTTGTCTTCATAGCATTATACAACATTACCCCTAGAGGGGGATCTTTTTATTTTGTCCAATCTCTACAGCACTTCAGTGAAGTATAAGGGGCCACAATGTGTGAACAATTGCGTTGGTGTGTGTAGGAGCCCACGAGGCGTCAGGGAGTCAGTGCTGTTTAACAGTTTGGCACAGTTACACTCAACCCCTCCTCAGCCCATCACCTGAGGGGCTCTGACGTCACATGCTCAGTCCAAACAAAGACTGCCTGCTTTAGCAGGAAGTGTGGATGGTGTCATGGAAAATTACTCTCCCAAATCACAGAGAAGGAGAATCCCCAAGGAGAGCCTCTGTAGACACAGGGAAACCTAACATGCCAGGAGGAAAAAGCGTCAGGAATCAGAGTTCCTGTGTTTTTAAACTCTTTTTTTTTTTTTACTGTGATTCATACTTAGAAACACATTTGATGTCATAACTCAGTACACAAACACACACACAAATTGGAATAACAATCTAACAAAACAGTTTCACATGGCAAGTACAAGACAGCATATTCTGATCTATCTCGCTTCATTTTTTAAATAAAATCTACTGTTAAAAACTCTCAATTATTGGCTCGGCGCCTGTGGCTCAAGTGGCTAAGGTGCCAGACACATACGCCTAAGGTGGCGGGTTCGAATGCAGCCTGGGCCCGCCAAACAACAATGACAACTACAACCAAAAAATAGCCAGGCGCTGTGGCGGATGCCTATAGTCCCAGCTACTTGGGAGGCTGAGGCAGGAGAATCACTTAATCCCAGGAGTTGGAGGTTGCTGTGAGCTGCAATGCCACAGCATCCTACCCAGGGCAATAGCCTGAGGCTCTGTCTCAAAAAAAAAAAAATATACTAATCCAGTCCGATCCTACCATTTTATGAATGAAGAAACTAAGGCTGGGAAAAATGAACTGATTTTCTTTTGACTATTCCCTGTATATACACACATCTACAGCATGGCAGTGACAAGTCCAGGGTTCCTGACCGTCGATTTGGCCTTCCTTCAGTGCCTCCCATAACCAGTGTCTTCAGGCGTGGAGAAGTCATGTTTCCCATGTGTATTTTACAGCAAGTTATCAGTCCTCTATGAGACAGTGATTTAGATAGGCCTTTCCTCCCTCCCCATCTTCCCTGACCTCCCATCACTGTGACTACACAGCCAGAGACCCCTGGGAGCAGAGGTTTAACTTACTAGTAACCCCAGAAAAA
>NW_003852397.1:7248577-7251923 GCF_000181295.1 Otolemur garnettii | reverse complement strand
TTTTTTTTTTTTAGACAGTCTCCTTTTGTTACTCAATCCAGAGTGCCATGGCCTCAGCCTCACTCACAGCAGCCTCAAACTCCTGGGCCAAAGCAATCAGCCTGCCTCAGTTTCCTGAGTTGCTGAGACTACAGGCACCCAGCTAATTTCTCTATTTTTAGTAGAGATGGAGTCTCGCTCCTGCTTAGGCTGGTCTCAAACTTCTGACCACAAGTGATCCTCCCGCCTTGGCCTCCCAGATTGCTAGGATTACAGGCATGAGCCACCACACCCAACGTCTCCTGTAGTCTTCTGTTTGTAGGAATTTTGTTTTCCAATTAGTTAGCCAGCCCCTGAGAAGGGTCACCTGAAGTGTGGCTTCAGGAAGATAAGATAAAAGATAAGTTCCTTTCCTTAGGTAGAAATGAGCTGTGGGAGAAATCTTGCAGGAGAACTGAGTCGTGACTAACTCTGGTTGATTAAGGGCTGTTTGGACGCTTTGGCAGCTATTTCTAAACATGAGAACCCATATTCCAGAACTAGTTGTGATGGATTTCAGAGAAACAAAGCAGCATCTATTTGACCTGGGGCAAATAGCTTCCTCTGCCCTCTCACCCTAAGGCCACCCCCTCTCCCTCCTCTACTCCTTTTCCCCTGGCCTGGATGAAGGTTAACAGGTGCATACTTTGGGGGTTTTTTTTTGTTGTTGTTTGTTTTTTTAAAGACAGAGTCTCCCTTTATTGCCCTTGGTTGAATGCTGTGGCATCACAGCTCACAGCAACCTCCAACTCCTGGGCTTAGGCGATTCTCTTGCCTTAGCCTCCCAAGTAGCTGGGACTACAGGCGCCCACCACAACGCCTGGCTATTTTTTTGTTGCAGTTTGGCCGGGGCCAGGTTTGAGCCCGCCACCCTCAGTATATGGGGACGACACCCTACCCACTGAGCAACAGGTGCCGCCCACAGGTGCATATTTTTCAATCAATAAATTCCTGATGATATTGGCACTATTTTATATGCAGAATACATAGAAACCATCATTGTCTGGCCCTAGTCATTTAGAGGAATGAGAAAACAAATCTGGAAACAAATCGATAATATCTTTTGTTGGTTGTGTTTAAATCATGTGAGACATAAAGGGGGAGACGATTAGAGAAGACAGGCAAGTTGACTGCTGGCTATGAAAAATGTATGTTTTAGTTCTTCCTGATAGAAACAAAGTGTGTTGTTGCTCTAGGAAGTTAGATCTGTTTTTCCTTTGAGTTTCACAATATGTCTCTCAGTTCCTCTTTCTCCTTCCGACTCATCTTTCTCCCCCATCCCCCTATGCCCTCAAACAATAAAATGTAAGATCAAGATATTGAACTTGAGATATGGAGGCAAGGACAAGAACCCAAACCCCCAAACAGGCAGATTACACCAGCACGCTAGTTAATGCTACAGAAGACATTGTGTCTGCCCAGAACCCAGCACAGCTCCTGCCTGGCACGTGGCAAGTGCCCCTTATACACTTGTAGAACTCATAGATGACATACATACTGTAAGAACACGCAGAAGGCCTACAGAAAATCCTTTCGGACTCTGGATTCCAGACTTCAGCTTTGGATTCAGGAGATCAGGAAGTACAATCAGAAGAGAAACTCAGGCTAGACTCAGAATAGATAGCACAGAATCAAGGGTGACAGAGAATGTGCTTGCCCTGGTTAATACAGAGCGGATTTCTCCCACTATATGGCAGCCATATTTATATGACAAGTGACAATAGATTCACTTAGCATCGGGAAAGAATTGAGGGTCTTCAGAGAAATAAACTCAAAGTGAACCTACAAAACAATACAAAATTAAACCATGTTACTAGGACTAGAACATCTAGAATTCCACTACCCAGTGTGATAGTTACTAGCTATTTAAGTTTAAAATAATTAAAATTAAATAGATTTTAAAATTCAATTTTTCCACTGAATGGGCCTGGGGTGTGAGGGGTTGGCATACCTTTTGTGTATGGGGCATAACCACAAGACGAAATCTACCTAACAAAATCAAATATTTTGACCAGGTTTCTTGTTCCTTCACCTTAACCTGAAATAAATTTACTTAAAATGAAATAAAATTAAATTCAGTTTTTCTTTCTCATTAATACATATTTCCACATGTGACCAGAGGTGGCACAGATGGACATACAGCACAGACAGGAAACATTCTCATCCTCACTGAAAGTTCTATTGGAAAGCATTGAGCTAACACACAAGGTAAACCATACCCCTCTGCTCTGTTGTATTTGCTCAGTCCTGCATGTCACACTTTTTTTTTTTTTAGAAACAGAGTCTCACTCTGTCACCCCTGCTAGAGTGCAGTGGCATGATCATAGCTCACTGCAACCTTGAACACGTGGACTCGAGCAATTCTCCCACCTCAGCCTCCTAAGTAGCTGGATGTACAGGCCCATATTACAAGGCCTGCCTAATTTTAGAAATATTTTGTAGAGATGAAGTCTCACCAGGTTGCCCAGGCTGGTTTTGAACTCTTGACCTCAAGTGCTCCTCCTGCCTCAGTCTCCCAAAGTGCTTACAGATAGGATTACAGAACGGAACCACCGTGCCTGGCCCTTATCACTCTTTAAATGCAACATAGACAAACAGAAAAAAATTCAGAAGAGGGTAACCGCAAAGCTAAAAGACATCGTTTGACAAATAGTTCTAAAGTCTAGATACATTTAGACTGGAGAAAAAGAGACCTCAGTGGGACTCAATATATTGAAATTCTAAAGGACTATCACATGGATAACAAATTAGTATTGTTAGAAGTGACCTAAGGATTAGAATTAGATGCATGGGTTAAAGTTAGAAAGAAAATAATTTCTAGCTTGGCAGAAGGAAGAACTCCTTTTCCATCAGAGCTGTCCCAAGACAGAATGGACTGCCTCATAAAGGAATGACCTCTCCATCCTGGGGATGTCCAAACGAAGGTTGAGCATACGCCTGACACACAGGTATGAAAAAGCAATAACAGGCCGGGCATAGGGGCTCATGCCTGTACTCCTAGCACTCTGGCAGCCTGAGGTGGGAATTTTGTTGGGGACAGGAGTTCGAGACCAGCCTGAGCAAGAGCAAGACCCCATCACTACAAAAATATAGAAATATTAGCCAGGTGTGGTGGCCTGGACCTATAATCCCACCTCCTCTCCCAACTCCTCAGGGGGCTGAGGCAGGAGAATTACTTGAACTCAGGAGTTTGAGGCTACGGTGAGTTCTGATGATGCCACTGCACTCCAGCTTGGACGATGGAGCGAGACTGCGTCTCAAAAAAACAAAAAACAACTCGTTCAAAGAAGGAAGTTATTTATTTATCAGATGTGTTGTGGAGGAGAGG
>NW_003852397.1:7246966-7248543 GCF_000181295.1 Otolemur garnettii | reverse complement strand
AAAAAATATTTTACTAAAACATAGATTTATAGAAGTTTCCAGACAAGCCATACAAAATGGTCACAAGCATTTTTTTGAAGGGGGGAAAAATCTATACTTGACAGCAAAGTCACGATGTTATTAGTAAGGACTGTGATATTGGTTTAATGTTCCCATCTGGGTTCAAACAATCAAGCTAGTCCATCTACAATGTCTAAAGTTAGACTTGGCTAGAGAGGATATTCTAAAGAACTAGTTAGCTGCCATTAGATCACCATAAAAAGGGGGAAAGGAGCCCATAAAATTAAAATAAAACTACCTCCCCCCACAAAAATAAAAGATAAAATAAAATAAAAACACCCACACCCCTGCAGCTAACCCTGACAACTACCTTCATTCACAGTGCTTTATACTTCAGCCATGATGGGGGAAATGAAGAAAAGCAGAGAGGGGCCACTGCTTTTAAACGTTTCATAACAATCCAGATGATACTTCTAGCCTCTGCTCATGCTTTACAACAGTGAATCAGGACAAGACATAGATCTTCTAATGTGCATCTAATCACCAAGGGACTGAAGATGTCTGGGCTTTTATTCTGTACTGTTTCTAAGATTGTGTCTTTTAAATGCAAACAAAAAAGGAAGAATCTTGGCAGAACAGGAGGAGTGATGCACATTTGATGATCGGATGGATTTAAATATTATTCATGGCAGATAGCCTAGTCCATGTTCTAGCTGTTTCTATGGCTTGGGCTTCGTTGGTCTTCCACTGCTCCGCTACATCATTCGCTAATGGATCATCCGGATTGGGAGCACTTAACAAAGCCTGGATCGATAGCAGAACTGTGTGGATCTGCAGTGCTGGGGACCATTTATCTTTCAAAATATCTAAACATAGTCTTCCCAACATGTCTACATTAGGATGATAAATTTTGGTTATGAAACATACCTTAGCAGTTGCCATTGGGTATTCTTCTGGAAGGAATAGTTCGAGCTTAAAAGTCCCTCCCTCAAAGGGGGAATCTGGGGGCCAGCAACGACCACATGAAAATGACAGGCGTTGCTCTCATCGGGTTCTGCTTTAATGCCATGAACTGGTTCTGCCAGCAAACGCTGGGTTTCCTTGATAATCCTGCGGGGCAGCCCAACCATCTTGTCAGATCCTGAGTTCAGCCTCTGATCTTGTCTCAGTCTCCACTCGCCTCATGCACAAGTCTGGACTAGATGATTTTTGAAATCCCGTAAAATTCTAGAATTTCTGCCTTCTCTAATTGGGATGCAGCCACTAGGTGAGAAATTTTGGAGAATGATGGTGAAATAGGAAAGGATTTGGACTCTTCCGAACAAGATCAAATGAAAACTCAAGAATATGACAGGTGAGAGAGAACTTCAGAGAAATAGAGGGAAGAAAATAGGGGAAGAACCGATTAAGAGGAGCAGAGGGACAGAAAAGGATGTACAGGAGGAGAGAAGGGTTTTGAAAGAAAGGAAGAATTAGAGTAGAAAAACGTGGGGTGGGAGGAAACAATGGAACATGTGTAGGTTTGTGTAAAAGGCACAAAGAGAAGCTGCAATGTTGACTCTCTCTCTTTTTTTTTT
>NW_003852397.1:7231195-7246454 GCF_000181295.1 Otolemur garnettii | reverse complement strand
TTCCTTCCTTCCTTCCTTCCTTCCTTCCTTCCTTCCTTTTTCTTTTAGTAGAGTTCCTTCCTTCCTTCCTTTCTTTTTCTTTTAGTAGAGATGGGGTATCATTCTTGCTTGGGCTGGTCTGGAACTCCTGAGCTCAAGCAATCCACCTGCCTCAGCCTCTCAGAGTGTTAGGATTACAGAGGTGAGCCACTACACTTGGCAAGACAGTTTCTTCAACAGGAGCAGAAAAAATATAATGGGATATGTAACCAGAGGGCTTGATAAAAGGAGAGACAAAATAGATGAATAAAATAAACACAGAACATTACAATGTATCTGAAATACCAAACTGGAAAATATTTGAGCACCACCCCCCACAGAAACAAAAGGTTTTCCTCTTCTACGGCCCTCTCAGCCTCCAGAACTTCAGCAGTCTCCTATTGCTGAGACTGATCACAATTTTTAAATTAGTTTTAAAATGGCACACATTGAGTCCCTTCCAGATTTGAAAGTCTGCAGTCTGCAGTGAGTCTTTGCGGGCTAAAATCAAGATGTAGGCAGGGCTAGTTCCTTCTGGAGGCTCCAGGGGAAAAAATCTGTTCCTTGCCTCTCTCAACTTCCAGAGGCTGCCTGCACTTTTTAGATCAGGGCTACATCACTCCCATCTTTCACGTCTGTGATCAGATCTCCTTCCTGACACTCCTGACTCCTTTTCTAAGGACCCTTATTGTTACCTTGATCTCACCTGGATAATCCAGTACAATCTCCCCATCTCACGATGCTTAACTCTCATGCATGTAAAGTCCCTGGTGCCAGGTAATATAATCATAACTTCCAAGGATCAGGACATGGCCATATCTAAGGTACTATTATTTGCTACAAACAAACTCATCTGTTTAGCCTTATCTTTCTCAAATAAATAAAAAGGCACATTAAAGGCAGCTCTAAAGAGCCTCATTGAATTTCATTCCATTTCATCTTTGTCTACTGCAAAGATGGCAAATATTTACTTTTCATGGTTATAAATAAGCTATAAAGTATTCAAAACTGAAGCAGTGACCCAGCATTTGTAGGATGTCAGCTCTTTGGGAGCATGATCAAAGAAAAAGCAGGAAACCAGGATTCAGGGAAACTGGGTTCTAGTCCCACCACTGCCATTAGCTGGCTGTATGACCTTGATCAAGGCATTCCCCCTCTTGGAATTGCCTTACTCGTGAAATAAACTCTTATTCTTTGATAATAATAATTAAAGAAATAACACTCTTTCTTTCTTGTGATAAAAGGATATAAATATTTCCCTAAAAGTTAGCAATTCACTTATTGTAATGTGAAGCAAATTTTTCTCCTAACAGCCAGATGAGGCCGGGCTCAGTGGCTCTATAATCCTGGCACTCTGGGAGGTCAAGGTGGGTGGATTGCTTGAGCGCAGGAGTTTGAGACCAGCCTGAGCAAGAGTGAAACCCCGTCTCTAAAAATAGCCAGGTGCTGTGGTGAGCCCCTATAGTCCCAGCTACTCAGGAGGCTGAGGCCAGAGAATCGCTTAAGCCCAGAAGTTGGAGGTTGCTGTGAGCCGTGATACCATAATTCTTTAACAAGGGTGACAGAGTGAGACTCTGTCTCAAAAAAACAAACATACAAACAAAAAAAAAAAAAACCAGTCGGATGGTCCAGGATTCCAGACAAACTCTGGGGCATTTTATGAAGCACGTCACTGGGTCTCGGCGGTGGTATCCCGGTCAGTACTTTGTGCGCGTCAATCACATCTCTTAAGAAAACAGCATCCTGAGGTTTGTTAAAGATAAGATCTAGGAACCCTGTGTGAGAACAACATCTCAAATTTGTTCTCTCAAATAATATTTGAGCCTGTAATTTAAATACCTGTGTTCATTGATTTAAGGAGCATTTACCGAATGTTCACTACATACAAAGCACTATTTCCTAGCAAGCCGGTTTCTGAGTATAAGAAAGACTCGATCTGATAGGTTAAGTGGAACACTTGAACATTACCAGTTAGCAAATGATTCAATACGTGCTTATAAGGACTGAGTACACAAAATAAGGAACTCGCGTTCTCTGAGCTCAAGTAACACCCCAATAATATAAGGCAACCTGTGAAACACACCTTGAGATCATGTTCCCCCATGTTATTTTGCTTTGTGGTTATAATTTATAAAACAAGCATCAGTTTTCATCCCTACTCTTTTCTAGGTATTGCTTCTTCTAGTACAGAATATGAAAGCGGAAATTTTGATATTACATTCTGTTTTTCCTGTTACAAGTAGTACGTCTGATCTCATTTTTTAATTTTATAAAAACTATGTGTGTGGCAATCTGGCTGTTGGAAAACTGAGGCATAGTACTCAATTTCTACCCCAGTAGTACATGTCTATACCACCTGATAGCTTTGAGTAATGATCACAGTCACAAGTCATTTGTGAGATTTTAAAATTAAATTTTGACTCCTCTCGGACTAATGCTGGTCCTCAGGGAAGACAGTTAAACTTTTCTGCACTCTGGTTTCTGGCCACGTTTGAGTCTGGGCTCTCTTCCCTGACCTGGCACAAATTAAGATTGATACGGCTTTTGTACTTACACAGCCTTGGAAAACTTTCTATTTACTAAATACATGTCCACTAGTGATCACTTTTTAGGATATAAAAAGTGGAAGAGTTAATTTGACACACTTATGGTAAGTCTCTGAAAACTAGCAAATCTCAAAACTTTGACAAGGTAATTAATTTCCAAATTGGAAATCGTCATTGTAGCTTCCCGAAAGTCAACAGGAGAAAGACAGAAACTAACGTAAGCACCGGCGTGAGGTTACAATTTAACTAGTGGCTCCCATTCGAGATGACCACATTCCTACACCAAAAAAGAAATGTTTGTTCAACAGTTTTATCTGTTTTGTTCCTTGCCTGCGATTTGAAGAGATTTACCGATCGAGAAGCAGTATTGTTCTAACTCCAGTTATTTCCTTAAACTTTAGAAAGTGTATCAAAGGTGGTAGTCTGATAATATGGTTGTAGTCCTTTACCCAACCGTGAAGAAATTAAGTCACCTAAGGTCACAGGTTATGAGAAGAAAAGCCGGAAGGGTTTAGGACATGAAGTTCCTAGCCTTCCTAGTAGACATATCACTGAACAGGGCTGTAGACACAGATCTCCTTTTTAGTTTTCAGCCCTGCAAGGCTTCAATTCTCACATATCATGCCCTGTTATTTTAGAGCCTGTCACTTCCCACTCCTCATTCATTTCTTCAGCTGCCATTTTAAGCACCTGTGCCACACCAGCTACCATAGTAAATGTTGGAAGAATAACCAGCATGTTATAATGTTGTGCCATTTCCAAGTCACCTTCACAAACACCAGATTATTTGGCCATGTACCATGAGCTATACAAAGTCAACAACCAAGACTCAATCATCCTTGCATCATCTGGGACTTAATCTGGCGACTGCTCAATGCATGTTTGGTGGATAAAAGAATAAATGCAGGACAGGACAAATGAGTGAGTGAATATGCGACACCTCCTGTCACTGGTCTGTGCTACTTTTGGTTTCCCTTTTCATTCTTTTTTTATCTTGGAAAAGCTTTGTGTTTCCTACTCATTTCTTTCTTCCCTATGGAGTGATATCTCCTAATGACACCCAGAGGCAACACCATAGGTCCCCGGAATTCCCCAAACCTGCTGTGTCTGTTTCTTTGCTGAGAATTTCTTTGGCTGCTGACAATCTCTGGGAAGGGGGACACAGTATGTCAGCTCCACTCTTTGGACTCTTTGTGAAACCAACTAACTCTTTGTGAAGAATTCAGCAATTGATGCAAATTTTATCACACTTATTACTACTGTTGTAGAATAACTTTAATTAGGATAAAAAGCTAGATAATAAGCTTTCCTCATCAGATTAGAAACCAAGAAAGCAATAAGCCAAAAACCTAGAAGGTAGCAATAGAAACCATAGGTGAGGTGAGGCGCCTGTGGCTCAAGTGGCTAAGGTGCCAGCCACATACACCTGAGCTGGCAGGTTCAAATCCAGCCCGGGCCTGCCAAAGAATAATGACAGCTGCAACCAAAAAACAGCCAGGCATTGTGGCAACTGCCTGTAGTCCCAGCTACTTGGGAGGCAGAGGCAGGAGAATCACTTGAGCCTAGGAGTGCACTCTACCCAGGGAGACAGCTTGAGGCTCTGTCTCAAAAAAAAAAAAAGAAAAGAAAGAAAGAAAGAAACCATAAGCAAAACTGATGTTTTAGTGCTCAGGGTAAGATCGACAGGCAGAGTCAGGAGATGGATGGCGTCCAGAGACAGCTAAAAATATTCCAAGCAGTTGTCTACAAGCCTCGCAACCAACAATGCTTTTAATCTCTCTTTAGAACAACAACAACAACAACAAAGACAATTAGTACCTTCCAGATCACCACAAATTTTTGAAATCTTCAGAGCATCACCTTGAAAACAGCCCCAAAGACAGATAAAACTCAAAAGAACAAGCCCTCTTTTCCTGCCTAAAGTAGCAATGATCCAGTTGCTTCATGCACTCATTTAGCCAGCATCTACTTTTCAGGCCCTCTTAAGGGTACAAATGATACAAATTTGGTTTGTGTGGTTTGCGGGTTTTTTGGGGGGGAGGGGTTGCTTGTTTCTTTGAGACAAAGTCTTACTCTGTCATCTTGGGTAGAGTGCCCCGGCATCATAGGTCACTATAATCTCAAACTCCTGGGCTCAAGAATCCTCCTGCCTCTGCCTCCCAAGTAGCTGGGACTATAGATTCCCACCGTATCGCCTGGCTAGTTTTTTCTATTTTTAGTAGAAACAGGGTCTTGCTCTTGCTCAGCTGGTCTTGAACTCCTGAGCTCAAGCAATCCATGTGTTTTGGATGCTGTGGTTAAAAAAAAAAAAATGACAGTGAATGACTCTGCTAGGTGGTCAGCAAAGGGAATGACCCCTGACTGAGCCCAGAAGGTGAGAGGGAACAGCACAGCCAGACACCCTGAGGTGAAAGTGCTGGGCTGCGACCCTAATCAGAAAACTGGAGAAGGAGGGGTATAAGATATAGACAAGATCCTAAATGCAGACAAGAGTCAGATGGGAAAGGGCCTGAAGTAAGCGGAGGCAGTTGGGGATCATTCTGAGAGCCATGGAGAGCCACAGGAAAAGCAGAGTTGCAGGTTCTGACATGTTTTTATCTGTGCTGCCTATAGTGGCAAGAACAAAATTAAGGTCAAACAGCCTCTTAAGTGGTGCAAAAATTACTGGCCACCTCCTGGGCGTCATTTATTTGGATGCCACTCTAGAGGATTAGCTAGGTCAATAAAGGTTTTGTTACTCTTCTAAACACTTCCCCTTAAATAAAGGTTGTGCTAGGTTTTACCTAAATTCTCACCTGGAACACTTGCCTGATGAGGGTTACCCAGTGTTATCTGCACGTCCTGGACAATAGACTTGAAAGGCACCTACAGAGCTGTACCTCTGCCCTGACACTCTGATAAGGCTGTGGGAAGAAGTCGAAGTGGGCACCTGCACCCACTGCTTCCGCAACATCTTTCACCACCAAGGCAAATAAATGAGCCTGCAGATTTTGATCAGAAGTAAAAGTGTACTCCTTCACTCAGCACATACTAGTGGGCACCAGAGATATGAAAACACAAAGCCCCAAACCTTGTCCTTAGCCAACTTGGATGGAATCCAGTACAGCTACAATCTGTTGCCCCTTTTTAAATAATTCTTTCTCCGCCCACACCCTTATTTTGTGACAGCTAGTGGGCAAGCCACACAGGGAGAAGAATTGTGACATGGGGACAGCTCACACCTGGTAGACGTGCCCCAGAACCACTATGCATGAGGTCAGTTGAAAACGAAGATCAAGGTTGACCTTGATGAAGAAAGAGACAGACTGGGGCCATGGTCAAAGCATGGCCAACATCACCTAGGCCAGGCTCAGGGGAGTGTTCAGTCCCTGATAGCAGCAAGACTCTGGGCAAGTTATTTAACCTGGATGAGACTTCATTTCTCATCTGTAAAGCGGGACTTGACTGGGTGGTTATGAGGACTGGGTGAATGGTGTATAAAGTGCCTTGTTCGGAGCCCAGCATATTGTAAGTGTCAATAACAGGTGGCTGGCTTGGCGCCTGTGGCTCAAGTGGCTAAGGTGCCAGCCACATACACCTAAGGTGGTGGGTTCAGATCCAGCCCGGACCTGCCAAACAACAATGATGGCTGCAACCAAAAAATAGCCGGGTGTTGTGGCGGGCACCTGTGGTCCCAGCTACTTGGGAGGCTGAGGCAAGAGACTCACTTGAGCCCAGGAGTTGGAGGTTGCTGTGAGCTGTGATGCCATAGCACTCTACACAGGGGGATAGCTTATAGCTTGAGGCTCTGTCTCAAAAAAAAAAAAAAAAAACAGGTGGCTATCCTCTGGCCCCATAAGGAGATGTGGATGTGGGGGAGACAGGTCATCCCACTGCTGTGCCTGGCAGGTATCTGGGAGGGTGTGTATGGCTGGTAAAAACTGGTCCCGTAAAGCCACAGAGGAAGCAGAATTCACAGACTCATGTGCCATCCTGTACATATGCAAGTCTCAGGTCAGAGGGAGCTAAGCAGACCGTTGGCACCGCTGGGAGAGCTGCCTTCCCCCATTTCTCTGCCCACGTTGCTACCAGCTGCCACTCACCGAAAGCAGCAGTGGCAGCAGCACCCATGGGAGGAGCCCCAGGGCCTGGTTTCTTGTTCTATTATGGTACAGGGGATCCAGAGCAGGATGACTTTATACTCCTTACACATGGCACAAATATTTATAGAATGTCCACCGTGACATAAAAGGGCAGCAGCCCCACCCTTACCCTGCTACAAATCTGGCATAGAAGATATGATGACACCAAACAGGACAGGTGTCTTGAGAGGGCAAACAGGAGCACTGGGGCTCCAAGGGGGAGGGAGAGAGAAGCCACTGCCTGCCACTGAGGGGCCCAGGGACATTCCATGAAGCAGCTCTGAGCCAGGGGGGGAGGGCGTGCAGCTCACAGAGGCTATTTTTCAAGCAGCTTAGCTAATGAGGATAGGAGGCTTGAGCACACCAGCAGGCTGAGGGAGAAGGCAGAGATGGCTAAAGAGCAGGCTCCCCAAGGGGTAATGGGGGCCAAGATGGCCTGAGAGTGAGGTTGGTTGTACGTGGAGGTAAAAGGGAGAGGAAAGCCGGGGAGGTGACTTGCCCCTGTAGTCCCAGCTCCTCGGAAGGCTGCAACAGGAAGATCACTAGAGCCGGGGAATATGAGTCCAGCCTGGGCAACATAGTGAGAGAGGAACAGAGGGAGAGCAGCTTGTTCAGGTCCTTGAAGCTGCACAGCTCAATTTTCTTAATGAAGTAGAGTTGATTCCTGAGACTGAGGAAGCTTGGTGGGATAGGGCTTAGGGAGAGCAGGGAACCTATGGCAATGTCACTGAAGACCACTGTGGGCATGAGGGCCCAGCTTTATTGGAGGCAGGGGTTTAGTTGCGGTTCTAGTCCTTACAGGAGTGTGGTCTCCTTTAGACAGAAATGTGTGTGTCCCTGGAGAGGGGCAGGCTGCAGAGTGAGCAGCAGGAAGTCGGAAGAGGTGAGGAGGTTGATTGTCAGCTGTGTAGGCCCAGGCTAGGTGGGAACCTAAGAGGTCAACAGGAGCCGGACAAACTCCAAATGTGGACAAGGTAGGAGGCGGGTCCCCAGGAGGGGAAAGGGAAAGTGGGAGAGGAGTGAGCATGGGATAGCTGGAAAGACATGGTACTGGGCTGAAGAGTGTTCCCAAAAGGGGCGGCGCTTGTGGCTCAAGAAGTAGCTCGCCGGCCCTATATACTGGGGGTGGCGGGTTCAAGCCCAGCCTCAGCCAAAACTGAAAAAAAAAAAAATTGTTCCCAAAAGTTTGCGTCCAGCCAGAGCCTCAGAATGTGACCTTATGTGGAAATAGGGTCTTTGCAGGTGCAGTTCTTTCAAGATGATGTCGTACTGGCCTAGGGTGGGTCTTGAATTCTTTGACAGGTGTCCTTACCAAAAACCAGAGATGCGGAGATACACACACAGAGGAGAATGCCGGGTAAACACAGAGGCAGAGACTACAGAGATGTGACTATGAACGGAGGAACCCCAAGGATGGCTGGCAACCACCAGAAGCCAGACTCTCCCTCAGGGCCTCCCGAAGGAGCCATCCTGCCCACACCTTAATTTCAAACTTCTAGCCTCCAGAATTGTGACAGAATAAATTTCTGTTGTTTGTGGTATTTCGTTTCCAGAAGCCCTAAGAAACTCATACAGGCAAGAGGAAGGTGATAGGTGACAAATGCAGTGTTCTCACTCCCACTTCTGTGCCCTGTCACTGTGGGGAGGAGGAAGACACTGGCAGTCGTTAGAGCAGTCCCCTGCAGGTGGGCTTGGTGGGGCTGGGCAGCTCCTTAGCAGCAGGCCTGGTGGGGGAGGGGAGGCGAAGCTATTCCAAGGAGTCACAGCTGAGAGACCACCTGCCTCTGACTTCCTGGTCCCGCCAGCAACACTACCACTCTCCCAGAAAAGCAGATGTGGTCTGAGAAGCTTCAGGAGTCTTGGTGTCTTCTTGGGAAGGAGCGGAGGATGGAGCTGCGCTGGCCACTGTGAGGTGTCCAGTGAGAACATGGAGGTTGTTTAAGTCTTCAGAAGCTCAGGGTCAGAGGAGATTCATCCTTACCGGATACAGGGATGCATGTTCTTTGGATGTTAGGGTAGTTTGGCTGCTGACAAGCTATCTTGGGCTCAGAAATTTTCTCTCCCCCCTCACCTGTGTTAAATCAAACTGCGTGTCTGCATCCTAATCCTGA
The DNA here is from genome assembly GCF_000181295.1 of Otolemur garnettii. Taxonomy (NCBI): domain Eukaryota; kingdom Metazoa; phylum Chordata; class Mammalia; order Primates; family Galagidae; genus Otolemur; species Otolemur garnettii. Next base: position 7,237,658 of record NW_003852397.1, on the reverse strand, counting down.
ATGTTACAATCTTCTACCTAAGTCTGCCACAGACAATGAAACCGAACCAGAAGGAGTTGGTGCCTGCACCCCTGAGCGTGTGTGTGAGTGTGTGGAGCAGGGAGATGTGACAGCTTCCAACCTGGGCACCTCATCCTAACAAGATGCTTTGCTCCGCTTGTGTTAATATCTCAGCTGGTGGCTTCCATGCCCCGCCTGTCCCCACATGGCCATCATCCTCTGGAGGGGTGGCAAGCTGGCTGCCCGTAGGGATTCCTGGGCCTGGGTTTCCTCTGGGCAGAGGGTGCAGCAGGGGCTGACGCTGGTCAGCCTCAGTTGGGGGAACCTCCTCTCCTGTTCCTGGGTCACAGCTGTGTCTGCTCCTCTGTCTCATCTCATCTCTGCTGGAGAAGGACCCAACTCCCGGTGTTGTGTCTGACTCTGACAGCAATTCGTCTTTGCTGTTCTTTTTTGTTTCTAAGTATGACCCTTGACCTACATTCCTGGCACAGAAATGACAAGGTGGTTAAATAGGGTGACCAGACGACCGCTTTTCAACAATTTGTCCCGTGTCCTGCGGCATTTTAAAAAAAGTCCCGATTTTTGGAAAGAATGCACAAACAGGCGGGATAACAGAAAGGGAATATACAGCTTTCGGCTGCGATGTGGCTATTTCACCAGAATATGAGTTTTATATTATTTTTGTTAAGTTTATAATGTTAAACTGTAACCATAACAAATAATTATTGATTATCAAGAACTGCTTATCAAAGTTTGCGGCTCAAGTGGCTCAGGCACCAGCCACATACACCTGAGCTGGCAGGTTCGAATTCAGCCCCGGGCCGCCAAACAACAACTACGGCTGCAACCAAAAAATAGCCGGGTGTTGTGATGGGCGCCTGTGGTCCCAGCTACTTGGGAGGCAGAGGCAGGAGACTAACTTGGGGCCAGGAGTTGGAGGTTGCTGTGAGCTGTGATGCCAGGGTACTCTACCCAGGGCAACAGCTTGAGGCTCTGTCTCAAAAACAAACAAACAAAAAAACAAACAAAGTTTGCATTGTTGTCAGGCCCTGACCTGCCCCATCCCCTGCCCCGCCCCCACCCTGCCCCCCCCTCATGCTGTCCTGCTTTACAAATGTTAAAATCTGGTCACCCTATGGTTAAAGCTAATACCTTATTCTAATGGAGTCCTGGAGATCAAAGCCAGAGGATCAGGGGCGACAACCTTCTTCTAAGAGCCTGAAAGGCATTTTTCCTTCCCGCAGGATTTTGATGTTCTCCCTGCCCTGTTTGTTCAGATGCTTCTTAGCTGTAATATAATCTTGCTCCAATTGCAACCTAATGCCAAGAGTGGATTCATGCTTATTTATTAAATATTTAATCTTAAATCTATTAAATCAAAGAATAGAGTTGAATAGGATGAAAATTAGGAATAGAATCAAATCAAAGACTTAGGTGTTTTTTGTTTGTTTGTTTGTTTTTTAAGAGATAGAGGTCTTACTTTATCACCCTCCGTAGAGTGCTGTGGCATCACAGCTCACAACCTCCAACTCCTGGGCTTAAGCAATTCTCTTGCCTCAGCCTCCCGAGTAGCTGGGACTACAGCACCCACCAGAATGCCAGGCTACTTTTCTGTTGCAGTTTGGCTGGGGCTGGAGCCCTACCCACTGAGCCACAGGTGCTGCCCAAGACTTAGGTGTTTTATCATGCGTACCATCATCCCTGTGGCCCCAGGTCTGCTGACTGCAAGACAAGGGGGAAGGGCAGGATGAGAAGAACTAGGAAAACTGGTGAAATTGAAGGGTTATTTGTGAAAGCCTCCTCTAATCTTCAGCCTCCACTCAACCAAGTGACATCTGAGGAACAGCATGGCACAGTAAGAGAGTACAGAAGAAATGTGAACCTTTTGTTCAATGTATCAAGTACCTACTATGTGCTGGGCAGGCTCTGGGGATATAAAGAAGAAGGCTCAGCGCCTGTGGCTCAAGTGGCTAAGGCGCCTACATACACCTAAGGTGGTGGGTTAGAATCCAGCCCGGGCCTGCCAAACAACAATGATGGCTGCAACCAAAAAAATAGCCGCGTGTTGTGGCGGGCGCCTGTGGTCCCAGCTACTTGGGAGGCGGAGGCAGGAGACTCACTTGAGTCCAGGAGTCAGAGGTTGCTGTGAGCTGTGATGAGGGGGGACAGCTTGAGGCTCTGTCTCAAAACAAATAAATAAATAAAGAAGAATAAGATAAATCCCTGCTCTTGTGTAAAGTCAAGGGCTACAGAGTAAGGCCTGTGGAAAGCACACAGAGAAGGGAGTTGCAACAGTGCCTTCGGGACTCAGGAAGGCTTCTGGGAGGATATGATAATTCAGATCACCTGGAAAGGTGAGGCAGAGACCACTCGTATGAAAAACGCCACACACAAAAGCACAGAGGTGCACAGAACATATTTTGTTTAGGGAACGTGGAGAAGCTAAAGGCTGGTGTAATTTTCACGGCTGTAGGGCATGTGGCCAGAGAGGCAGGCTGGGAATAGGTGATGAAGAATCTTTTCTACCACACAAGAAATTAGAATTTTTATCTTGTGAATGGGGCTTTGCTGGGAATTAAATAGGAGACCTGCTTGATCAGGCTTCTATTTTTATTTTTATTTATTTTTTTAAATAGCCACAGAGCTGTGACAGACTTCTATTTTTAAATGACGGATTCTACTAAAGGCTGGGAGACTGCAGGGTGATGGATAGGCAGAGGCTTTGGAGAGCAGGGGAGAAGTGGCCAAACAGAGGGAGGGAGATAGGACTGAGGGAGGGTAGAGAGTCAAGGGGACACCAAGATCCCACTGGCCGACTGGGTGGGTGGTCATGCTATTAGCAGAGACTGGGAGGGCAAGGTAGGCAGCAGGTTTGGCAGGTAACCCACACATTCACTTCCAACACGTTTAGTGTACCTGGGTGCTCTCCGGAAGAAACCCAGAAGGTAGGAGACTTTAGAGCAGAAGGTACAGACTATGAACATTTAGCACAGGCGGGGACATCCCAGAGGTGGAGAATCAAAATTCCCTGTACTCAAGAGAGTACAGGAATTAAGTGTGAAATTATGAGCTATCCACTAAAAATTACTTTAGAAGAGTAGATGATCCAAGAGGTGAGAGCACAGTAGGTGGCGAGGCTTTAAGGAGCTGTAACACCTGACTCACTTTGGACGCACACCCTCTGCAAAGGTGAAGAAAATCTCTTGGGTGGGACAACTGAAATCTTTTGTCTTTTACCTGGACTCTGCCTTGGCTTCATGGCTTTATCTCTACTCCACAGGGGGCGTCAAGGTCATGCAGGAGGGCTGTCCACTTCTGGATAGCTCAGTTGCTACAGTCTGGGAAGGAAAAATACAGTCAGGTGTCAGTCTCTTAACCATGGGGATACATTCTGAAAATGCATCATTAGGCAATTTTGACATTGTGCAGACGTCACAGAGTGAACTCACACAAACCGAGATGGTATAGCCCACTGTAGCAGGTCCTCACGGTTTTGTTCATCATCATTTCGTTCATAGCGGTTTCATCACAATGTTAATGAGGAAAAAAATCACTTGCTGGCCAGGGCCACTGTCTGCGTGGAGTTTGTGTGCTCTCCCTGGGTCTGCCTGGGTTTTCTCCAGGAACTCCCATATCCAATGCTGTTCCTGTTAGGTGAAGTGTGTGGGACCACATAGACACATGAGTGTGGGTGTGTGTCTGAGTGTGGCCCGTGACAGGATCATGGGTCCTGTCCTGGGTGGGAAGCCTTGCGCCCAGAGAGGCTGGGAGAAGTTCCAGCCATCCACTACCCTGATCTGGAATGAGTGCTTATATAATTATCTTACTTGTTTGTATTAATCTTTCTTAAATGTGTGTATAGCTCTCATTTGTTTCATTGTTGAGTATTCGAAGTGTTTCGATCTTTATTTAGAAGTTTGGGCTCGGCGCCTGTGGCTCAGGTGGCTAGGGCACCAGCCATGTACACCCAAGGTGGCGGGTTCGAATCCAGCCCGGGCCCGCCAAACAACGATGACGGCTGCAACCAAAAAATAGCCAGGAGTTGTGGCGGGCACCTGCGGTCCCAGCTACTTGGGAGGCTGAGGCAGGAGACTCGCTTGAGCCCAGGAGTTGGAGGTTGCTGTGAGCTGAGATGCCACAGCACTCTACCCAGGGGGATAGCTTGAGGCTCCTGTCTCAAAAAAATATATATTAAAAAAAATATTAAAAAAAAATATTAGAAGTTTGGTGAATTTTTTTTTTTATAGAGACAGAGTCTCACTTTGTCACCCTCAGTAGAGGGCTGTAGCGTCACAGCTCACAGCAACCTCCAACTCCTGAGCATAGGCTATTCTCTTGCCTCAGCCTCCCAAGTACCTGAGACTACAGGCGCCTGCCACAATGCCCAGCTATTTTTTTGTTGTTGCAATTTGGCTGGGGTCAGGTTCGAACTTGCCACCCTTGGTATATGGGGTTGGCGCCCTACTCACTGAGCCACAGGCGCCGCCCATGGTGGATGTTTGTAATTACCCAAAATATGCTGTGGGAACTTAACTCTTGTTTATACCAATTAACCTAGGGGAAAAAAATGGTTTCTTATACTCCATTTTGTAAAAGTCACAATTTCCAAGAATCTGTAAAAACTATCTACGGTTTCAGAAACCACCATTAGCCTTGTGGTAATATCGCTTTCCAGCCTTTTTTCTGTATAAATAGGGGTTTTCTTATTGTTACTTTTGTTTTGTACATACATTTAAAATTATAAGCTTGTTATTACATATGTTTCATAAATACCACTTTTAGGAACTACACAAATCAATTTTATTGGAAATAATAATTTAGTTGAATAGGTTATAACATGTATGTGGTAAAAAATTCAAAATGCATGAAGAGTACATTTGTCCATCCCCATTCATAGGAAGGAGGCTTTGAGGAGTTCCAGGAGCCTAAAGGATACCAAAATCTGTATATGCTCAAGTCCTTTATAAAATCACATAGCACAATCAGTGGATGGATACAGAGGGCTGCCTGTACACGTGAAAAATGTCTGCTCCCATCCCTGTCTCCCAGCCTCCCAGTTCTCATTAAACATAATCCCAGTTCCAGTCTGTTATGTGTTCTTCTGGAGATACTTTGTGTATGTGGAAAAAATGCATTTACAAATAAATACTCTTCCCTCTCCTCCTCCCAATGGTAGACTATACACACTGTCTGCACCTTGTTTTTTTCCACTCTTGGACCCTGTTCCAGATTGCCCAAATTAAATCTGCCTCATTCTTTTTACTGGAAAAGCAATATCTTAGCAGGCAACAAATATTATCTTTCCCAGTGGCTGCCAGACCCTCCTTTGAGCCAGGAACAGGAAGAAAGTGGCCTGCCCACACGGTCTGACCACAGAAACCAGAAATATCAACTCTGAGACTCCCATGTCCTGCCGAACAGGGTAGGGACCCAAGAATGCCCAGGAGGCAAGAATGTCTCTTGTTAATAAATGAAGGTGGCACGTCCATAGAAAACCAAACTGAAGAGTGGGCTAGGTGCAGTGGCTCACATGTGTAATCCTAACACTCTGGGAGGGTGCGGAGGGAGGATCGCTGGAGCTCAGGAGTTCGAGAGCAGCCTGAACAAAGAGACTCCATCTCTGCTAAAAATAAAAAAATTAGCTAGGCAGGTGCCTGTAGTGGCAGGTGCCTGTAGTCCCAGCTATTCAGGAGGCTAAGGCAGGAAAGTTGAGGAACCCAGGAGTTTGAGGTTGCTCTGAGGAAGGCTGAGGCCATGACACTCTAGCCCAGACAATAGAGTGTAACTCTGTCTCAAATTAAAAAAAAAAACTGAAGAGTGAATTTGCTCCAGAAATAAAGTTGCTTTCTGTCTCTTGTGCACTGGCTAGTGCAAGTCCATGAGCTCTAGGAAAGCTCTGCACAGCTCCTCAGCCTTCCTCTCTCCAGTGCCTCAAATGTAGATGGGACAATCCAAGGATGGTATCACAAGGGCCAAAAGGCCCACCTTGCCAATAAGCACGTTCCCTGTCCCACTTCCTTCTTATCTTCTTGCCATGGCTCTTTCTCCTGGGTTTCTAGAAATTTCCTAAGTAGAGAAATAGTCTTCTGCCCTAGCCCAATCTGCTAGTATTTTAGGGTATAGTATCTTATCAGATCAGCTAGTCCATGTGTTGAATACTCAGAAAGGGGCCAGGCACGTCGACTCATGCCTGTAACCCTCGCACTCTGGGAGGCTAATGTGGATAGATCGCTTGAGCTCAAGAGTTCAAGACCAGCCTGAAGAAGAGTGTGACCCCATTTCTACTAAAAATAGAAAAATTAGCCAGGTGTTGTGGCAGGCACCTGTAGTCCCAACTACTCGGGAGGCTAAGGCAAGAAGATTGCTGAATCTAGGAATTTGAGGTTGCTGTGAGCTATTATGATACCACAGCACTCTACCCAGGGGACAGTGAGATTCTGTCTCAAAAAAAAAAAAAGAGAGA
>NW_003852397.1:7229112-7230604 GCF_000181295.1 Otolemur garnettii | reverse complement strand
AAAAAAAAAAAGAATATTCAGAAAAGTACCAAAAATCTAAGATTTGTTATGACAAAAATATTAGGAGTACTAAAACAAGGGATTATTGAAGAGAAATATGGACAGCAGCCTGAAGCATTTGTCAGGAACAGGATTTTCCTATTGCTTAAATTACTAAGAACCATCCCCCACCTTGACCCCAGACAAATGGAAAGGGCGAGTGAGTCTCATTTACAGGGTCGAGGAGACCCAAGGAGACGCATTGCGTGGCTCTTACTTTCAAGGTCTGTACAATCTCTCAAAGCCAGGTATGGTGCTAGGCACGACAGACACAAATAGATACAGAGACAAGACATCAGCATGAAAAGTCATCTGTCAGTGCGAGAGGTCTCACACGCTGATAGAGAATGACAAAAGAATAACATAGCTTGAGTTTTCAACCCATGTTCAGTGGATAATGGAAGCAAGTTTAGTGGGTAGTACATGTGACCAGAACCTTTTCTTTTTTTTTTTTTACCGTTTTTGGCCAGGGGCTGGGTTTGAACCTGCCACCTCCGGCATATGGGGCCGGCGCCCTGCTCCTTTGAGCCACAGATGCCACCCCAGAACCTTTTCTTAAATGGAATAGAATAGAATAGAATAAAAATATCAAAGTATATGCTATGTTATTTTGAATACTGTTTTTTTTCTTTTTATTTTTCTTTCTTTCTTTTTCTTTTTTTTTTTTGAGACAGAGTCTTACTCTGTTGCCCAGGCTGGAGTGTGATGGCATCAACCTAGCTCACGACAGCCTCAAAGTCCTGGGTTCAAGCCATCCTCTTGCCTCAGCCTCCTGAGTAGCCAGGACTCCAAGTACCTGCCACAACACCCAGTTATTTTCCCTATTTTTAGTAGAGATGGAATCTCACTCTGGCTCAGGCTGGTCTCAAACTCATAAGCTCAAGCAATCTTCTGTCTCAACCTCCCAGAGTTCTAGCATTACAGATGTGAGCTGCCACACCCACACCAGAATATTCTTTTGTGAAACTTCTTTTTTTCAGTTATATATTTCAGTCGTGACATGTGTTCTGGTTATGATATGAAATATATTTTTTATGGGAGATTACAGACACAAAAATTGAAAACAACTGACACCACAGAAAGAAGTGACCAATATAAATTTGAGTAATAAGGGAAAAACATCCCTCAAAAGTACAGAAGTTAGGGCAGCACCTGTGGCTCAGTGAGTAGGGCGCCAGCCCCATATACCGAGGGTGGTGGGTTCAAACCCAGCCCCAGCCAAACTGCAAAAAACAAACAAACAAACAAACAAAATATAGCCGGGTATTGTGGTGGGCGCCTGTAGTCCCAGATACTTGGGAGGCTGAGGCAAGAGAATCACCTAAGCCCAAGAGCTGGAGGTTGCTGTGAGCTGTAACACCATAGCACTCTACTGAGGGTGATAAAGTGAGACTCTGACTCTTAAAAAAAAAAAAAGTACAGAAGTTAGCATAGAGGTGCCCTAAAAATGTTT
>NW_003852397.1:7225923-7228557 GCF_000181295.1 Otolemur garnettii | reverse complement strand
AGCCGGTTGAGCTATAGGCGCCGAGCCAGAGAATTTATTTTTCTTATGTAACAAATGGTTGGGTGTAGGCAGACCTGAGCTTGTATGGCAGCTCATATGTCATCTGAAAACCAGCTCCTACTATCTGCCTGCTGTTATTCTTGGCATGAAACCTCTTTCTCATGGCGGCAAGATGGCTGCTGCACCTCCTGGTGGGAAAAAGGAGAAAGAAAGTAGGGCAAAAGTACGTACCTTTTTAATCAGTAAAACAATAGCTTCCCCTGAGACTATTAGGTATACTCAGTAGACTTCCAGTTACACATATATCTCATTAGCTACTTAGACAGTGGCTTAGCCACCCTAGTGCCAAGGGCACCAGTTAATTTGCATTTTTGCCTGAACACAGGGATGCCTTGAACAAAAATCAAAGTTTTGTTAGCTGATGTCTGGAAGTGTCTGCATCCCCTTCAATGGATTTCCACTGCATTTAAGAGTAAATCTGAAATCCTTAAATTTAATGTTATGAACTGAACAGTGTTCCCTCAAAATTCATATATTAAAGCCTTAAACCCCAGCACCTCAGAATTTGACTGTCTTTGGATATAAGGCCTTTAAAGTAATAACTAAGTTACAAGGGGGTCTTCAGGGTGGTCTCTAAGCCAGTGTGACTGGTGTCTTCATGAGAAGAGGAGGCGATCAGGACTTACAGAGAGGTGTCAGGGGTGTGTGGGCATAGGGACAGACCTTGTGAGGACACGGAGAGAAGAAAGCCGTCTGTAAGCCAAGGAGAGGAGCCCCAGGAAAAGCCAACTCTGCCAACACCTTGATCTTGGATTTCCAGCCTCCAGAACAGGGAGACAATAAGTTTCCATTGTTTAAGCCGCCTAGTCTGTGGTATTTTGCCAAGGCAACCTTGGCAGACTAACATAGTGGCTTAAGAGCTGGGTGTGATCTGGATGCCCGCTAACTTGGTCTTGCTCCCCTACATTCCCCCTTGTGCATTGCCCTCCAGCCATGATGGCCTTCACTCATTCTAGAACAGGGTGGCCTGGTTCAAGGCTCTGGGCCTTCCCCTGTGCTGTCTCTTCTCCCCAGAGCTCTGCTCTGCCTGCCTTTTCAGTGACTGGCTCCTGCTTTTCTCCCCAGTTGCGTCTCCCATGTCATGTCTTTGCAGATGCCTCCCTGACCACTCCATATGCAGAAGTGGTGCTCTGATCTTGTTTATCTTTCTAATAGACATCCTTAAACTACATGAGGGCAGGAACATGTCCACAGTTCACAGTTGTGTCCCCGTGGTCTAGCATATCCTACACCTTTAATAAATCATTTCTGAATGTGTGCATGGAATGGAATGTGTGTCATCTGGTATTTTCTGTTGGTTAGTTTTTTGTTGTTGTTGTTATTGTTAGTTTTGTTTTGTTTTTTGAGACAGAGTCTTACTCTATCACCCTGGATACAGTGCTTTGGTGTCGTAGCTCACAGCAACCTCAAACTCTTGGGCTAAAGTGATCCTCATGCCTCAGCCTCCTGAGTAGTTGGAGCTACAGGTGCCCACCACCACACCCAGCTAATTTTTCTGTTTTTGGTAGAGATGGGGGTCTTGCTCTTGCTTAGGCTGGTCTCAAACTCCTAAGCTCAGGAAATCCACCCAACTTGGCCACCCAGAGTGCTAGGATTACAGGCGTGAGCCACCATGCCAGCCTGGTTAAATTTATTTTTAATTACACGTTGAATGAGTGAAGGAAAAGCAAGCCTGGCCTTTTTGGATGGGGGATGGGTAGAAATTAGATACAGTCAACACCCACGAATGCCCCTGGGGCTCAGGGGTGACACCTCCTTCTTCTCTAAGCCACTTAACATCTTGATGATCTTCCAAGCAGTTTGCTTGTTAGTGGCTCTAGTTACAGCCTGGTGAGGAAGGAGGTTGGATATAATCTGTGACTTAAAATTGGTCAGAATTTTGTTACCTTGGTTCATCTACGGAGCAGCCACTCCGAACTCTACTTTCCTCATTAAATGCACTCGAACCTTATGTGTTTCCTGTGTAATTATTCAACAGCAAAAAATAAATAGATAAGTAAATAAAACCCACATAAACCAAGGGGAAGGTTTATTGCAGCCACCAAGTATCACGAAGGCTGAGCTGTTCAACAAAGGACTACCACATGGAAACTGGAATCTGCTCCCAGTTCCTGACATTCAGCCAGGAGTAAAAAGAGTCTGTTACAATCTCCCCATATCATGTGAAACCTGCAGATTCAGAGGACTGATTGGCCTACCTGGGCTGGCCATAAATAATCGCCTTGTCTAAAAAGCCCATCTCTGCCAGATCGTTGGAACAATGTACTACTATTTCAAAACATCTAAGTTTATACAAAGGCAGAGAGACTAATCAAAAAAATAAGGCTTGGGGCGGCACCTATGGCTCAAAGGAGTAGGGCACTGGCCCCATATGCCAGAGATAGTGGGTTCAAATCCAGCCCCGGCCAAAACCCGCAAAAATAAATAAGGCTTTAATAAGGATATGAAGTCCATCAACGACATCTACTTTAAAAGTTGTTTGTGGCTCAGTGCCTGTGGCTCAAGAGGCTAAGGCGCCAGCCACATACACCTAAGGTGGCAGGTTCAAATCCAGCCTGGGCCTGCCAAAAACAA
>NW_003852397.1:7222057-7224997 GCF_000181295.1 Otolemur garnettii | reverse complement strand
GCTTGAGCCACAGGCACTGAACCAAAACAAAAAGACTTAAATGAAGAGCTAAAACTCTAAAACTCTTCCAAGAAAGCATAGGAGTAAGTCTTGTAACCATGGAATAAGCAATAGTCTCTTAGCTATAACACCCAAAACACAAATAACAAAAGAAAGAAATGGATAAATTGGACTTTGTCAAAACTAAACCTCTATCAGCCAGAGAAGTCTGAGCAACTGTAAACAAAATTTTTAAAAAATCAAAACTTTAGTCCTTCAAAGGCCCTCGTCATTAAGGAAGTGAAAAGAGGCAAGTGTGATGGCTCATGCCCATAATCCTAGTACTTTGGGAAGCTTAGGCAGGAAGATTGCTGGAGGTCAGGAGTTCAAGACCCACCTGAGCAAGAATGAGACCCCCGTATCTACAAAAAATAGAAACATTAGCTGGGTGTGTTGGTGTATGTCTGCAGTACCAACTACTAGAGAGTTTGAGGCAGGAGGATCGTGTAAGCCCAGGAATTTGAGGTTGCAGTGAGCCACCACTGCACTCTACCCTGGGAGGCAGATCAAGACTGTGACACACACACACACTCACACACACACAAAAAAAGAAAGTAAAAACTCAATCCATAAAATGGGAGAAAATATTTGCAAGTAATATATCTGTTAAGGGATTTATATCTAGAATATATAATGAACTCTTGCAACTCAACAATTAAACAAGTAGGAAATGATCTAAATACACTTTCCTCTAAGGAAGTTTATGAATAACCAACAAGCACATGAAAAGGAGCCCAATGTCATTAATCGTCAGCAAAATGCAAATTAAAACAACAATGAGTGACTATTTCATCCCCATTAAGACGCCTATAATAAAAAATGGCAAATAGCAAGCTTTGGTGAGCATGTGGAGAAACGAGAACCCTCATGCACTGCTAGTGGGAACGTACAATGATGTGGTTGCCGTGGAAAACAGTTTGGTGGTTCCTCAAAAAGTTGGCCATAGAATTACAGTAGGATCCAGTAATCCCACTCGTAGGTACATACCCTGAAGGATTAAAAAAAAAGTTCAAACGAATACGGGTACAAATGGCAAATGGCAGAAACAATCCAAAAGCCCATCAATAAATTAATGGAGAAAAATGTGATATATCCACACAACAGGACATTATTTAACAACAACTATAAATGAAGTTTTAATTTATCTGTTCTACAAGATGGATAAATCTTGAAAACATGCTGTAAGCCAAAGAGGCCAGTCACTCAGGGCTGCATGTTCTATCCCAAATTTCATTTATGTGAAATGTCCAGATTAGAAAAATCCATAGAGAAGGAAAGTGGATTAATGGTTGCCTAGGACTGGGGAAGATGAGGGAACTGGAGGATGATGGTTCAGGGCAGGAGGTTTTCTGGGGGGGGGGGTAATGAACATGATATAAAATTCATTATGGTAAAAAAAAATTCATTATGGTAGTTGCACAACTATGTGACTATACGAAAAGCCATTGAATTCTACACTTTAATTCACTGGGTGAATTGTGTTGGTATATGAGTTATATCTCAATAAAGCTGCCTTAAAAATTAACACTAAGGGGGCAGCACCTATGGCTCAAAGGAGTAGGGCGCTGGCCCCATATGCCGGAGATGGTGGGTTCAAACCTAGCCCCTAGCCAAAAACTGCAAAAAAAAAAAAAAAAAAAAAAAAGATTAACACTAAGTACTTAAAAGACAAAAAAACAACACTATTCCTTGGGGGGAAAGCCATTATTCCTGGCACCGAGACCAAAGAGATATTTCTCCAACAGCTGTTCATAAAAAAGATAGTATAAAATGTAGTAAATGACAGTCCCAATGATATGCAGGGAAGAGTTAACCAGAGATACCGTAATACAGGTAAGGCATCAAAGTAAATGCAATGTGATGCCTTCTGGCTTAATCCAACTTAATCTGACTCTGGGCAAAGGGATGGACCACACATCCTTCAGGAGAATTTCCATAAGTGGTCCTCTCAGCCGGTTTTTGCTTATTTATTTGTTTCTTTTTCTCTCCCCCTCCTTTATTTACAAATACAATGCATGTTTGTTATGGAAAATAGAGACAAATGAAAAGAGAAGATAAAAATCATCCATAATCTCATCATATAAAAATGATGTTTAAGGCTTGGTGCCTGTAGCTCAAGTGGCTAAGGCGCCAGCCACATGCACCAGAGCTGGTGGGTTCAAATCCAGCCCGGGCCTGACAAACAAAAATGGCAACTACAACCAAAAAACAGGTGGGCATTGAGGTGGGCGCCTATAGTCCCAGCTACTTGAGAGGCTGAGGCAAGAGAATCACTTCAGCCCAAGAGTTGGAGGTTGCTGCAAGCTGTGACAGCATAGCACTCTACCCAGGGCGACATAGTGAGACTGTCTCAAAAAAAAAGGATTTATATTGTCTTTTCAAGTATGAGTGAATTAAACTTTTATGTTGGGGAGGTGTAACTTTATGAACACAGTTGTTTGACAGTCTGATTAGACAAAATTCACTTCATGTTTGACCCTTCCAGCATAATCTCATAAAGAGTGTTGTTTTGCATAGAGATCTGAGTGCTTCACTGGCTTTTCTGGAGTCTAGTCTATCTTTGCTAAGCACTGGTTAACAGTGAGTTTAATATTATACTCCCTTATTTATCCATGCAATGGGATATTATTCAGATGTACAGACGAATGAAATACTAATATAATCTACAACCCGGAAAAAACTTGGAAACATTATGCTAAGTGAAAGAGGCCTGTCGTTAAAGACCACATATTATATTATTTCTTTTATGTGAAATGTGCCGAATAGGCTTAGATGTAGAAAGCAGATTAGTGGGGGAAAGGGAGAACAAGCAGTGACGACTAACGGGTACAGGGTTTCCTTCTGGGGTGATACAAATGTTCTGGAATTACATAATGGAAATGATTGCACAACTCTGTGAAT
>NW_003852397.1:7220269-7221298 GCF_000181295.1 Otolemur garnettii | reverse complement strand
AAAAAAAAAAAAAAAAATCAGCTGTCTTCTTGTACTAATCGAGGACCCTGAGAAGAAGGGCTGGAAAAGCAGGTCCTACCATATTCCCTGGAGGCGACTGGGCCCCTGCCTGGGGTGTTTTACCTTATTCTTAAGAACTAGCCACCCTTCTCATGACAAAGAAGCTGCCAGTTAGTTACTGTAACCCTGAATAGACAATAGTCTTCTATATAAGAAATGAATAATTAAAGATGTGTTTTATTAACTTAAATGTCACAAAATTATGTAGTACCAGTGGGGCTCACGCCTATAATCCTAGTACTCTGGGAGGCGGAGGCAGGTGAATTGCCTGAGGTCATGAGTTCAAGACCAGCCTGAGCCAGAGCAAGACCTTGTCTCTAAAAAAATAACTGGGTGTTGTGATGGGCGCCTAAGCTCCCAACTACTTGGCAGGCTGAGGCAAGACAATCACTTAAGCCCAGGAGTTTGATGTTATTGTGAGCTGTGACGTCACGGCACTCTAACAAGGGCGACAAAGTGAGACTCTGTCTCAAAAAAAAAAAAAAATTATGCAATACTAAAAATCCACCTGCACTCTTACCTGATTGACAGTGGAAGCCTGCGGGCCAGTCCTGAGGGTGGGCAGGGAAGGATGACGCACTCAGCTTCTCGTGGCAGGGGTCAGTGTTTTTCTCCTCATTTTTTCTCCCTCTTTTTTTTTTTTTTGTTTTTTGAGACAACACCTGGCTAATTTTTTTTCTATTTTTATTAGAGACAGGGTCCTATTCTTCCTTCTCCATCTTGTTAAATAAAATTTCCCCAGTTGCTGTACTCCCTGGAGAGAGGATTGATACTGAGTTCTTCTGGAGAATCTATCTTTAGGCAGATACTGGTTGTATTACCAAGGTGATGACTAAGATGTCATATACAGGCAGTCCCTGAGTTATGAACATCAGACTTATGCACAACTCACAGAGGCTATTCCAATAAGATCCCGAGTTACAAACATCTGACTGATGTATGACTCGCACATACAAACAGAGTCTGTCA
>NW_003852397.1:7214139-7220081 GCF_000181295.1 Otolemur garnettii | reverse complement strand
ACCTGTTCCAACTTACATACAAACTCAACTTAAGAACAAACCTACATTGCCTATCTTGTTTGTAACCTGGGGACTGCCTGTATGAGAATTCATATAGAGTGAATCGCAGTCACTACAGACTAAGTCTGAAGTATGCCTTAATTTGGCTTTCCAGGCTCAAGAGGTTTTTAAAAGTCCATTTGGAGAGTTCTTATCAAAAATTCCAGCAAAGCAAACTTAAAAAGAGCTTATGTGGTCAACCACTATTCTTGCTGCACTTAACAAAAATAATCAGGCCAAGTTTGATGAGACTAAACATATTCTGCAAATACATTCTTACTTTGTGTAATCTTACTCTGATTATTTTTGGTAGAAATGGGAATGTCTGCAGAGAGAACAACTATGTTTCTCAAGACAATCTGTAGTATACCTCTTATTAGATTATGCCCTGTTCTTTGTTTAAGCTTCTATTATCTGCTGTAGACTGGACTAGATCCTGAATTCTTCCTGTTTTCTCCAATATCTGGCTCCAAATAAGAACAAGACGGAAAAAAAAAAAAAAAAAAAGAACAAGAACGGCTCTGTCTCTGAAGCCCCAGAGGCTGAAGCTGGATAACTCACTGTTATAAATGTCTGGGCATAAGTCTCATCCCACACAAAGCGTTCACCAAAATGCCTGGTACTATGACCAGGGACATTCACACTGCAAAGCAGAATGAGAAGCTGGTGACTTCCCGCTGTAGACAGCTTTTCCCAAGACATCAGAACAAGACCCCCTATCATAACATGATAAAACTCTATTCCTCTTTAACTTTTCTTACTCATCTACCTTTTCCACTTGGCACAATCAGTAGCTCCTACAGGTAACTCAATGAAGTGTTGGATCTGTTGTGTCAAACCCAGATCTGTATCTACAGGGATATCTATCTGTATCTTGGAGATCCTTTGGTTCACCTAGAGGGTAAATTTAGCAACACCCCTAATGTAACTAATGGTCCCTTTTATAGGGCCTGACTTCTAGATCCACTTGTTCTCACGCTCTGCTTTAATTTAACCCAGTCACAGGACACTAGAGTACCTACTGCTGGGCTAGGGAGGGGTCTGTGTAGTTGCTGACACTGCTTGTTGCACACTTGGATAAATAGGCCCAGTATTGTAGAGACTCCTCATCCGGCTCAATCTTTGATCTATTCAATTTTAGTTGGTTTGGTTCATGGGGATCCTGGCTAAAGAGCATACTCCAAATAATTGGCATTATCTATCAGCAAACAATAGTAATCTCTCCAGTGGGCTGTATTTTCTCAAAAGTTTTAAATGTTTGCATGCAGCCATCTAGCAAACATCAAATGGTCTCTTTTTGGCTGGAATGAGAAAAGCTCAAAGAAATGTGTGATCTTGAGGACACTGTAACCTCTGAGTGGCACGCCAAGAGTAGAAACTCAGAGTGATGGTAACTGAGCACAGTGCTAATGCCCCAAGTTTTGGTCACACTGTCATCTAGGTGAGAGCCAGACCACAAGTATGGAGGTGGGTTTTTGTTTGTTTGTTTTTGGGGGGGTTGAACTTATTGAGTTTATTCACCAGAGTGGAAATTTATTTGTTTATTTATTTATTTAAAGACAAAGTCTCACTCTGTTGCCCCAGGGTAGAGTGCCGTGGATCATAGCTCACAGCAACCTCAAACTCCTGGGTTCAGGTGATTCTCCTGCCTCATCCTCCCAAGTAGCTGGGACTACAGGTGCCTGCCATGATACCCAGCTAATTTTTCTATTTTTAGTAGAGACAGGGTCTTGTTCTTGGTCAGGCTGGTCTTGAACTCCTGAACTCAAGAAATCCACCCACCTAGGCCTCCCACAGAGTGGAAATAATGTCTGTACCAAATGTTTGTTACTATAACTTCTGCATCACATCTAAAATCCAAATAGTTTGTTTTATTCTGCGTTTTATTAATGAAATACGTTGTCCTAGGGCAGCACCATAGCTCAGTGGTTAGGGCACCAGCCACATATACCTGGGCTGGCGGGTTCAAATCCGGCCTTGGCCTGCTAAAACAACAATGACAACTGCAACAAAAAAAAATAGCAGGGTGCTGTGGGCAGGCGCCTGTGGTCCCAGCTACTTGGGAGGCTGAGACAGAGAATCACTTAAGCCTAAGAGTCTGAGGAGGCTACAAGCTCTGATGCCATGGCACTCTCTGCCCAGGGTGACAGCTTGAGACTCTGTCTCAAAAAAAGAAAGAAAAGAAAAAGGAAATACATTGTCCTATCTCCCCCACCCCACAATAAAAATCTCACCCAAGCAACCCATCCCTGTCTATCATCCCTCCTCTCTCCCTACCAGCCCTGCACAATTTCACCAAGATTCTCTGCCCACAGGCCATTTGGGAGTTCATCCATTGGGTGACAATGTGGAAATACACAGAGCCTCTTTGGAGAAAACAGGTGGCTGAGAGAGCTCCAGGAGGGGCTTATTTGAGGGCATTGGCCACTGCTCATAAGCCAGCTAGATTTCCTCATCTTCTGGACAGATGGAGGTGAATTCTTCCCGAGCACAGCCACTGCCTAGGTACCGATGCACTCCATGAACGCCTCAGGGATGGTGAATCCCCGGTACTTCTAACACACCACCTGTACTATGTGGAGTTTTGTCAACAGTTGCAGTCAGCCAGGGTGAGCTCATTGCCATCCAGAAACTTGCTCTGAGAGATGACTTCATCCTCTTCTTCCGGGAGGGGGAACGTCAAGTAATTATCTAAAACCCTCAGGGCTTTCAGGAGCCTCTTTTCCAGATTACCATTGAGTGCTGGGCTTGAATTCTTGATGTAGGCAGAAAATTTAGCAAATATGTCCAGGCCAGCTGTGTTGGATTCAGGGTTCAGAGCTGCCACCTTGGGGTACCTGGGAGGGCATAGCACCGGCTACAGAAATTCCTCCGTCTTGTTGGTGTCTGTGTGAACTTTAGTGCCATACAGCAGGAATGGGAACCTGGCATAGCTTCTGCACCGTCTTGGTTGGCCTCTTAGTGTCAACAGTGGTGACGCTGAAGGGGACTCCCTTGAGCCCTAGCACCATGAACAGTCTCTGGGAGAAGGGGCAGTTCCCAAATTTGGCCTGATCACTGCCAGCCTTCATGAACAATTCAACCCGTGGTTGTTCTTCCGCCAAGGTTGCCACAAGCCCAGACAGTTTTTTCGAAAACAGTCAACTTAATAAAAAACCTGCTTGAAGTTCTTTGAAGCCACAGTAACATTTAAATATGGTTAAGACTTGAAAGCTGAAATTGAGTGGGTTAGAAAGCTAATTAAACTTTCAACTTGCTCAAGTAGAATTACAAAAAGGTCAAATTGTGTTTTTCACTGAGATATAGTCCACTGGAATCACCAACACCCCACAGATGTTAGAATATTTAGTGCTGAGATAATAAGGAATCCAGGCACCCCTCCGGGGTCCTCAAACTTTTTAAACAGGGGGCCAGTTCACTGTCCCTCAGACTGTTGGAGGGCCAGACTGCGGGCCCTGGGACAAGTCGGCTGCTAAGCAGGACAGGCAGAGGCGGGAAAAACACCCAGTGGGCTGGATAAATGTCCTAGGGGGCTGCATGTGGCCTGCGGGCCGTAGTTTGAGGACGCCTGCGAGTTTAAACAGTCTTCTGTTGTCCCTTCTTTGGAGATCTGTGGGTGTTTGAAATGACACCACCACCAGCAACTGTAGCCTTGATGAAAGAGTCCAGTTCTTCATCTCCACAAATAGCAGGTTGCAAGTGACGAGGGGTAATAGCTTTACCTTTAGGTTTTTTTTATGTATTTCCTGCATCAAACCTAGGACTGGACATCCTGGGTTCCAGGTGTCCATGAGCATGCCCACGGGGAACTGCAGGCTGGCTCGCTGGTGGAAAACCGCCATCCTTCCCAGAGAACCTCCCGGCCTTGCCCCCGGCACTTCCAATTCAGCCGAAGCTCAAACTAGCCAGGCAGAGAAAGGGCGAATCAGACACACGGGGAGATCTCACTACCTACTCCTTCCTCTCACCGCGATTCTAACTGCACCGTTTCCTGCCTTCCCGGCTCCCTTTATACTGCAGAATCAAAAGCATGAAGTTGTTAAATAAGTTTCACAAGAGGCCACTGGTTTGGACTGAGTTATTGAACTAGAACTTGCATTAAATAGACCAAACCAAAACGGAGTCACTCATGCTAAAGTTCCACATCACCAGACTGAGACTAAGGTGTTTATCTGACCTTCTGAGAAATCAAGAGAGAGTAAACAGCCAAATCCCCAGATAGGCCAGTTTCAGCCTGCATTATCAGCAGGTCCCTCCGGCTTTAACTTGACAAGGAAGGTAACTTTGAAACAACCATTCTGCTTTTTGTTTTCAATTTTTGCTTTCCTCAGCCCATTTCTGCCTATAAAACCAAAATCCTCTAGTTAGCTCATCAGAGCACTCATTCTATTTTATAGAATGAGGTGTTGCTCAATTCTAGAATTGCAAATAAAATCCAGTTAAGATATTTATTATTGGGTGGCTCCTGTAGCTCAGTGAGCATGCAGCCGGCCTCATGTCTGAGGGTGGTGGGTTCAAATCCGGCCCCGGCCAAACTGCAGCAAGAAAATAGCCAGGAGTTGTGGTTGACGCCTGTAGTTCCAGCTACTCCGGAGGGTGTGGCAAGAGAGTCACCTAGGCCCAGGAGCTGGAGGTTGCTGTGAGCTGGGATGCACAGCACTCTACCGAGGGTGACAAAGTGAGACTCTGTCTCTTGAAAAAAAGATATTTATTATTATTATTGTTATGATTATTGAGACAAGGTCTCACTCCCTCACCCCAGATAGAGAGCGGAGGCATCATTATAACTCATAGCAGTCTCAAACTCCTGGGCTCAAGCAATCCTCCTACCTCAGTCTCTTGAGTTGCTGGGACTAGAGGCACTGGCCACCAGGCCTGGGTAATTTTTCTGTATATATATATATATTTTTTTTGTAGAGACCAGGTCTCACTCTTGCTCAGACTTATGACCTCAAGCAATCCATCCCCCTAAGCCTGAGATCTATAGACTAAATGGGTTGTAATTATGTCTTTTGACACTTTTTCTCTTACTCTTCCTCCTTGTTCTTTTGTTCCATTATTGTTCTTAAAATTGCACAGTAGGCCAGGCACAGTGGCTCAGACTGCCTGTAAGCCTAGCACTCTGGGAGGCCGAGGCAGGAGGATCACTTGAGCTCAGGAGTTCAAGATCAGCCAGAGCAAGAATGAAATCCCATGTCTACTAAAAATAGAAAAATTAGCCCAGCATTGTGGTGGGTACCTGTAGTCCCGCTACTGGGAGACTGAGGCAAGAGGATTGTTTGAGCCCAGGAGTCTGAGGTTGCTGTGAGGGAAGATGATATCATAGCACTCTAGCCTGGGGCAACAGAGTGAAACTAAAAAAAAAAGTCAGCTCAGCACCTGCACTCAGTGGTTAGGGTGCCAGTCACGTACTTTGGGGCTGGCTAGTTCAAACCCAGCCCAGGCCTGCTAAAACAACAATGCTACAACAAAAAAACAGCCAGGCATTCTGGTGGTCACCTGTAGTCCCAGCTACTTGAGGAGCTGAAGCAATAGGATCACTTGAGCCCAAGAGTTTGAGGTTGCTGTGAGCTATGATGCAATGGCACTCTACCAAGGGTGACATAATGAGACTCTGTCTCCAAAAAAAAAAAAAAAAAAACAAGTTTGCACAATAACTAAAGTCAAATATAATTTAGTCTTCTAATACTTATATTCTAACAGTGTAATTGCATTTTATACCCGCATTAATATCTTGGTTGGTATCATTTAATTTCAAATCACCATCATTATTTATTTATTTATTTATTTATTTTTGAGACAGAGCCTCAAGCTGTTGCCCTGGGTAGAGTGCCATGGCATCACAACTCCTGGGCTCAAGCGATTCTTCTGCCTCCGCCTCCCAAGTAGCTGGGACTACAGGC
>NW_003852397.1:7212026-7213317 GCF_000181295.1 Otolemur garnettii | reverse complement strand
AAAAAAAAAAAAGAAAAAAAGAAAAGAACAATCTAAGTTGTGGCAGCATGTTGAATGAAAATTATTTAATTTCTGCACAGTCATTATATATCTTTCTTTCAGATAATCGGGAATTCATCATCCAAGCTTTATGTTAGGACATGACGGTTATCCCTAAAAACAAATTTCATTAAGTAGAACTAAGACACCTGATGTTTTCTTTTTCAGCAAAGAATCCCCTTTTGTCCAATGGACATCTCTTTGAAATAATCTCACTATATTGTACAAAATTTAACTTTCTGTCCTCAAAGAGCTGCCTCAAATAACTTTCAAACTTTTGAAATGAAAACTTCATTTTCAAAAGCTATAAAGGCATGAGACAGCGGCAAAATGCTCCTCTGGGCTTTGTACCTTGGATTTTGCATTTTTGCTTTAAGTTTTAGACTCCACTTTATTTATTATTTATTTATTTATTTTATTGGGTTTTTTTTTTTTTTTTTGGAGACAGAATCTCAAGCTGTTGCCCTGGGTAGAGTGCTGTGATGTCACAGCTCACAGCAACCTCAAACTCTTGGGCTTAACCAATTCTCTTGCCTCAGCCTCCCAAGTAGCTGGGACTACGGGCCTTTGCCACAATACCCTGCTATTTTTAAGTTGTAGTTGTCACTGTTGTTTGGCAGGTCTGGTCTGGATTCGAACCCGCCAGCTCCGTGTATGTGGCGGGCGCCCTAACTGCTTGAGCTACAGGCGCTGAGTCTAGACCTCACTTTAAAATTAAATCATCCCCACCTTATAATACTTATGTAGGAAAGTCTTTTTGTGTAGACAGTTAACACAAAGATAGAAAATGTCAGTTTGAGCAACTGTTTGGCAGATTACAGAAATGAAACCATGCTGTCAGAAACAAAAAGCACTTCAGCGCTTTTTGGTTGGTAAGACAGAGGGATGTCACTCAAATTTCTCATCTTCTTCCACATCTTTCAAGCACTTCCAAAGAACCTTTTGCCTTTTGCTTCCTTTTTAATAAGCTCATCAGTTTCCCTGAAGCAGCCTGGGTGGATCAGGCATGCAGCTTCTAACTGTTGGCTGTAGTCTTCACTCTCTTTAGCCTCGATCAGTGGCTTAAGCTTTTCTTTTAGCTTCTTCCCTTCATTCACGGGAAGAATGAACCGAAGCCCCATGTGGGCACGTTCTGTCTTCATTTTCTCCTTTTTTTTGAGACAGAGCCTCAAGCTGTCCCCCTGGGTAGAGTGCCGTGGCATTACAGCTCACAGCAACCTCCAACTCCGGGCTCAAGCGAGTCTCCTGCCTC
>NW_003852397.1:7207962-7210446 GCF_000181295.1 Otolemur garnettii | reverse complement strand
GTCATTGTTGTTTGGTGGGTCCGGGCTGGGGATTCGAACCCGCCACCTTAGGTGTACATGGCTGGCGCCTTAGCCGGTTGAGCTACAGGCGCCGAGCCAAACGCGTCTATTGTTAAAAGCACATTAGGCCAGGTACAGTGGATTACACCTTTAGTCTTAGTGACCCAAGAGGCTGAGGTAGGGGGATGGTTTGAGCCCAGGAATTCAAGGCTGCAGTGAGCTATCACCAGGCTACTGCACTCTAATCTTGGTGATAATGTAAGAATCTATTTTTAAAAAGATAAGAAAGAAAGAGAGAGAGAGAGATTTTCTTTTAAAAAGGGGGGAGGGGTAGAAAGAAAACAAAATCTCAATAACAGCAACAGAAAAGAACTTAAGGGGCAGCACCTATGGCTCAGTGAGTAGGGCACCAGCCCCATACACTGAGTGTAGTGGGTTCGAACCCAGCCCCTGCCAAACTGCCACAAAAAAATAGCCAGGCATTGTGGTGGGTGCCTGTAGTCCCAGCTACTCAGGAGGCTGAGGCAAGAGAATTGCCTAAGGCCAAGAGCT
Organism: Otolemur garnettii; assembly: GCF_000181295.1. Lineage (NCBI taxonomy): Eukaryota > Metazoa > Chordata > Mammalia > Primates > Galagidae > Otolemur > Otolemur garnettii. Next base: position 7,209,894 of record NW_003852397.1, on the reverse strand, counting down.
GGAGGTTGCTGTGAACTGTGATGCCATGGTACTCTACCGAGGGTGACAAAGTGAGTCTCTAAAACACTGTCTAAAAAAAAAAAAAAAGAGGAAGAAGGAAAAGAAAAGAAAAGAACTTAAATCCTGGTCATTTTCCTATCCCCGAATGTCTTCCAGATTGCAAATCTCAGCTGGGAAGAGCAGCTGGTCCAGTCTCCAGCCTTCAGTCCCTGTAGCATCTCTCCTGCTGAATGTGCCTGATCATGGAGGCCTTACTGCTTCCTCAGGCAAACCACACAGGCATGGGTGGGCTGAACTGAAAGCTATCTTCATCTTACTTTTCACTTCCTTGACGTAAATATGCCTCTGAATGTCAGAGGAGAAACGTAATTCCTGTTCTACTTGATTGTCCTTCAGATATCTGGAGACAACCATTACATCCTTCACAGATCAAATACATTCCTTTCTCAAAGACCCTGCACAAAGACCTGGCACAGTGGCTCGCTCCTGTAATCCTAACACTCTGGGAGATGGAGGCAGGTGGATCGCCTGAGCTCAGAAGTTCCAACCAGCTTGAGCAAGAGTGAGACCCCCATCTCTAAAGTAGCTGGGCTTTGTGGTGGGTCCTACTTGGAGGATCAAGGCAAGAGGATCACTTGAGCCCAAGAGTTTGAGATTGCTATGAGCTGTTACACCATGGCACTTTACCAAGGGTGACAAAGTGAGACTCTGTCTTAAAAAAAACAAACAAACAAACAAACTTGGGACTCGGCGCCTGTGGCTCAAGTGGCTAAGGCGCCAGCCACATACACCTGAGCTGGTGGGTTCAAATCCAACCTGGGCTTGCCAAACAATAATGACGGCTGCAACCAAAAAATAGCCAAGCACTGTGGCAGGTACCTGTGGTCCCAGCTACTTGGGAGGTGGAGGCAGGAGACTCGCTTGAGCCCAAAAGTTGGAGGTTGCTGTGAGCTGTGATATCACAGCACTCTACCCAGGGGGACAGCTTGAGGCTCTGTCTCAAAAAAAAAAAACTTGGCACTAGCAGTTCCCAATTCCTGGAATGAGCTCTCCCAAATCTTCACGTACTGCCTTCTTGATATTCAGGACTCAGCTCAGCGTGTGTCACCTTTACAGCCTGTGTCCCTTTTCCTTCTGGTTAAAGCAGACCCTCCTTAGTCATTCTCCATCTATTCTGTTTCATTGTCCTTCTATCTTTTATCACCTTCTGAATTTATCTTATTTGTTTACATGTTTCTCCACTTGTTTTCCTCCACTAGAATGTGAGCGTCCTGAAGCTTGGGAACCTGTGGAACTGAGTGTTCAATGGGACCCAGCCGTTCCCCTCCCAGGTACTACCCAAAAGAAAGGAAAACACTTCTTCATACAAAGACGTGGAGCATGAATGTTCATAGCATTGTTTTTCATGATAGCCCCAAACTGGAAACAATGTAAGCGTCCATAAAGAGAGGAATATATAAACAAAATGTACAAGTCCATATTATGGAATGCTATTCAGCAATGAACTCCTGATACAAGCGGCAACATACATGAACCTCAGACAATTCATGCTGAGCTAAAGAAGCCGGTCACAAAGGAGTTCTTCTTTTCTATTCCGTTTATTTAAAATTCCAGAAAATGTAAATTAATCTATAGGACAGAAAGCAGATCAATGGTTGAGAAATGAAGAGAAAGAGAAATTAAGAATCATGCTTGTGGCTGGGCAACTATAGGTCAACAGGCCAGAGCGCCAGCCACATACACCTGAGCTGGAGGGTTCAAATCCAGCCCAGGCCCGCCAAACAACAATGACAACTATAACCAAAGAATAGCCAGGCATTGCGGTGGGCGCCTATAGTCCCAGCTACTTGGGAGGCTGAGGTAAGAGGATCACTTATGCCCAAGAGTTTGAGGTTGCTGTGAGCTGTGATGCCATGGCACTCTACCCAGGGG
>NW_003852397.1:7205796-7207524 GCF_000181295.1 Otolemur garnettii | reverse complement strand
CCCAAGTAGCTGGGACTACAGGCACCTGCCACAACATCTGGCTATTTTTTTGTTGCAGTTTGGCGGGAGCTGGGTTTGAACCCCCCACCCTCGGTATATGGGGCCGGCGCCCAACCCACTGAGCCATAGGCACTGCCTCCCTCCCCAGGAGCTTTATCTAAAGCTATTGACAGAGGAGCAAGGGTATGAGTTTTGTCCTGAGCGCTTTGGTATTTAACCTCCTTCCCATTGTGTTTGAGGTGATGCTTGTCAGTACTGTTCTATATTACAGATGTGGTGCCCAGTTTGCTTTGGTAACCCATGGAACCCTTGGAACCCTTGGTACCTACACAGCCTTCACAGTTGCAGTCACACGGTGGAAACGAGGTTTAGAACAGAGATGAACCAGCGGATAATGAGGCAGGTAATGCTGCTATAGAGTCACTGCTGAACCATGAAACTGCGAAGTATTTTAATAATGAAAAATACGAAGCACAGAGATACGATGGATTTCTGAAGACACATGAGACTGCTTCATTGAAAAATACCTCTACTCCGGCTATGCTGAGCTTTGGTTAAAGTGCTATTTCCAGCATTGGTTTAACAGCTATGATGGTGCTCGCCAGTCAGGGAATTGTGGCGGGCACCCTTACGGTTGGAGATCTAGTAATGATGAATGGACTGCTTTTTCAGCTTTCATTACCCCTTAACTTTCTGGGGACTGTATATAGAGAGATCAGACAAGCACTCATAGATATGAACACCTTGTTCACTCTACTCAAGGCAGACACCCAAATTAAAGAACAAAGTGATGGCACCTTCCCTTCAGGTCACACAACAGACAACCGTGGTGGCCTTTGATGATGTGCATTTTGAATGCAGAGGGGCAGAAAGTCCTTAGTGCACTATCTTTTGAAGTTTCTGCAGGAAAGAAAGTGGCCATTGTAGGAGGTAGTGGGTCAGGGAAAAGCACAATAGTAAGCTATTGTTTTGCTTCTATGGGCCTCAAAAGGTAACATTTACCTTGCTGGTCAAAATACACAAGACGTGAGCCTGGAAAGCCTTCGGAGGGCAATGGGAGTGGTACCACAGGATGCTGTCCTCTTCCATAATGCTACTTACTACAATCTCGTACACGGAAACCTCAGTGCTTTGCCTGAGGAAGTGTATGCAGTGGCAAAATTAGCTGGACTTCATGATGCACTTCTTCGAATGTCACATGGACATGACACTCCAGTTGGGGAACGAGGATTCAAGCTTTCAGGAGGAGAAAAGCAAAGAGTCACAATGGCAAGAGCCATTTTGAAGGACCCCCCAGTCCTAGTCTATGAAGGAGCCACAGATTCAGTTACTGAAGAGACTATTCCTGGTGCCATGAGAGATATGGTCAAACGCAGAGCTTCTATTTTCATTGCGCACAGATTGTCAATGGTGATCGATGCCGATGAAATCATTGTCTCGGACCAGGGTAAGGTAGCTGAACATGGTACTTACCAAGGCTTGCTTGCTAAACCCAGCAGTATCTATTCAAAAATGTAGAATACACAGAGTAGCCGTGTGAAGAACCATGGTAACCCCAAATGGGTCACAAAGAAAGAAAATGTGTCCAAAGAAGAGGAAAGGAAGAAACTACAAGAAGAAATTGTCTTTTTTTTGTGACCCTCAGTAGAGTGCTATGACATCACAGCTCACAGCAACCTCCAGTTCTTGGGCTTAGGCGATTCTCTTGCCTCAGCCTCCTGAGTATCT
>NW_003852397.1:7201388-7204998 GCF_000181295.1 Otolemur garnettii | reverse complement strand
CACCACCTCCGGCATATGGTGCTGGTGCCTTACTCCTTTGAGCCACAGGCACCGCCCCAGATATGCAGAATCTCTGGGGGAATGATGGCAATGTTACGCATCTTGACTGTGGCAGTGTTTTCATAAGTGTATGCAGAGATCAAAACTCTCCAAATCAAATACTAGAACTAGATACATCTTACTATATCTAAGTTGGTAAAACGACATTTTGTTCAGTAAATGCCAAATTATCCCCACCTCATCTGGCAAGATTTGGAGATTTTTTGTCACTTTCGGCAACATTTTCTGAATACACTCCAGATAGTTCAGTTTCTGCAAAGGTGATTCCCAGAACTGGAACCAATACTGGAGATGTAGTTTGAGCAGAGTAGAGTACACTGGGTCTCCGTTATTTCCACCTTTTTAATCTGTATCAGGCTTGGTTGTTTTCAGATTTTCTTTAATCTTTCTCTCTTTTCTTTCTTTCTTTTTCTTTTTGAGACAGAGTCTCACCCTTTCACTCTGGGTAGATAGATGGCTGTGGCATCATAGCTCATGGCACCCTCAAACTCTTGGGCACAAGCAATCCTTTTGGCTCAGCCTCCTGAGTAGCTGGGACTACAGGCGGCCACCACAACACCTGGCTAATTTTTCTTTCCTTCATTTTTTTTTGAGACAGAGCCTCAAGCCGTTGCCCTCAGTAGAGTGCTGTGGCATCACAGCTCACAGCAACCTCCAACTCCTGAGCTCAAGCAATTCTCCTGCCTCTGCCTCCCAGGTAGCTGGGACTCCAGGCGCCCACCACAATGCCCAGATATTTTTTGGTTGCAGACGTCATTGTTGTTTGGCGGGTCCAGGCTGGATTTGAACCCGCCAACTCAGGTATATGTGGCTGGTGCCTTAGCCACTTGAGCCACAGGCACTGAGCCTAATTTTTCTATTTTTAGTAGAGACGAGATCTTGCTCTTGCTCAGGTTGTCGAAAACTCCTGAGCTCAGGCAATCCACCCACCTCAGCCTCCCAGAATGCAAGGATTACAGGAGTGAGCCACCATGCCTGGCCTGGCCTGCCCTGCTTGGTCCCTAACTCCTGGCTTCAAGCAATCCTTCTGCTTCAGCCTCCTGAGTAGCTCAGACTACATGCAGGAGCCACTGCACCTGGCTTCAGCTCATATAAACTATTTCAATCAGTTTTAATGTTCTGCTTCTGTTAGTGCAGCTGAAATTTCCGTGGACCTTTCTGATGTCCGACATTGGGTTTGTCCCCAGAGATGTTTTCTACCTTTATCCTTTGTGCATATTTTCCTCCTAGGTTTTGAGCTCTTCCTTGTATCTTATCTTCATTTAAGTGGAAGATAAAACTGTTCAAGTAGACAAAGGTCAAGAACAGAGCCCTGAGTCTTTCCAATAAAGATTTTCTAGGACAGGCGGGGTGGCTAACACCTGTAGTTGTATTTTTCTAGCATCCTGGGAGGATGAGGCAGGAGTTCAAGACCAGCTTGAGCAAGAGCAAGACCCTATCTCTACTAAAAATAGAAATATTTGCTGAGCATGTTAGCACATGCCTATAGTCCTAGCTACTCAGGAAGTGATTGCTTGAGCCCAGGAGTTTAAGTCTGCAGTAAGCTATGATGATACTGTTATACTCTAGTCTGGGACAGAGTGAGCAGAGATCTGCCTCAAAAAAAAAAAAAGATAGAAATACAGTGACTAGGTGCAGTGGCTTACACCTGTAATCCTAGCACTCTGGCATGTGGAAGCAGGTGGATTGCTTGAGCTCAGGAGTTCGAGCCCAGCCTGAACAAGATTGAGACCTTGTCTCTAAAAGTAGCCGGGCATTATGGGAAGCACCTAAATTCCCAGCTACTGAGGCAGTGGCAAGGGGATTGCTTGAGTCCAAGAGTTTGAGGTTGCTGTGAGCTATGATAATGCCATGACACTCTATCCAGGGCAACAGAATGAGATTTTGTCTCAAAAAAGAAAAGAAAAATAAAGAAAGAAAGAAGGAAAGAAAAGAAAAGATTACAGCAAATGTTAACAATGGTATATCTGGATGCTGAGAGTACTGGTAAGTTTTATTTTCTTCTTTGCAACTTTCAATAATCAAAGAAATGTTTGGTTTTTATAATTTGAAAAAAAGATCCTTTTATTTTAAAGAAAATACTTTCTGAATTGTAAACACATACCATATAAGGCATCTTCAAACTACAGCCCACAGGCCACATGCACCCCGCCTAGGACATTTATCCGGCCCTCTGGGTGTTTTTGCCATGACTGCCTGTCCTGCTTAGCAGCCGACTTGTCCCGGGGACCACAGTCCGGCCCTCCAGTGGTCTGAGGGACAGTGAACTGGCCCCTGTTTAAAAAGTTTGAGGACCCTGATATAAGGCATTACTCTATCACAATGCCTGAAATACAATAGTGCTTGATAAATGTGAAGTGAATGTTGTAGTATCTACTAGGTAAGTAGTAGTCTTTTCCAAAAAATGAGATTAGTTGACACTCTTAGTCCCAGGGAACCTGTGCTAGTTCCCCGCAATGACTACTTTTTTGTTGTTGTTGTTGAGACAGTCTCGCTTTGTCACCCTTCGTAGAGTACTATGGTATCACAACTCACAGCAACCTCAGATTCTTGGGCTCAAGCGATTCTCTTGCCTCAGCTTCCTGAGTAGCTGGGACTATAGGCGCCTCCTACAACACCCAGCTATTTTGAGAGACGGGGTCTTGCTCTATCTCAGGCTGGTCTTGAACCAGTGGGGTCTGGCAATCGACCCACCTCAGCCTCCCCAGTGCTGAGATTACAGACGGGAGCCACTGTGCCTGGCCGAGCAATCACTACTTTCAATTCTCTCTCTCTCTTTTTTTTTTATTTTACACATGTTACCAGCTCACATCATGCTTGGATACTTCCAAGGAAAGACCTCACAAGACACCTATGTAAGAATTCTTTCTAAACTGTTGCCAGGATCAAAATCAAAAGCTATGTTACTAGTTCTCTGTCTCCCTCCACTTCCCCACAGCTCCTTCCAGATTAACTGCCCTGTGCACGTTTGGGATTGAGGCTCTGTCATTGAGGTTAGGATAGAATTACTTTCTGGTGCCACACTTTATCAACCTCGATGACTACTCCTCTCGTTTTCTAAGAATGGAAATAACATAGAATTTTGTGAGCCACTGTCATGCCACTTACTTTATCAGGTCACCTTTTTAAGTTCTTTGTCATGTTACTGCTACTACCAGAAACCAAAACCTCATATATCGTCTTTTGCATTTCTTGAAAAAGTGAGTTATCGTTTTAACAGGTCTTTTAGCTGACGGTATCGGTAATTGGTGTTGCCCATTTTCCACCCTGTATCTTTTTTTTTTTTTAAGAGATGGGGGTCTCACTATTTTGCCCATGCTGAGCTCAATCTAGTGATCCTCGCACTTCAGACTACCTAGTAGCTGGAGCTACAGGCATGTGCTACCATGCCCAGTTGCCCCATCTTTAATTGGGTCCTTGTTTTGGGGGGGGCGGGGGTTGGTAGAGACAGAGTCTCACTCTATCGCCCTCGGTAGAGTGCCGTGGCGTCACACAGCTCACAGCAACCTCCAGCTCTTGGGCTTAGGTGATTCTCTTGCCTCAGCCTCCC
>NW_003852397.1:7199222-7200880 GCF_000181295.1 Otolemur garnettii | reverse complement strand
GGCTATTTTTTGGTTGCAGCCATCATTGTTGTTTGGCGGGCCCAGGCTGGATTTGAACCGGTCACCTTAGGTGTATGTGGCTGGCGCCTTAGCCACTTGAGCCACAGGCACCGAGCCCCCATTCGGGTTTCTGTAGTGTCAACTTCTTCCCCCAGCTCTGCACTACCCACTGCCTGCAACTCATTCCTCAGCCCATGTTGATTCTGCAGCCAGAGTCCTGCTTTTGTGGTGCTCCCGTGCCACTGCAACTTTACTATTTTGGAAGATTCTAATTCTTCCCCAACATCTCCCCAATGGAGGAAGGTGCTGGGGGCAAAATTCCTTTGTGATATAGACCAGATTTACCTGAGGAGCCTATTAGGGATGGCAAAGAATTCTCATGCTTTTCCCCACCCCCCACCAAGAGCTACAAACCCAGAGGGCAGGGCCAGAGGTGCTGTTGCAGGTTGTCATCTAAAGAGATGTTTTTACTCAGTCATTGTGCCATTTGCTTTGTCATATAAGAGACTCTGGGGCCTGGTGCGGTGGCTCACGCCTGTAATCCTAGCACATGGGAGGCGGAGGCGGGTGGATTGCCTGAGTTCCCAGGTTTGAGACCAGCCTGAGCCAGAGCAAGACTCCATCTCTAAAAATAGCCAGGCATTATGGTGGGCACCTGTAGTCCCAGCTACTCTGGAGGCTGAGGCAGGAGAATTGCTTGAGCCCAAGAGTTTGAGGTTGCTGTGAGCTGTGATGCCACGGCACTCTACTGAGGGTGACCAAGTGAGACTCTGTCTCAAAAAAAAAATTTAAAAAGACACTCTGGGGCAACTAGGGAGGGGATTGGGAAATCAAGTAACTCAAGCTACTATAAAGCTTTGTTCCACCTCAAATGCAGCAGGTCTCACGTTGCCTCTAGGAACCCCTTTCAGAGCACACGGGGAGTGTCTGACAGAGGGAGCTACCTGAACACAAGCCTCAACTTTAGCTCTGTTGTGGGTTCCTTCCCGTACTCCACAGTCTGGCAACTGCAGGTGGTGCCTGTTCAGCCCTCGGCTCCAGTTTGGTGGGAGGACAGGTCTCACAGATGACACCTGCCACTCTGCTGCTGAGCCCACAGAAACCTAGGTATTGTTGACCTGGCACAATCAATCCCAATCCAGTAAAGCACTTAAAAGCCCAGCCGCTTGGATCCTTGCTCAGCTAAAGCCCAAACTGCTGAGTTCTTGCTTTGTCATGTAAGAAACTCTGGGGAAGAGATGAGAAGATACTTCGCCACTTCCCTTCTCAATAGCAGGAGCCACACAGAGCCTGCCCTTTCTGTGTTTGGAACCTACTTCCTGATTCCTAGAGTGTGTGTGAGAGGAGTAGGGATGAGCTAGGTTGGGGGAGAAAGGACAAATTTATTTAAAGGAAGTACAGTAAGAACAGAATTAAAATGCATTTATGTGGGTGGTGCCTGTGGCTCAGTGGGTAGGGCTCTGGCCCCATATACCAAGCTTGGCAAATTCGAACCTGCCTTGGCCAAACTGCAACAAAAATAGCCGGGCGCTCTGGCAGGCACCTGTAGTCCCAGCTACTCAGGAGGCTGAGGCAGGAGAATCACCAAAGCCCAGGAGTTAGAAGTTGCTGTGAGTTGTGATGCCACAGCACTCTACTAAGGGTGATAAAGTGAGACT
>NW_003852397.1:7195138-7198302 GCF_000181295.1 Otolemur garnettii | reverse complement strand
CTCAGCCTCCCAAGTAGCTGGGACTACAGGTGCCCGCCACAATGCCTGGCTATTTTTTTTGGTTGCAGCTGTCATTGTTGTTTGGCGGGTCCGGGCTGGATTCAAACCCGCCAGCTCAGGTGTATGTGGCTGGCACCTTAGCCAGTTGAGCCACAGGTGCCGAGCCAGCTTTTCCTTTCTTAAAATAAGTATGTACTTTTTGGCACCCTCTGTGTATGCTTGGATACATTTGCCTTAAATGAAGTTGTGGAATGTTTTTTGGCTATTTTTATGATCTATTAAAAACATAATTAAGACCTTGTATTTTTTTTTTTTTTTGAGACAAGAGTCTCACCATGTCGCCCTCAGTAGAGTGCCGTAGCAGCACAGCTCACAGCAACCTCAGACTCTTGGGCTTAAGTGATTCTCTTGCCTTAGCCTCCCAAGTAGCTGGGACTACAGGCACCTGCCACAGTACCTGACTTTTTTTGTTGTAGTGTCATTATTGTTTAGCAGGCCTGGACCAGGTTCAAACCTGCCAACCCAAGTGTATGTGGCCAGTGCCCTTCCCACTGAGCTCTGGGCACCGAGCCAAGACCCTGTATTTTTGTATTGTCTTTTAACTCTATGGTGAAAAAAGCACCAATTTCTGAAATTCACTAAAAACAAACCTTCCTTTGTTGGTCAAATTCGAGCAATGCCTTTAGTGGTTTTAACTTCTTCCATCTTTTTTTTGAGACAGTCTATGTCGCCCTGGGTAAAGTGCCATAGCATCACAGCTCACAGCAACCTCAAACTCTTGGGCTTAAGTGATTCTCTTGTCTCAGCCTCCCAAGTAGCTGGGACTACAGGTGCCCACCACAACACCCGGCTATTTTAGGGGGTGTAGTTGTCATTGTTGTTTGGCAGGCCTGGGCTGAATTTGAACCCGCCAGCTCTGGTGTTATGTGGCTGATGCCCTAGCCACTGAGCTAGATGCCGAGCCAACTTCTTCCATCTTAAAGCTTTTTTGAATACTTTTGTGGGGGTGGAGTGGGCCTGAAATAGCTAAAAATGTAACTGAAAGGAAGGAGAGAGCAGGAGCAGCTAGATAATCACATAACTGAAAACTGACTTGGGGTAAGGGTTTCTCCCTTTTGTTCTTGAATAACATCTCTACATCCAATTTCCTTAAAAAATGAACAGAATTTCATGAACTCATAAATTATTGGCTGTAGTATTAACATTCTAGAAAAAAATACAAGCAGCTTGGTATAAAAAGTTAAACTGCTTTCTTCATCTACCAAAATCCAAAGTAAGATAAAACTAAAGGCAATTTACTACCTTCATTGAAATGAATATATATAGTCTCCAATTTATAGATGTTGTAGTCTCAAGTTCAAGGACAACTGGAAATTAGAATGTGGTTTCCACAAAAACAGTAATATGAACAATGAGTCAGGGGTTCCAGATGGTTCAACACTGCAATACTTTCCAAGAACAGTCTTTGTTAGATTTCAGTAATACAAGACTTTTATTAGCAAAGGGAATGTATTCCAATACTTATTACTCTATCTTGATATAAAATTAGAAAACAAAGAGATGTATCACCCCTTAAACAAGAGGGCTATTGATTGAAAAAAAAAAATCTTAAAATGTCCCACATAGAGAAAATGTGGCCTTCTTTTTATTTTTGGCCAGGGCCAGGCTTGAACCCGCCACCCCGGGTATATGGGGCCAGTGCCCTACTCCTTGAGGCACAGGTGCCACCCAGACGTGGCCATTTTTAGTTAAGGTTGGTTGAGTTACTGTGCAGTGTCAGGTTCTCTTTCTGATGCAGCAGGGTTCAGAAATGGTAGGCTCCTCTACAGCTGGTGAGAAAGACCCATTGCTTTGCCTCCTAAATCACTATCACCCCAGCATCAGCAACACTAGTCAGGGGTCAGGCAAAAAAAAAAGGACTATGCAGTCATATCTGATGCCCTTTTCACAGCTCTCCTACTGTCTTATCTACTTGCAAATGGCAGCATTTTAGCCCTTTCCCCTCATTTAGAAATAAAATGCAAATACCTTCCTCAGATAAAACACTGTGTAGGGCCAGGCACTATGGCTTATGCCTGTAATCCTAGCACTTTGGGAGGCAGAGGGAGGAGGGCTGCTTGAGTCTAGGAGTTCAAGATCAGGCTGAACAAAAGCAAGACCCTATCGCTACAAAATACAGAAAAATTAGCTAGGTGTGGAGGCACATATCTGAAGGCTCAGCTACTCAAGAGGCTCAAGGAGGAGGATCAGTTGAGCTCAGGAGTTGAGTTGTAGTAATTTACGGTTACAACACTGCACCCTAGCCTGAGAGACAAGAGCAGGACTTTGTCTCAAAATACAAAAAAAAAAAAGACAGTGTGGACTTCGAGTAAATGTGTAATCAATCACATTTTTCTGAGAAGACAGTATCAGCCATTTGGAAAGGGAGAGGGAGAGGAAAAGCTAGGGAATGACTCACAGGAAAAAGTAAAGGACACAGACAGTGAAACTGAGGCTCCAAGTCTTGCTTAGTGTCAGCATAGTGACCTGCACCTGAGCAAGCCCACATAAATGCAGGCACACATTTGCATGGAGTTCTTTGGCGTGGAATTAACAAAAGCACTGCTACTTCATGTAACAAATTACAGTTAACATACAACATAACTAGCTTGTACTTGTATAAAGGAGCTTCTCTGTCAGGCACTCAATTAAGGAACTTAAACATTGTGTCTGGGAAAACAAGTACAAACCTACTTGTAGGAGGAAGTAGAAGGCTTCTAATTTTCCTAGGCACTGAGCCAGTCTGCAAGAAACTTTCAAAATAAGCCATCTGTAAACATCCAGAGCCTTCATACAACCTTTAGCCAGATAGCGCTACCCAGTACCCCCAAATGCCCAATATTCCTTAAAACTCACCTATTCTCTCCTTTCTTATTTCTACCCCTATCAAAACTTCCTTTTTCTCAGAGAAGGTAGGGTAGGGGCTCCAGTAAGTAACAGAATCTCTTAAAACAACAAATAGTGGGCAGAGCCTGTGGCTCAGTGAGTAAGATGCCGGCCCCATATACCGAGGGTGGTGGGATGGAACCCAGCCCCAGGCAAACTGCAACAACAACAAAAAAGCCAGGTACTGTGGCGGGTGCTGTAGTCCCAGCTATTCAGTCAGGAGGCTGAGGCAAGAGAAT
>NW_003852397.1:7191638-7194251 GCF_000181295.1 Otolemur garnettii | reverse complement strand
GGCGCCTTAGCCCATTGAGCTACAGGCGCCGAGCCAAAATATCAATAATTGTAAAGCAGAGTTGTAAGGACATAACACAAAGAGAAAATGGCACACCAGGGAGTTATGTCTCAAGTAAGAGGCTCTAAACTCAATACTAATATATTACAGTCTGTAATAATACATAGTAAATTATGTTAAAAAAAACCAATACAATCTTAAAAGAAACTGAATGGATTAAAGTGTGATAATTCTCTTAAATAAACAGACTACAATAGAACTGTAGTTGCTAGCTAAGCTCCATCAATTTTTTTTAACTCTCTTTGATTTTTTCTCCTGATCTTCTGTTATCCTTTCTGCAGGTCGCTTCTTCAACCCCTTCATTTTTCTGGTTTGTAGTTTGCTTAGGTCTTGCTTCTGCATATGAATCGTTCCGTAAGTTGTACCAAAAGTGTCATGGGAGATATTTTTCTTCTTCTTTGGCTAGGAAAAAATGAATATATATATATATAAAATATCTATTTAATGACTTTTTACTATCATAAGTCAGTAAAACTCTAGTTTGCAGCTATTCTTTTTTTTTTTTTTTTTTTTGTGGAGACAAGAGTCTCACTCTGTTGTCCTTGGTAGAGTACCACAACATCATAGCTTGTGCAACCTCAACCTCTTGGGCTTAAGCAATCCTCTTGCCTCAGCCTCCCCAGTAGCTGGGACCACAGGCACCTGCCACAATGCCCAAGCTAGTTTTTCTATTTTTAGTAGAGAGATGAGGTCTTGCTCTTGCTCAAGCTGATCTCAAACTCCTGAAGTGAGGCAATCCACCCACCTCGGCCTCCCAGAGTGCTAGGATTACAGGCATGAGTCATCTGCTACCTTAATAACTATTTCCATTAGTGAGCATCCCCTAATGATTGATGGGTATATGACTGAGGTTTCATATAACTCTATATGAAACCTCTCTTCTCAACTGAACATACAAATAACTTGGGGATCCTGTCAAAATACAAATTCTGATTTAGGGCTAGGGTGGGGCTGACATCTGCATTTCTAACAATTCCCAGGTAAACTGTGAGACTACATTTTGAGAAGCAAGATTATAAACTATACTACAAGAGAATTTCCTGTGTTGAGCTTAAGGAATTGTGACTGTCGTCTCAATTTCTACTGGATTCCAGAGATAACATTTCTACTTGTTTTTTAAAACTACTTAAGAAGTCATCTCTTCTGTGGTAGACATTCTAAAACTTTTTTTTAAAGTAGGGCCGGGTGAGGTGGGTGGCTCATGCCTATAATCTCAACACTTGGGAGGTCAAGGCAGGTGGACTGCTTGAGCTCACTGGTTCCAGACTAGCCTGAGCCACAGCGAGACCTCATCTCTAAAAAATAGCTGGGCACTGTGGCAGGCTGTAGTTGGGAGGCTAAGGCAAGAGGATCACTTGACCCAAGAGTTTGAGATTGCTATGAGCTAAGATGCCATCGCACTCTACCTAGGGTGACCAAGTGAGATCAGTCTCAAAAAAGAAAAAAAAAATTTTTTTAAGTTAGAACACATTTTATGCACACATGGTTTATATATCCTGTGCTCTAAATCCTTAAGTCTTTGTGATGCTAATCTTTTTTTTTCCAGAGAATGGCAGTCCTGGCTACCAGAAAGCCAAACTGATGCCCGGTTTCTGTAATTCCTTTCCATTAACCTTTCTAATTGCCTTCTTTGATTTTTTTCTCCTCTTCCTGGCTCTGAGAAGCTAGTCTTATCTGCTCTGTTGATCTCTTTACATACGTCCTTTACTATAATACACCACAAGTCCTTTGTGGAAGTAAGAAAATACATATGGCACTAAGCCTCCAGTCATGTACCTTGAGAGCTTTTGGCATCTTCATAGATAATTTATAAAGGTCATCTGACGCTAGGTGTGTCCTTCTCAAAACTAGATCCAGTGAAGGTCCCATTTCTTCCAATTCAATCCGGGGTGTTCTAAAACCAGATTTCTTCAACAGCAACCTTTATGAAATAAGAAAAAACAAAAATCCTACTTTAACTTTTATAAAAGTCCCCTCCCCAAAACATTGTTGTTCAAGGGAATTACATTTGCATAAAATGACATAAGAATAATTAGAAAAGCTAAGCTACTTAAATATTTTATACATTCAGGTATCCTTTGGTTTACTTATTTTTATAATTTTCTTTTCCCTTTCAGAACTAAAGGGTCACACAAATATTAAGCCAATCTTTTCATATATCCTTTTTCTTTCTTTCTTTTTTTTTTTTTTGAGACAGAGTCTCACTATGTTGCCCTCAGTAGAGTGCTGTGACGTCACAGCTCAAACTCTTGGGCCTAAGTGATTCTCTTGCCTCCACCTTCCAAGTAGCTGGGACTACAGGCACCTGCCACAACGCCCTGCTATTTTTTTGTTGTAGTTGTCATTGTGGTTTAGCAGGCCCAGGCCAGGTTCAAACCTGCCTTCCTGGGTATATGTGGCCGGCACCTTAACCACTGAGCTATGGGCACCAAGCCTACCCTTTTTCTTTTTGAGTTAAGAGGTGATTTGTTCAAAATCAGAAATAAAGGGCGATGTCTGTGGCTCAGTGAGTAGGGTGTCAGCCCCACATACTGAGGGTGGCAGGTTTGAACC
>NW_003852397.1:7189018-7191034 GCF_000181295.1 Otolemur garnettii | reverse complement strand
TGTCAATTGAAACAGTATGTTTACATGACTAATGAATTCTTATTTTCTCTAAGACTGGGAGTTCAATCAACCCATTCAGAGTCAACTTTTCCTTATAGACAGTTATTTACTAATCTCTGTAGGCAGAAGTGAACTTAAAAAGCTTACTGTAACAAAACCACAACTTCTTGAATACCCTACATCTAAACAGCTCTGCATCTGGAACATCTGGCAGAGGGAAGGAAGTAGAGTGGGGGGATTGTTGGAGTGGGGAGATTTGCACATTCCTTTTGTGAGAACAGAAAGAGATTCGCACATTCTTTCTGTGAAACAAGAACAGCTAAAAGAACTGAAGATTATATACAAGGTGCTACACCAGCCAAGCCCCCACAGGGGGACAAGGGGACTGAGTGACAAACTTTGTAAAAGGTCAGCCTTTTTACACAAATGCGGGAATGCAAGAGAGGTGATAGGAGAGAAGAGACACAGCCTAAAGAAATCACAGTGAGGAATAACCCAGAGCAGCAAACAGGAAGAAGCAGAAATGAATTTGCAAAGGGCTATTAACAGCCCAGCAGGCCAAAGTGCACTCCAGGCACCTGCAGGAGGCGTTTACTGGTGAGGAGTCACAGTAACAGAGACACTGTATTGAACACAGTACAGGTTGTGTCCTCTACCAAAACCCCTGGGACCACAAGTATTTCAGATTTCAGATTGGTTTCCAGATTCTGAAATATTTATTTACATTACATGGGTTGAGCATCTGAAGGAGCTCAGGAAATTTCACCTCATTCTATGACTCCTTGC
This sequence comes from Otolemur garnettii, assembly GCF_000181295.1. Taxonomy (NCBI): domain Eukaryota; kingdom Metazoa; phylum Chordata; class Mammalia; order Primates; family Galagidae; genus Otolemur; species Otolemur garnettii. Next base: position 7,190,248 of record NW_003852397.1, on the reverse strand, counting down.
TATAAAAAATTATTATTATTTTTGAGACAGAGTCTTACTACGTCACCCTTGGTAGAGTGTCGTGTGGTATCACAGCTCACAGCAACCTCAAACTCTTGAGCTTAAGCAATTCTCTTGCCTCAGCCTTCTGAGTAGCTGGGACTACAGGCGCCTTTCACAATGCTCAGCTGTTTTTGTTGTTGTTGTAGTTGTTAATAGCAGGCCCTGGCAGGGTTCAAACCTGCCATCCCTGGTGTATATGGGTGAAGCCATAACCACAGAGCTACGGGCGCCAAGCCTATAAAAAAGTATTTTAAGGATGGCACCTGTGGCTCCATATGTTGGAGGTGGCGGGTTCAAATCCAGCCCCAGCCAAAAACTGCCAAAAAAAAAAAAAATAGTATTTTGAATTAAAGGCCCTTAGAGATCACCAGGCCCTTGGAAGGGGCCTTCCCTTTCTCTGCATTACCAGACAGACCTACGCAGCATGCTACTGGCAGAAGCAAAAAACCTAGATACATCAAATGAAGAATCAACTTCCCTTCCAATCCCTGTGACCTCAATATATTTCAGGAAAGAAGACCAAGAATGCAACCAGACCTGGCTCAAATCATTTTTAACATAATGCCTATCTCTCGGGTTAATTTACGGCTCAATTCGTTTCCCCCACCCATTCCTTTCATCCTCCCTAGCAACTATTTATTGCCCCTAAACACAATTACCTATATTCCTTATCTTCCTCACCCCTCTAAGAAGAGGGTATAAAAATGTCTAGACCTCACTGGGACACTGAGTAATCATTTTGAGATTCTCTCTTTGCATATAGTAAATAGACTTTTGTTTTATTAATCTGCCTTAATTTTGAGAGGATCTTTCAGTGGAAAGGGGGAGGATTCTCCCTGCCCCACACTTTCTAATCCAAAACTCAAAAGTCAGAAAGAAATGCACTAGATCATTTCCTTGGGCATCACATCAGCACTCAAAAGTTTCAGATTTTTGACCATTTCCACATTTTAGTACCCCCAAATAAGTGATATGTGTAATGCTAAAACTAAAAAAAGTCATCAGGAAACATGTTTAGTATGCTATTTAAGAAATTAGGGACATTATATATAAAATTCCAAATAAAATATTTCTTTTTTTTTCTTTGAGACAGAGCCTCGAGCTGTCCCTGGGTAGAGTGCCGTGGCATCACAGCTCAGAGCAACCTCCAACTCCTGGGCTCAAGCAATTCTCCTGCCTCTGCCTCCC
>NW_003852397.1:7181299-7188742 GCF_000181295.1 Otolemur garnettii | reverse complement strand
GCTGCTATCAAAAAATAGCCAGGCGTTGTGGCGGGCGCCTGTGGTCCCAGCTACTCCAGAGGCTGAGGCAAGAGAATCGCGTAAGCTCAGGAGTTGGAGGTTGCTGTGAGCTGTGTGACGCCACGGCACCCTACCGAGGGCAACAAAGTAAGACTCTGTCTCTATAAAAAAAATTTTTTTCTATCATTTAAAGTACTAATTTTCTGCTAAGATAAAAACTTGCCAGCATTTGGTATGTCTGATGAATTGAGATCACCCAAGCACCACTGAATGTTGCCAAAACTCCTCTCAAGTACCCTTTTTTTTTGAGACAGAGCCTCAAGCTGTCCCCCTGGGTGCAGTGCCGTGGCATCACAGCTCACAGCAACCTGCAACTCCTAGGCTCAAGCGAGTCTCCTGCCTCAGCCTCCCAAGTAGCTGGAACCACAGGCACCCACCACAACGCCCGGCTATTTTTTGGTTGTAGCCATCATTGTTGCTTTGGCGGGCCCGGGCTGGATTCGAACCCGCCACCTTAAGTGTATGTGGCTGGCGCCTTAGCCACTTGAGCCATGGGCGCCAAGCTAAGTACCCTTTTATTTACTTATTTAAAACTATTTCTCTAAATAGCAGTCATCTACTTTATAGTATAATACATTCTTGGAAGCTCCAAAATCAAACGTGGAAAATCAAACAGCAGACTTAAATTTTCAATCTTAACTAACTAAAAATGATTAGAAAGTCCCTTATCACATACTTCATTACATTTTGCCATATTATTTTATCTTCTTTTTTTTTGGAGACAGAGTCTCACTATGTCACCCTTGGTAAAGTGCTATGTATGGTGTCACAGCTCACAGCAACCTCAAACTCTTGGGCTGAAGAGATTCTCTTGCCTCAGCCTCTCAAGTAGCTGGGACTATAGGTACTTGCCACGATGCCCAAATATTTTTTTTGTTGAAGTTGTCATTGTTGCTTAGCGGGGTTTGAACTCGCCACTCTTGGTGCATGTGGCTGGCACTATAACCATTGTGCTACAAGCGCTGAGCCATATTTTTATCTTTAATGAAGAAAACAGAAAAACAGAAGCAAGGTGCTAATCATACTGTGAGAAGAACTAAGTGTCTCTGACTCAATGTTTAGGAGAAACCAAGATGGAAATGTAGTTGCACTCAGATGCTCAGCTGCTAGACACAAGCTGGTCAGCCATGGAGCCCGTTGAAAAAAAAATAACCCCACGTAGCTCGGCACCTGTGGTTCAAGCAGCTAAGGTACCAGCCACATATACCTGAGCTGGTGGGTTCGAATCCAGCCCAGGCCTGCCAAACAACAATGATGGCCCAAAAACAAAAAAAAATAGCCAGGCGTTATGATGGGTGCCTATAGTCACAGCTACTTGGGAGGCAGAGGCAGGCAAATCACTTGAGCCCAGGAATTGGAGGTTGCTGTGAGTTGTGATGCCACGGCACTCTACCCAGGGTGATGGCTTGAGGCTCTGTCTCAAGAATAAACAAATAAAGAACATTGCCAGGGGCAGCACCTGTGTCTCAAGGACTAGGGCACCGGCATTGGCCTGGGCCAAAAACTGCAAAAACAAACAAATAAACAAAAAAACTCATTCACATATGAAATGCTGAACACAAATGGTTGCACAAACAGCACAACTGAACAGAAGACGCTGTCAACACTGAGCTGTCAGGTCAACACATACTCCAAAGTCTGAATCCCAACACAAAGAAAGGCACTTTGCAACGGTCAAGAGTATTCACTAGGAAAGCAGAGGTTCTACCAGCCAATGCCACATTTACCCCAAAAGGCACAGTTAGAGCATGTCATTAGCTCTTTAATAAAAGCAGAATCAGGGCAGCGCCTATAGCTCAGTGAGTAGGGCGCTGGCCCCATATACTGAGAGTAGGGGTTTCAAACCCGACCCCAGCCAAACTGCAAGAAAAAAAATAGCCGGGTGTTGTGGCGGGCACCTATAGTCCCAGCTACTTGGGAGGTTGAGGCAAGAGAATCACCTAAGCCTAGGAGTTGGAGGTTGCTGTGAGCTATGACACCACTGCACTCTAGAGAGTGATAAAGTGAAACTCTGTCTCTCAAAAAAAAAAAAAATAGCAGAATCAACTTGTTCGGACTGATTTGTGGAGGAAGGAATAAAAGGCCTAGGCTGGAGGGAGAGGGTGCAATGAAACGAACCACTGAATCTTCTCATTTCTTTTAGAAAATTCCATTTTTATGCTCGGCGCCTGTGGCTCAAGTGGCTAAGGCGCCACACACATACACCTAAGGTGGCGGGTTCAAATCCAGCCCAGGCCCGCCAAACAACAATGATGGCTGCAACCAAAAAATAGCCAGGCGTTGTGGTGGGCACCTGTGGTCCCAGCTACTTGGGAGGCTGAGGCAGGAGACTTGCTTGAGCCCAGGGGTTGGAGGTTGCTGTGAGCTGTGATGCCAGAGCACTCTACCCAGGGGGATAGCTTGAGGCTCTGTCTCAAACAAAAAAAAAAAAGAAAATTCCATTTTTAGTTTTAGGGTTTTCAGATTTGCTTTGGCTGGCCTAAGACTTGTGGCATAGTGCTCTTAGTCTAGCCAAGAACAATGAAGAAAAATGCATAAATAAAGCTAGGGAGAGTTAGTGTTCCAGCCTCAGAGAGAGTACAGCATCAGATGTGCTGGGGGCCTGAAAACACGGTTTCAGAGGCACCGCTCAGCTGGAGAAGCACAAGACCGAGGACCAGCACAGAGCTGCACTGTTGCTATCTTGCAAACTCTCCAATAAAACGTCTGGCCAAACGTTAATTCTAAGTTTGAGCTCTATAAAACAGCCACACTAAAATGTTAGCCCTGAGGGATGAGAAAAACAAGCTGAGAAATGCACTTACTTATAGCTTCGAAAGTAAATCTTCCCATTCAGTGCAGTGAAGTGCAGAACGTACTCTAATCCAGCCAGGCGGATATTTGATACTGTGGGTCCTCTGAAAAAATCTGAAGAAATACATTAAGTCGTTAAAAAAAAAAAAAAAAAAGAGCTTTTAACGTTCAGTTAGAAAGAACTGAGCATTCCCAATGCTGTTTTATGCCAGTATCTAAAAAGGTAAGATAGGTAGCACAAGAAATGATCCCTGAAAAATGTCTGAAGGTCTCACCCCTCAACCACATCATCTCATGACTTTATTTCTGCCTTCACAGAAGAACAATATTTATCATGAATATTAACTTTAAAAAGTAAATGAGAGCATAAAATTTTAACCTACAAGAAAAGTGGGTACTGATGACAAATTTCTATAAAAATGGCTGTTTCTAGTCTATTAAATCAAAATTAATTTATCCATGTACTTATTTACTTAGCGTAAGAATTAGAGTGAGACTCTGTCGTCTAGACTGGAGTGCAGTGGTGTGACAGCTCAGTGCAGCCCTCAAATCCTGGGCTCAAGCAATCCTCCTGCCTCAGCCTCCCGAGCAGCTACACTACAGGTTCCAGCCCCAACACACCTCAAAAAAAATTGTTTTAGACATGGGGTCTTGCTATGTTGCTCAGGCTGGTCACAAATTCTGTCTTTATTATTTTTATTGTTGTTTTTGTTGTTTTTATGAGGGAAGCCAGCAAGAAAAAACTTTAAAAATAACCATTATATGAGCAAAGAACGACAAACTTTATAAATTGTCAAAGCCAAAAGGAACCCTGGGGGTGGCACCTATGGCTCAGTGGGTAGGGCACCGGCCCCATATACTGAGGGTGGCAGGTTTAAACCTGGCCCTGGCCAAACTGTAACAAAAAAATGGCCAGGCATTGTGGTGGTTGCCTGTAGTCCTAGCTACTTGGAAGGCTGAGGCCAGAGAGTCACCTAAGCCCAGGAGTTGGAGGTTGCTGTGAACTGTGATGCTATGGCACTCTACCAAGGGCAATAAAGTAAGACTCTGTCTCTTAAAAAAAAAAAAAAAAGAAAGATTAACTGAAATTAAAAAGAATGGTCTACTAAGTACTGGCAAGGAAACAAACCAACTGGAGTTCTCTTTTTTTTTTTTAAACTGAGAGTCTCACTATGTTGCCCTTGGTAGAGTGCCATGACATCACAGCTCACAGCAACCTCAAACTCTTGGGCTTAGAGATTCTCTTGCCTCAGCCTCCCAAGTAGCTGGGACTACAGGCCCCCTCCACACTGCCGGGCTATTTTTTGCTATTGTTGTCATTGTTGTGTAGCAGGCCCAGGCTGGGTTCAAACCCTCCAACCTCGGTATATGTGACTGGTGCTGTAACCACTGTGCTACAGGCACTGAGCCCAACTAGAGTTCTTATATACTGCTGATAGGGATACAAAATGGTATTGAGAACACCACCATTGTTCTTGTAGCTTCCTACAATGTAGCTTCCTACAATGTTAAATACACACCATTCAAATAACCATTCCATTCCTAGGTTTTGTATATAAATGTATACAGCAGCTCTATCTGTAACAGCCCAACCGTGGGATCAACCTAAATATCCATGAGATGAGCAAACAGATTTGGAACAGCTATGTGTGGAGTATTTCTCATAAAAAGAAATGAGCTATTGATACACAGCAACATGGATGAATCTCAAATTACAATGAGTGAAAAAAGCTAGGCCAAAAAAAGCACATACTCTGAAATTCTATTTATCTAAAATTGTACAAAATGCAAACTAATCTATGGTGACAGAAAGCAGATCAATGTTTGCTTTGGATGAAGAAATAGGATGGATTACGAAGGGGCAGGGAAATCTGAAGAGTGATGTAACAGTTCTGTATTTTGATTGCAGTAGTGTTTTCTTGGATTTCTAGCCTCCAAAACTATGAGAAAATACATTTTTGTGTGGTTCAAGCCACCCAGTCTTTAGTATTATGTTGTAGCAACGTGAGCAACTAACACAATTACCTTTTTAGGGCTATGGAGAGGATTAAATTTAATAAATCACCTGACCCAATTTACACTAGTTATTTTCATTAATATATATTTTTCAAATAGCGTAAGAATTAGGAAATTAGAAAGGTTAAAACAATAATTAAAACAATGACACTGATGTAGCTCTGACGGCCAGTATAAATAAAGGCAATGAAGTGACAGGGCAAGGCGGTTCATGCCTGTAATCCTAGCACTGTGGGAGACACAGGGGAGAGGACTGCTTGAGGCCAGGAGTTTGAGACCAGATCAAACAACATAGCAAGACCCAATCTCTATAAAAACTTAAAACAGCCACATTGGGGATTAGCCACGAATCTATGTAATATTTAAGAAAGCAAAATGGAAGCAAAACTTAAGATGAACAAAATGGGTATCCTGCCCGAAAATACTGACATTAAGAAAGTCCACTTTTCTTCTTGGTCAATTACTAAAATGAAAGGAACTTCCTAGAAGGAAGAAAGCCCTTGATAAATTTCTTCCCCTGCTGATCTATGATATTTCATATCCCAAGAGGCAGCTGCCTGTCTTCTTGTTTATGAAGTTGAAAGCCCAACTTTCCTTGGAGCCCTACAGTCTCATTCCTCTCTTCTGCCTTCTGCTTCTGTCCTGATTCCTTTTTTCACTCACTTTCCCTCATGGCTGCAGGATTCAGTCACTCCTGCCACCTAGTGGAAGCACGAGATAATGAGAAGGTGGGAGTGAGAAGGGCTGGGCACTATGGCTCACACCTACAGTGTTTCCCCCTAAATAAGACACTGTCTTCTATTTATTTTTTCTCAAGAAGACACACTAGGGCTTATTTTCAGGGGATGTCTTATTTTTATTAAGTATAATACAACAATCTTCATTTATTCAAATACAGTTAAGTCATCTTCTTCTGGAACCTGATGGGGGAGCCGACCTTGTTGGTGGGGCTGGTGCTACTGATGCGTGAACTCCTTTCCCCTAGCCGTTCACACGTGTGCAACAGGATGCCTGTGACCACGGTTACCACATGCACACCCGCGCAAGTGCCAACAGCTCAGAGAAGGAGCTGTGGCAGATGTATTCTAGTCTTTTTTACCGCTCCGTGCCCATCACTAGGTCTTATTATCCGGGTAGGGCTTATATTTAACAAATGCATAGAAATCCTGCTAAGGCTTATTTTGGGGGTAGGTTTTATTTTCAGGGAAACACAGTAAAACCCCAGCACTTTGGGAGGCCAAAGCAGGAGGATCATTTGAGGCCTAGGAGTTGGAAAGCAGGCAGAACAAGAGTGAGACTATCTTCATAAAAATACAGAAAAATTAGGCTGGGCACCAGTAGTTCAGTGGTTAGGGTGCCAGCCACATGCTTTGGGCTGGTGGGTTTGAACCCATCTGGGGCCTGCTGAACAACAACAAAAAAATAGCCAGGTGTTGTAGTGGGTACCTACAGTCCAACTACTAGGGAGGCTGAGTCAAGAGAATTGCTTAAGCTCAAGAATTTGAGGTTGCTGTGAACTATGACACCATAGCACTCTACTGAGGGTGACAAAGTAAGACTCTGTCTCAATTAAAAAAAAAAAATAGAAAAATTAGCCAGGCATCATAGCACATGCCTATAGTCCCAACTATTCAGGAGCCTCAGGGCCAGGAGGATCCCTTGAATATAGGAGTTTGGGGTTACTGTGAGCTATAATGATACCACCCACTGCACTTTAGTCTGGGTGACAGTGAGACCCCGGCTCAGGGGGAAAAAAACCCAAAACATTTAGCCTGGGCACAGTGCCTCATGTCCTAATCTCTGGACCTTGGGAGTCTTGAGGTGGGAGGAGTACTTGAGGCCGGGAGTTCAGCATCAGGCTGAGCAACATAGCAAGACACTGAGACCCTGTCCCCCCGCCCCGCCAAAAGAAGAAGGTTTTAAACAGCAGGGTACAGTGGCAAAGGCCAATAGTCTCAGATACTTGGAAGGCTGGGCCAGGAGGATCACTTGAGCCATGATCATGTCACTGTACTCCAGCCTGGATGACAGAGCTAGATGCTATCTTTCAGGGGAAACAACAACAACTGAACATTTTAAAAATAGGCAAACAAAGCCCTTCCTGTTTATCAAATTATCAAGCTCTCACTGACAATAATGACATACGGATCGTGGAAGAAAAGGCAAAAACTCTGGGCCAATGGAATACAAATAATAGAAATCTTAACTCAAAATCTGGATGAACTCTTGGCTGAAAAAAATACCCTTGATACTTTGGAGTATATAATATTGAAAGGAGGAAATACTGGTGATCGTCTCTCATGGATGAAGTTAATTCACAGAAAATATAGGTAAGAATCTATAAACAGAGTCTAGCAGGGAATGTGCTCACTGCAGGCAAGATGCACAGCAGAGGCAGAAAAGCTCAGGCTCTGAAGGCTCTGGGTTTCAATTCTGCCTCACCTGTCTAATCGTTCTTATATAACCTCTGTAAGCCTCTGTTTTCCCATTTGTAAAATGGGAATGCACCAAACTTGAGAGCTTTTGTGAAGATTAAACAGGTAATACTGGTTCTTAGTTTGAAAAAAAAAAAAA
>NW_003852397.1:7170891-7178837 GCF_000181295.1 Otolemur garnettii | reverse complement strand
TGCTGTGAGCTGTGATGCCACAGCACTCTACCTAGGGGGACAGCTTGAGGCTCTGTCTCAAAAAAAAAGAATCTGTCTCAAAAAAAAGGGCGGTGCCTGTGGCTCAAGGAGTGGGGCACTGGTTCCATATACTGGAAGTGGGGGGTTCAAGACCAGCCATGGCCAAAAACTGCAAAGGAAAAAAAAACCAACAAAAACACCAATAGAGGTTTCTGAGTTGGAAGTGATGATGCATCACATTCTTGAAATTTCTACTTTTCAATTCCCTAAATTTAAAATAATGATGCCAGTAATGGTAAGAGATGGATGCAAGCACTTTACACAGTGTAAAGCACTCTATAAACAGATGATACCTACAGTACTAAGGCATCAAAAATAATCATCCACAGAGCACAAAAGCCCCTTTAACTCTACCAAGACAGGTACCTTCCTCCTGATGGTGGGGAGAAAATAACAAAAAGGGAAAAAAGAAGAGATCCAAAAGAAAAAAAGAGAAAGTTATAGGCCCAGAGTAAAGTAGCAAAGTGCCACCAATGTCAGGCTTAGACTGCCCACCTCAGCTACCCTGCAGATTAGAATAAATATTAAAATACCAGGCTAAGCATCATAGCTCGTACCTAACATCCCAGTACTTTGGGGAGGCCATGGAGGGGGAATGGCTTAAGGCTAGGAGTTCAAGACCTGTCTGAGCGACATAGCAAGAACCTCTCTCTACAAAATAATAAAAAAAATTAACCAGGCCTGACTGCCTGCCTACAGTCCCAGCTACTCAAGAGGCTGAGGCAGGAGGTTTGCTTAAGCCTACACGCTTAAGCCCGCAGTGAGTTATGATTAGGCCACTGTACTCTAGCCAGAACAACAGAGCAAGACATTGTTTCTCAAAAAAAGAAAAAAGAAAAGAAAAAAACTTACCAATGAGAAGATTTTTTAGTCTTCTGTAGTCTTCTGTTAAATCAAAATCATCACCAGCAAATATTAACATGGGTTTTGTTCCCTCTGGACATTTACTGTTCTATGAAATTAAAAGAAAATATAATTATATGATTATCAAAGTCTAAACTATTTATATGCTGATTTTAAAGTAGTCAATACTCACATATAGGAATTTGTTTTCACATTTATTAACTGTTCTAAAATTATGTCTGCAAATAATGATTTTAGACTTAAAAACAGAGGTAGGATTTTTAAGCTTACAGATTGTTCGGGGTTTTTTTTGAGACAGCGTCTCACTTTGTCGCCTTTGGTAGAGTGCCGTGGCATCACAGCTTACAGCAACCTCTAACTCTTGGGCTCAAGCAATCCTCTTGCCTCAGCCTCCCGAGTAGGTGGGACTATAGGCGCCCACCACAATGCCCAGCTAATTTTTTTTCCTTTTAGAAACAAGGTCTTGCTTGTGCTCAGAGATTACAGGCGTGAGCCAGTGCACCCAATCAAATTTTTCTACTTTAGAAGAGATGGGGTCTAAGAAACATTATAATTTTATACAAGCTACAGAAAGTCTGAGTCAATCATTATTCAGAGGGGTTGAAGTTTTTACTATAAAAAATGTTTGCCCATTAGTTTTAGATTTTTTTTTAATCTCAATTAGAATGTGAGGTGAATAATCAAAGGATTTAGAAGTCACTAAAGAAGTGACAAAAAAAATAGAATTGTGAAAAAAGTCAAATAGAAAAAAATTCTTTACTGAGAGATTAATTTATGGAGGAAGGAGAATATGTATTGGCCTAAGCTTCTCATGACTCTGTCTCAAACAACGACAACAACAAAAACAACGAGACCTGACAAACAAGAAAGGTTTTGTGGTCCAGTCCCAGCTAAGTCAGCTGGGACTACAGATGCACCACAATGCCCAGCTAGTTTTTCTATCTTTTGTAGAGATGGGGTCTCACTCTGGCTCAGGCTGGTCTCGAACTTCTGACCTCAAGCAACCCACCAGCCTTGGCCTTCCTGTAATCCCTAGGATGAAAGGTGTAAGCCACCGTGCCCAGCCTGTGGTCCAGTTTTGAAGTTGCATAGTGACAAGTCTTTCACTGCTTTGGAAGTGAACCAGAACAGGTAGAAGGGCTGGCAACAGCCTTTGTTCACACCCACTGAGCTGGGGACCGAGCTGGCAGTAGTGGTAAAGGTCAAATGCAGACATGCTGCCCATCTCCAGGCATTCCTGCAACCCCAGAGAGAAACTGTCACAGTACGATGGCTTCCACTGTGATCAAGCATCACAGTTTACACACTTTACAGAACCTTCTAACACACTGTCTTCACTGATAGGCATTTTCATACATACTGTCTCATTTGACGTAGTTGCGCTTGTTTTATACATCATCGCAACTGAGGGTCAAGGAAGTCACTGACTTGTCAGGTCACAAATGGACAAGACAGGCCTCAAACTGGAAGACAGGCCTCAAACTGGAATGTTCTGTCTCGAATCCATTCTCAGGCCAGTGTTCTGCCTGTACCTGAGGAAGCTGGTGTGACTGACTAAATAACGGGGATCTGCTAAGAGCTTATTTCAAACCCACAGGATAAGGATATTAATTTTAGGAATTCTACCAAACTTGGAAAGTATATCCCCCTTTTAAAGGGAGACTGGGAAAAGGAGGGATTATGTATACAGCTAATTTAACTATACCATCAGTCTCCAAACGCCATAAACTGAGAACAATTACATAACTTTCCATTAAAACAAGATCCCTTCTCTCAAAGCCCTTGAGTCCTAATCTTGGTTAAATTCACCATAAGTCTGACTCTGGGTCACCAGTGAAACCCCTCAGGTACTTGATCTATGAATCTATGTAATGCGAAAAATTATTCTGGCCTTCCACAGGGAAGCTACAAGGTCTGGGTAAAATGATAAATGAGATCATTAAGCCAGAAGCAGAGTTCTAAGGGAACAAGAGCCAAATTTGGACCCAGAAGCTGAGTTAGAACACTCTCTCTGCCTTTCTGAAACTATTTTTAGACCAGCCACCGTGGCTGATGCCTGTAATCACTTGGAGAAGTGGAGGCAGAAGGATACTTAAGGACAGGAGTTGGAAACCAACCTGGGCAACATAGTAAGATTCTGTCTCTACATAAAAAAAGAAGAAAATAGCTGGGCATGATGACATATGCCTGTAATCGCAGCTACTTAGGAGACTGAGGCAGCAGGATCATTGGAACCCAGAAGTTTGAGACGCAGTGAGCTATGATGACACTACCATACTCTATCCACTTTAGCCCAGGCAACAGAGCAAGACTGTCTCAAACAAAGACTATTTTTCCTACCATTTAGTGCTTTCTATTTCACAATCTCATTCAAACAAAGGAGACACAAGGATGCATAAAGTAACCAAGGGGATATGAAGCTGCAATTTGGTGGCTAACGGCCCAAATACCGCAAGATTACCCAGAGCTTTGAACAAGGGCTCAATTTGAAAATTCTACTGATATTTCTGGAGTTCTATAATATAGGTGTGCTAATTCAGAGAGAGAGAACGGCATTTAAACTATGGCCTAAACAAGAACTAACAAGTACACTAAATGCCATAGGACCTGCATATGTTATTATACACTATACATATATTCTTCTTTTTAAAATAAATGTAGGCTCAGCACTTGTGGCTCAAGCAGCTAAGGTGCCAGCCACGTAACACCTGAGCTAGTGGGTTCGAATCCAGCCTGGGCCCGCCAAACAATGGCTGCAACCAAAAAAATAGCCTGGCATTGTGGGGGGAGCCTGTAGTCCCAGCTACTTGAGAGGCTGAGGCAGGAGAATCGATTGAGCCCAGGAGTTGGAGGTTGCTGTGAGCTATGATGCCATAGTACTCTACCCAGGGCAACAGCTTGAGGCTCTGTCTCAAAAAAAATAAAATAATAGCTGGGTGTTGTGGTGGTTGCCTGTAGTTCCAGCTACTCAGGAAGCTGAGGCAAGAGGATTACTTGAGTCCAAGAGTTTGAGGTTGCTGTAAGCTATGATGCCATGGCACTCTACCGAGGGTAACAAAGTTAGACTCTCTCTCAAAATAGAAAAAAAAAAAAATAAAGGTAAAATTAAATTTTATTTTTATCTTAGAAAATGCCAAAATAAAAATAAAGTTCTTTATCTATAAAACTCTACAAGAACTCATCACCACAAGATGTCACTCTTGGCCAAGAGTAGCATTACAAAATGCTTTTCCTTTTTATTAGCAGTACTTCTTACCTTAATGTCTTTTAGAGAGACAAACTTGTCAATACCTAATTCAATCATATCCAGCACATGATAGTCATACATACGACCTAGAAGAAAAATGCATTTTTAAGCCTGTATTTTCCTCAAATAGCCATGTACCCATGTGTCCGTTCCCTCACATGTACCCATTTGTATCTGTATGTTCAAAGTGTTCTAATGTCTGCTTCTTCCCTTCCTCACTGTGCACCCCTGAAACATGCCCAAAGAGACTGTTAGGACAGTCATGAAAAGGATCTTAAGAGAGTTAGCCCCCTCCTTTACTTTAATACTAGACTAAATGAAGACCCTAGAGAGGAAAGGGCTTGCCCAAGCCAGTAAGCATGCCAGACCAAGTCTTACTACACCAGGGAAGAGTTTTTTTCTTTATTTCTTTGAGACAGTCTCACTCTGTTCCCCAGGCTAACGTGCTGTGGTCAGCCCAGCTCATAGCAACCTCCTGGGCTTTAGCCATCCTCCTGCCGCAGCCCCCAAGTAGCTGGGACTACAGACAAGTATCACAACACCCAGCTAATTTTTCTATTTTTAGTAGAAGCAGGGTCTTACTCTGGCTCGGGCTGGTCTCAAACTCCTAATTTCAAGTAATCCTTCTGACAAGGCCTCCCAGAGTACTAGGATTATAGGCATGAGCTACTGCCCTTGGCCAGGGCTCTTTTTTAAATGTTATTTCCTCAACAGATACCAATTAGGAAAAGGTGGATTTATGTGAGTAGATATGATACTTTGTTTTTTTCTAACTCTAATATTGATTAAATAGAAATTTCATTTTTTGAAGACAGAGTCTTACTTTATCACCCAGACTGGAATGCAGTGATGCAATCAGAGCTCACAGCACCCTCAAACTCTTGGGCTCCTGGACTCAAGTGATCCTCCTGTTTCATCTACCCAAGTAGCTGGGAATGTTGTATTGGCAAATGCCACCTCCTTAAAAAAAATTTTTTTTTTGGTTGAGACAGGATCTCACTATGCTGCCCAGACTGATTTCAAACACCTGGCCTCAAGTAATCCTCCTACCCTGGCCTCCTAAAGTGCTGGGACTATAGTTGTGAGCCACCATACCTGGCTATATTTCACATTAGACAAAATATCTACGACTTGAGATAGGGTAATTTTCCCCCCCAATTCCAGTGGACTCATGATTACAGGTGAGCTCGGAGACACTCAGAGCCACCACAAGGTGACTGTGGTGCATTTACAATTGAGGAAGGATACTGACAGCCCCCAAAGCCACACTTCCAACAGACAAAAGACAGTGCTGGTTTAAGAAACCTGAACAGACCAGGCACAGTGGCTGACACTATTATCCTGTAATCCTAGCACTCTGGGAGGCCGAGGCGGGTGGACTACTTGAGCTCAGGAGTTTCAGACCAGCATGAGCAAAAGCAAGCCCCCATCTCTAAAAATTATAGCCGGGTGGGCTTGGCGCCTGTAGCTCAGCAGCTAGGGCGCTGGCCACATATACCAGGGCTGGTGAGTTCTAACCCAGCCCAGGCTTGCCAAACAACAACAACAACAAATGCCCAGTATTGTGGAGGGCGCTTGTAGTCCCAGCTACTTGGGAGGCTGAGGCAAGAGAATGGTTTAAGCCCAAGAATTTGAGGTTGCTGTGAGCTGTAATGCCACAGCACTCTACCAAGGGCAAACATAGTGAGACTCTATCTCAAAAAAATAAATAAAAACTAAAAAAATAGCCAAATGTTGTGGTGGGCAAGGAGGCTGAAGCAAGAGTCTGAGGTTGCTGTCTGCTATGACGCTGAAGCACTCCACTGAGGACGAGAGAATGAGATCTGTCTCAAAAAAAAAAAAAAAAAGAAACTTGAATTGAGGAACTCTCATCTTCTTTTTACTGTGTTAGAGTTCCCTGCATTGGTAGGGGACTACTTATATACCCCATTCTTTACCTGGGGACTGCCAAAAAAACAATTTTTACTCATGTCACAAAGTTGAAAATAAAACTAAAACTTACAACTAAAAATAAAACTAGGCAGCATCTGTGGTTCATTGAGTAGGGCGCTGGCCCCATATACCAAGAGTGGTGGGTTTAAACCCGGCCCCGACCAAACTGCAACAAAAAAATAGCCGGGTGTTGTGGTGGGTGCCTGTAGTCCCAGCTACTCGGGAGGCTGAGGCAAGAGAATCACATAAGTCCAGGAGCTGGAGGTCGCTGTGAGCTGTGACACCATGGCACTCTATCGAGGGCGACAAAATGAGATTCTGTCTCTAAAAAAATAAAAATAATGAAAATAAAAATAAACAAAATCCCGCCAAGCTAATTTAAAGTTACTGAGTTGAGGATTCAGTTTACTCCTGATTCTTCAACACTATCAGTTAATCTGAGATGCAGAGCTGACTATAAACACTGAAAAGTCAATTTTACTTACCTATTACTAGATTATTTGGCCGCTTCTTATTATGGCAACCAAACATGAATAAAGAACAATCCGACTTCTTTGAAAAGAATTCCTATAAAAGCAAAGAAATTTCATTTAGTTAATGCATAAATGTTAAAACCTGAAGGTCTTACCTCTGAACTTAAAAAAGAAAATGTATCAGTTTTTTCCACTGGAAGTTAATGAAGACTTAAACTACACAGGGTAATACTGAAGAATTCAAACTACTTTATTTTTGGCTTTTTATTTCGAATTTTCTGATTGGGAGTACACCTAGGCAAAAGATTTATATCTCAAGACAGAAAAAACTGTGAAAACGATGAGGTTAATAAGAAAGGTAAGACCATTTAGTCTCAGTTATGCAGGCATTTTGGAGCAGCACACCGAGTGCTTCACTTGCTGAACAAATCCCTTTACTCACAGTACATTACTATTAAACCACCACTGACGGCGCTCATGAATATACACGGGGCCTACATAAATTTGACAGTATGGTGTTTTGGATGTTTATAACTGAATTCATGACTTTACTTTTCAAACTGCATCCACACAAGAACCATGCCCTAGAATCTATATACACTCCAGCCGGGAGCAGTTCCACACTGCACCTGGAGAAACTGACAGCTCTGTGATGTTCCTACCTGCAGAGGTATCTTCTCTACTTGGCTCTCAGAAGTACAGGGAGGAGTAGTGGAAATACTACTAGGTGTGGAGTTTCAATCCTAGGCAGCTCGTTTTACACTATGTCTATACTTTCTACATCCCACATACTTTACTGAGATCACCAGTCTTAGCACAAAAATTATAGATTCAACATGTTCTAGCCCAAAAATTAGGTGGAAAGCCTCCTAAATTAACCCCAACAAAGAAGTTAAAGAACAATGAAATAGTCATAATCCTCAACCGTTCTTTACTGGTTCTAAGACTCTTTGAAGTGTGGGCCCCGGGTCTGGTTATCATCCATTCCAGGATCTATGCAGAAGCAAATGGGGCAAAAAACTACCGATGCCCATCCCCTCCCATGCGGAGGACGCAGGAGTCGGAAGGTCCAGGAATTCAGGCTCTGCCACTTACTAGGGTATCTGGACAAATTAACTTTCTTGAGAATTAACTTTAGTATCAAGGCCAATAATACCTCCTGTAAAAGCCTGAGAGGAACCATGAGATTTCACATGTAAACATAGTTTATTCAGTGTCTGACATAAAGTATTCAAAAAATAACATTTTTTTTTTCTTTTTTGAGACGGAGCCTGACAGAGCCTCAAGCTATCCCCCTGGGTAGAGTGCCATGGCATCACGCTCACAGCAACCTCCAACTCCTGGGCTCAAGCGATTCTCCTGCCTCAGCC
>NW_003852397.1:7168778-7170402 GCF_000181295.1 Otolemur garnettii | reverse complement strand
TAGCCGCTTGAGCCACAGGCACCGAGCCTGGATATGATTTCTTAAAAATTTTTTAACATTCCTAGCCAGGCATGGTGGCTCATGCCTGTAATCCTAGAATTCTGGGAGGCAGAATGACAAGTGAGTTGCTTGAGCTACAAAGTTAGAGACCCGCCTGAGCAAGAGGGAAGATGCCATCTCTACTAAGAAATAGAAACAAACAAACACGAACAAAAAAAACTAGTCAGGTGTAATGGTACACACCTGTAGTCTCAGCTACTTGGTAGGCTGGGGCAAAAGGATTGCTCAAGCCCAAGAGTTTGAGGTTACTGTGAGCTAAGATGCCAAAGCACCCTACCCTTTCTGGGTAGGGTAAGAGTCAAACTCACAAAAACAAAACAACAACAAAAACCACAAAACTTTTTAACGTTCTCATGTTATGACTCATTTCCTACGCGACCATAAAAGACCCTTTACACTCATGCGCATGTTTTATATACACATACATACACGTATCTACACCCACAAACTCATCTCTGTTGCTCTTCTTCAGCCTGTTTAGTTTTGAAATTTTAGAGCAGGGGTAGTCAAATTATCTGCAAAAGGCCTAAATACTATTTTAGGATTCTTACATGCTTTTCTTTTTTTAACCAACTCCTTAATAATGTAAAAAGCGTTCTTGGCTCACAGGCTTTACAGAAACAAGGATTTGGTCTACACATGGTATATTTTTGCCAACCTCTGTTCTAACCCACCAAAGAACATTTCCAAGATTATAGTGAAAGAAACGTGTGGTAAGGGAGATCAGGAGGAAGGAACTGACGACATCTCCAATACAATCACTCTTTCCACAGCCACACTGCCATCTGGAGGTCTGAGATCTATTTCTCTTTTCCCCTTTTTCTCAATACTATACTAATGAGGCAAAGTCTGAGATTCATTATAGCCAATGAAAGATATTCTACCTCTGAAGGTGGGAGGTCAAAGAGAGGAAATGCCATAACTTCAAGTGTAAGAAAAGCTATCATATCAATAGTGGATTGAAAAAGAAGTACAGATAGACCAAGCACGGTGGCTGGTGTCTGAAATCCCAGCACTCTGGGAGGCTGAGGCAGGTGGACTGCTTGAGCTCACAAGTTCAAGACCAGTATGAGCAAGAGCGAGACCCTGTCTCTAAAAATAGCTGGGCATTGTTGGGGGCGCCTGTAGTCCCAGCAACTCAGGAGGCTGAGGCAAGAGTTTGAGGTTGCTGTGAGCTATGACTCCATGGCACTCTGCCTAGGGCAACAAAATGAGACTCTGTTTCAGAAAAAAAAGTACAGGTACTACAAATGTCCCACTACAGATTTCACCACATAACATTGTTATGGTATATAAAAGACAAAGAATTCTGAAATGAGCTCTATTATTTTTACTTTCATGATCTTGTCAACAAATGACATGACATGCCTGTAATCCAAGACACCTATAATTCTAGCACTCTGGGAGGCCGAGGTGGTGGATTGTCTGAGCTCACAGATTCAAGACCAGCCTGAGGTCTCAAGAACAGGTTGCTGTAAGCTATGACGCCATGGTACTCTACTGAGGGTGACAAAGTGAGACTCAGTCTCAAAAAAAAAAAAAAAAATGACATGACTGAAAAACA
>NW_003852397.1:7165889-7167151 GCF_000181295.1 Otolemur garnettii | reverse complement strand
TTCTAAATATTCAAAAGTAGTAGTCAGATTTTTAAAACTCAAAATTGCTTCATACAAGTAAGTCTATAGAAAGCTTCCTTTTCACAATTCATTAATTATGCATTTAAGATGTAATTCAAGTTTTAAAAGTTCTATCAATATATTTGCAAGCAATGAATAAACTTAATAGCTAAAGTGAAAGGTAAGATCTATAAGTATGGGCTGCGCCTGTGGCTCAGTGGGTAGGGTGCTGGCCCCATATACCAAGGATAGCAGGCTCAAACCCGGCCCCAGCCAAACTGCAACAAAAATATAGCAGGGTATTGTGGCAAGCACCTGTAGTCCCAGCTACTTGGGAGGCTGAGGCAAGAGAATCACCTAAACCCAGGAGTTGGAGGTTGCTGTGAGCTGTGATGCCACAGCACTCTACTGAGGGCAACAAAATGAGATTATGTCTCCAAAATACAAACAACCAAACAAATTATAAGTACATTTTTGAAAGTATAAACGTCTTATTTCCTCTCTATTTTACATCAAAATTCCTTCCTATAGGACTCTAATTAAAAAAAAAATCACTAATTAAGGAGTATTACATTAATTGGTCTTTTTTTTTGAGACAGCGTTTCATTTTGTCTCTCTCAGTAGATTGCTGTGGCATCACAGCTTCTTGCCTCAGCCTCTGCAGTAGCTGGGACTACAGGCGCCTGCCACAATGCCCAGCTACTTTTTGTTGCAGTTTGGCTGGGGCCAGGTTTGAACCCACCACCTTTGGTTTATGGGGCTGGTGCCCTACTGACTGAGCCACAGGTTCTGCCACATTTATTAGTCTTAAAAATCATTTATATGCTCTTTTAAAGCAAAGATTTAATACTTACCAGAGATGTCTGATCCTCAAATGGTCTTGTAATATTTTTCCTAAGAATATTTAAAAAAAGGTGACCCCAGTTTTAATAATCTTGTAAGTATATTCAATTAGGTAACAGTAATTAAAAGATAATCTTATACTCAAGTGATAAAAAAGGACTGAAAGAATATTCATTCGTTCAGAGATTTACTTAGTGCCTGTTGTATTCTGGACACTGTTCTGGGGGCTATGGATATACAATACTACATCAAACAAGAGGCTTGCTCTCATGAAACTTTCATTCTAGTGGAAAGAAAAAATACAGTCCACCTGCCCTCTGGATCTGTGGTTTCTGCATCTATGGATTCAAGCAACCACAAATAGAGAATATTTAAGGAAAAAAAAAACTATTCGGGCACGGTGGCTCACGCCTATAATC
>NW_003852397.1:7162521-7165192 GCF_000181295.1 Otolemur garnettii | reverse complement strand
AGACTCTGTCTCATAAAAAAAAATTACAGAAGCTGTGTGTATAGGGTATATCTGAATACAGAATTATTTTTGCAACTTTTTTGTAAGTCTATAATTATTTCAAAATAGAATATATATGTCATGCTTATAATTATAAAAGAACGTTCAATAAAAATGAAAAACAGACTGGAAAGAAATAAATTATAGTGTTAATGGCATATATAAGGAATTACAGTGTTTTTAATCTTCCATAAAGTGGTTATTCCCATAATAGAACAAAATAAGTTAAAACAGAATAAAAGAAATTATGACTTACTTTTTATACAGAACACCATATGGTTTTTTCAGGGCATACTGTAAAACAAAATTTATAGCTTACAAAACAAAAATGACTTCCAAAAAGCAGAAATAAAAAAAGCATTATAACAGTCATTCTACAAAATTACTCTGGTCATTGAACCTTGTTCTGACGTCTTCCGGTTGGCTCCCTTTTGATCACTTACAATAATTCTCACATAAGCTTAATATTCTCACAGACTGAACTTTCCTAATTAAAAGTTTCTAAGCTTTGACTTGGCACCTGTAGCTCAAGCAGCTAGGGTGCCAACTACATAAACCAGAGCTGGTGTGTTCGAATCCAGGCCCGCCAAACAACAATGACAACTACAACCAAAAAATAGCTGGGCGTTGTGGCAGGCACCTTGGGAACTGCTTAAGCCCAAGAGTTTGAGGTTGCTGTGAGCTGTGACGGCATAGCACTCTACACAGGGCGACAGCTTGAGACTCTGTCTCCAAAAAAAAAAAAAAAAGTTTCTATGCTCTTTCTTTTGTCTATTCAACTAAATTAATTCCTCTATTTCGTTATACTCTACATAGTCCATCCTCTCTAGGCAAACAATTTGAGAGAAGAAAGAACAAAAGAAAACAGATAAAATAAATCCTATCAGGAAAGGCCAATATATTGAAATAGTGTGGTCTGCAGAAAAGAAAACTCAGAAAGTCACAGTAATGGCAATCAGAATACCAGCCAAAGTTTAAACACAGCCCTGTTTTAAAAAATCCCTGTTATTCACCCCTCTTCATTTTTTTTCTACTTCTTTCCACCCATTCACTAACAATCACTTATTACTCGTATACCCAGAACTGCTCTACCACAGAATTAACCAGTATGCTGAAAAGCATAAAATGATTTCAACACCATCTGAAAGGTAAGGACACACACGTACCACATCTCTCAGTACTTGTGTCACTGTTGCATTTGCATTTCCTCCTTTAATCAGCATGGCATTTTTAATATTTTCATTGAGTTTTGGTTCTCTCTTCTCAAGGAATCTTTTGGCTCTTTTTGTCTTGGGCTTTCTGTTCAGAAAAACACAATTCATAACAATTTAAATATTTTTCTCATTGGAAAACTATGACTATCATGCAAATTCTTAAAAACCAACAGAGATATAACACTATCATACTTAACATCAGTTAGGATTCCATCTGAAACAAAACCTCACCTTTTAGGAAGATATTAGTAAACTCAATTCCCTCATTTCTGTTAAATAGATATTTTATTTTGTTTTTTTAAAAAAGCTTTCAGTTGCTCAGGCGGCTGAGGCAGGATGATTGCTTGAACATAGAAGTTGGAGGCTGCAGTGCACTGTGATAACAGTGTACTCTAGCCTGGGCAAAAGAGCAACATCCAACCTCAAAAAAATAAATTAAAATTTTAAAAGCTTTCATTTTAAGGCTGGGAACAGTAGCTCATATCTGTAATCTAGAACTCTGGGAGGCCAAGGCAGGTGGATCACCTGAGCTCAGGAGTTTGAGACCAGCCTGAGCAAGAGCAAGGCCCTGTGTCTAAGAATAGCTGGGTATTGTGGCGGGCACCTGTAGTCCCAGCTACTTGGGAGGCTAAGGTAAGAGGATCACTTGAACCCAAGAAGCCCAAGAGTTTGAGGCTGCTGTGAGCTATGACACCATGGCAATAGAGTAAAACTCGGTCTCAAAGAAAAAGGAGCTTTCACTTTGATGTCCTAGAACTTCTATTACTGCCTTTTTTCCAAATTTTTTTTTTTTTTTAGAGACAAGAGTCTCACTTTATCTTGAGATAAAGGCCCCCCTGGTAGAGGGCCGTGGTGTCACAGCTCACAGCAATCTCCAAATCCTGGGCTTAGACGATTCTCCTGCTTAACTGCTGCTTATCTTTCTTCTAGGTTTAAGGACACAATGTCTGTCAGAAAGAATATATACTGTCCCATTCCAACATCATTGCTGAGAAAGTCAACATTATTGCCACCAAAAAGAAATAATAATTGTTATGCCTCAATTTTCATCCCAAGGCTGTAGGACAGGAACACTTCTCATCTTCACTTCAGCTGAGGCCAAAGAGGTATTATGCCCTAGGTTACATAGCTAGTAAGTAGGCCAACCTTCCACATGAGCTAGATTTAAAAACTTGTCTCAGTGGAGTGCAGTGGCTCATGCCTACAGTCCTGGCATTCTGGAGAAGGACTGCTTGAGGCCTGGAGTTTGAGATACCAGGAGTAAGACTGAGATCCTATCTCTTCAAAAAAACAGAAAAATTGGTAGCTGAGCCTGGTGGTGAGGGCCTGTCGTCCCAGCTACTTGGGAGAGTGAGATCACTTGAGTCCAGGAGCTGGAGGTTGCAGTGGTGAGCTATGATGGTGCCACTGCAATCCAG
>NW_003852397.1:7160105-7161433 GCF_000181295.1 Otolemur garnettii | reverse complement strand
GTCTCTAAAAAAAAAAAAAGGAAAAGAAACAGTAATGAAAAAGCTACGAACTGAAGCAACTAACCCTCGCAGCTCCATTTAGTATGACTATGACGGTCAGTTTATTTCAGAGTAAACTGACATTTAAGATAAAATGGCAAAAAGTCACAAAGCTTTAACTGGACGCGCCCGGTTGTCTCCTAGTCTGATCTACGTTCCTAATCACTCGTCCATCCTGCTCTTTTCAGAAGCCAGACGTTTTTCTATTGGCTGGGATACAAGCGGCCCCGCGCCTCTGACCCACCTCCCATCCCGAAACTCGCGCTAAAAGGCTTCCCCGCTGTCGATTTCCCGGCCGGCAGCTCGCGTGAAGGAAGACCCGGGCTGGAGTTAACCGATTGTTCCCCATTCGGTACGACTGGCAAAAGGTGGCAGAAAGAACAGAAACAACCAGCAAAACAGAGTGGCGGAGGCAATATCACTCCTATCACAGGAGCAAAACTTTCCTCCCAAACGTTCCCGGTGCACTTACACAACTCGATCCAAAGCGTCCATAACTAGCTGTCTCCGCAAATCCAAGCTGGAACACGCACGTGCACTCCGCGGTTGCGCAGAGCCGCTTGCTCCGGCACAGGCGGAACCGGAAGCTGCCGTGACACCACTTCCGGGACGACTAGCCGTGCTTGCGGCCATTTTGGGTAGCATCGCGCCTTGTTCTCTTGGTTACGGGTTCTTTTTCCGAAATTAAAGGTGCAGGTTAACGCTTCGTCTCTTGCAGCTTGAGGTATAGTCCTGATATTCGGGAGCCAGGTTTTATTCTCCACCACTATTTAATTCCAGAACCTTTGTTAAGGGGGGCAGGGTCTTATTTTGTTGCTCAGGCTAGAGTGCAGTGGCCTCATCATAGTTCACTGCAACCACAAACTGCTGGGCTTAAGGGGTCCTCCTGTCTCTACCTTCCAAGTAGCTGGCTTACTGTTCTATTTTTTTTTTTGTAGAGATAGGAGCTTGCTCTTGTTCAGGCTGGTCTCAGACTCCTGACCTCAATCCTCCTGCCTCCATCTCCCAGAGTGCCAGGATTAAAGGCCTACGCAACTCCCTCAGCCTAATTCCAAAACATTTTATCACTGCAAATGGTACTCTTCGCATCAAGTAGCACTCACTCCCCATTTTTCCCTCTTGTTGACCCTTGGCAACCGCTGGTCTACTTTATATTCCATGGATTTACCTATTCTGAACATACATAAAGGAATTCATACAATGCCTTTTGGTGTCTGAATTCTTTTACTGTTTTTTTGTGAACTCTATTGGATACATAACACTTGTATATCTTTATAGGGTGCGTATGA
>NW_003852397.1:7156964-7158533 GCF_000181295.1 Otolemur garnettii | reverse complement strand
CTGTTTTGGGGCCGACTCACTCTGTTGCCCTGGGTACAGTGCAGTGGCATCATCACAGCTCATTGGTTTCAAACTTCTAGGCTCAAGCAATCCTCCTGCCTCACCTCCTGAGTAACTGGGGCTTCAGAAGCACACCACCACACCCAGCTAATTTTTTCTGGTTTCAGTAGAGATCAGGTCTTCCTCTTGTTCAGGCTGGTCTTGAACTCCTCAGTTCAGTCAATCATCATACCTTTGCCTCCCAGAGTTCTAGAATACAGGCATGAGCCAACAAGCCCAATCCTCATTGTAGTTTTAATTTGCATTTCTGTGGTTACTAATGAAGTTGTTCTATCATTGAGTTTGAAGAATCTTTTGATTTCCACCTTAATTTTCTCCTTGCCCCAACTAATGCACAGCAGTAGGTTGTTTAGTTTCCAGGACTTTGTGTATAGACAAGCATTTCTGTTTGAATTGATTTCTAGTTTTATTCCATCATGGTCTGAGAAGATACATGGTATAATTTCTATTTTTTAAAAATGTGTTGATACGTGTTTTGTGTCCTAGGATGTGATCAATCTTAGAGAATCTTTTGTGAGGTGATGAGAAGAATGTATATTCAGGGGATTTGGGGGTAGAATGTTCCGTAAATATCTGTCAGGCCCATTTGTTCTAGATCTCTCTTAAGTTCCATCATTTCTTTTCCTTTTTTTTCCAGATAAGAGTTTCACTCTGTTATCCTGGGTAGAGTGCTGTGGCATCATCAAGCAACCTCAGTTTCTAGAGCTCAAGAAATCATCTCAGTCACTAGAATAGCTGGGGACTACAGGCACTCACCACAACACCTGTCTACTTTTTCTACTTTTAGTAGAGATGGGGTCTTGCTCTTGCTCAGGCTGGTCTCCAACTCCTGAGCTCAAGCAATCCACCCACCTAAGCATCCCAGAGTGTTAGGATTATAGACATGAGCCACTGTGCCCAGCTTCATGCTGCCAACTTCTAACCACAATAGTGACTAGAGGTTTAGTTCTGTATATAAATGGAGTGTTATGGGATGATCCCTCCCCTTTTTCCCTGGTTGAAGCCACTCATGGAAGCAGGACCAGTAAGGGATTTTTGATTAGACAAGACACCACACACCACACACCAAAGAGATCCTACTTTGGATCTGAGGAAACTAGGACCTCTATTGCTTTCCTATTATTATTGATAAATAGTTTGGCTATATTAAACTCATATACAAACTATCAGTACTTAAAAACTATAAACTGGGGGCAGCGCCTGTGCCTCAGTGGGTAGGGCAGCAGCCCCGTATACCAAGGGTGGTGGGTTCAAACCCAGCCCCGGTCAAACCGCAACAAAAAAATAGCCAGGCATTGTAGCAGGCGCCTATAGTACCAGCTACTTGTGAGGCTGAGGCAAGAGAATCGCCTAAGCCCAAGGAGTTGGAGGTTGCTGTGAGCTGTGACGCCACGGCACTCTACCAAGGGTTAATAAGTGAAACTGTCTCAAAAAAATAAAAATAAAAAAACCAAAAAACTATCATTAACAAAAGTGTATATTTACTCTGAATTAATAATGTAAAGTGTA
>NW_003852397.1:7155186-7156810 GCF_000181295.1 Otolemur garnettii | reverse complement strand
TAGCTGGGACCACAGGTCCCCACCACAACACCCGACTATTTTTTGTTACAGTTTGGCCGGGGCCGGGTTTGAACCCACCACCCTTGGTATATGGGGCCGATATACCCTACTGAGCCATAGGCACCACCCTCCTAGACAATTTGTAAACAAGATTTTCCTATTACTTGTGTAACAAGAAATAATAGTAAAAGCATAAAAGATAGACAGCAAATTCATTTCCAAAATCAATGAAACATTTCTGGAAGGTAAGTCTATGCAAACTCAACACATTAGGAACCTTGAATATTTTCACATTAAACTGCTGGATTAAAAGGAAATAAAAATAATAGATTCTTAAAAATAACAATAAATGGCCAGGTTAAGTGGCTCACACCTGTAAACCTAGCACTGTGGGAGGCTGAAGCAGGTGGATTGCCTGAGCTCAGGAGTTCAAGACCAGTCTGAGCAAGAGTGAGACCCCAGGCTCTACTAAAAATAGAAAAATTAGCCAGGCACTGTGGCAGGTGCCTATAGCTATGACATCCTTGCCCTGTAAGCCTGGGCAACAGGGCAAGACCCTGTCTGAAAAAAAAGGTGGAGGGGGTGCACAAGTGGAGATCAAACCTACCACTGCTGGCTCTGAAGAGAAGGGGACTATAAGCCATGGAAAACAGGCAACCCTTGTAAGTGAGAAATGGCCCTCAGCTGAGACAACAAGAAAATGGGACCTTCAAAAAGAAATTAAATTGAATAAGCAAAGAAACGGATTTATCCCCTCGAGAGCCTCCAGAAAAGAATAGTCCTGCCAATACCTTGATTTTAGCCCAGGTGAGACCTATGTCAAACTTCAGACCCACAAAACTGGGTCTGAAGATGATATATTTCTGGAGGGGTTTTTTTTTAGGGGGAAGGGTGTAGGACAAGTCTCACTCTGTTGCCCAGGCTATAGTGCCGTGGTGTCATAGCTCATAGCAACGTCAAACTCCTGGGATCAAGTGATGCTCTTGCCTCAGCCTCCCAAGTAGCTGGGACTCATGCATTCGCCACCACGCCCAGCCCATTTGTGTCGTGTTAAGCCAGAGTTTGTGGTAGTTTATAAAAACTAAAATGGAAAACTTAAAACACTTACCTTAGTAAAACTTTGAACTTAAGGCCGTATTTTAAAAAACTTCAATTCATGTCTAGTCCTGAATGATTCTGGTATATTAAGTTGTGCCATAACTGGAAATATATGTATATCCAATAAAAATAACACAGGGAAGTAAAATCTACACAGCTGATTATTTTATATAAAAACTCTACAGAGTTCATGACAACTTATTATGAGAAACATTTCATCTAGGAGTGATTTCTAAGGTAACATCTTGAGTTTCCATAAACATAGAACCTTCTGTCTCAGAAGGGATTTCAATAAGAGGACCAGAATCCTCTATTTCCAAATGCACTGGCTTCTCCTGTTCATAACTCAGGTTTGAAATGTCTTTCATTTGAATCTCTTGTTCTTCCAACTCCAAAGATTTATCTGAGGTTGAAGCTGCCACTTCTTCATCTTCATGTTGAAAACTACAAATCATGTTGGGTCTATAGGAGAAATCATTATCCTTGATTTGCAGCCATTCCACCCCATCTAATTTTAGGGAACAGG
>NW_003852397.1:7147313-7148629 GCF_000181295.1 Otolemur garnettii | reverse complement strand
GGGATGTTATTAACCTCTGTGTATTTCAGTTTCTTTGACTATCTGAAGATAATAATGGTATCTCCTCATAGGACTATGGTGAGGGGTAAATGAGTTAATCTATATAGCATTTAAAATAGTGCCTGACATCTAAAAAATACTCAATAAATAATTTTTAATAATTATTGGTGAATTTACAGCCATTGAAGTAGAGTAAAAAAAATTTTTTTTAATGTTGGTGAAAATGAAAACAATCACAGTATTGTGAGGAAAGTTAAAAAAAAAAAAAAAGGGCAGTGCCTGTGGCTCAGTGGGTAGGGCACTGGCCCCATATACAGAGGGTGGCAGGTTCAAACTCGGCCCTGGTCAAGCTGGAACAAAAAAATAGTGAGGCATTGTAGGCACCTGTAGTCCCAACTACTCCAGGGCCTAAGGCAAGAGAATCGCCTAAGCCTAGGAGTCGGAGGTTGCTATGAGCTATGTGACTTCACAGCACTCTACTAAGGGCAAAAAAATTAGACTCTGTCTCTATTTAAAAAAAAGAAAAAAAACCAGAGGCAGTGCCTGTGGCTCAGTTAGTAGGGCGCTGGCCCCATATGCCGAGGGTGGCGGGTTTGAACCCAACCCCAGTCAAACTTGCAACAAAAAAATAGCCAGGCATCATGGTGGGCACCTGTAGTCCCAGCTACTTGGGAGGCTGAGGTAAGAGAATCACCTAAGCCCAAGAGCAGGAGGTTGCTGTGAGCTGTGACGCCACAGCACTCTACCCTGGGTGACAAAATGAGACTCTATCTCTAAAAAAAAAAAAACAGAGTGAAAGTTGGTTTGGATCCTCTTCATTTCATTTGTTTAGCTTTTCTGCTATTTTTCTCTACTTACATGTATTCCTGTGAATAAATCCCGGTTAAGTGAACCCTTTAAAAAAAAAAACACAGGTGGGGGGAAGCAATCAATATGTCCATGAACTAGAAAATAATCAATTGTGGTATGGTGATAAAATAGAAGAGGCCAGAAGTTTGAGACCACTCTTGTTTCTAGCGAGACCTCATCTCTAGAAAAACTTATAAATTAGCCAGGTGTGGTAACCTATGTCTTCCTGATGCTGAGGCAGGAGGATTGCTTTAGCCCAGAAGTTCACAGCTGCAGTGAACTATGAACACATCACTGCAACCTGGGCTATGCAGCAAGACTCTATCTCTAAAAAACAAACAAACAAACAAAAATATCGGAATGAAAAGATAAAGAATACACTTAATATGCTATAATTTAGGCTCGGTGCCTATGGCTCAAGCGGCTAAGGCACCAGCCACATGCACCTGGGCTGGCGGATTTGAATC
>NW_003852397.1:7145416-7146433 GCF_000181295.1 Otolemur garnettii | reverse complement strand
CTACTTGGGAGGCGGAGGCAGGAGACTCGCTTGAGCCCAGGAGTTGGAGGTTGCTGTGAGCGTGATGCCATGGCACTCTACCCAGGGGGATAGCTCGAGGCTCCGTTTCTAAATAAATAAATAAATAAATAATAGCGATGCAATAAAGCTTAGATTGCTGTTCCCATTGAGGAAAAGCCCCCCTGAGCCCACTATTCTATGTCTCTTTTTTCCATCCAGTGCCAGTCTACTTCCAGGGTCTCTAATAACCTTTGCCATGAGGGTGACATAGTGAGACTCTGTCTCCAAAAAAAAAAAGAAAGAAAGAAAAAGTACAGATCCCAGCTTTTCCAGAGGCTAAGGCAAGAGGATTGCTTGAGCCCAGGAGTCTGAGGTTGCTGTGAGTTATGACATCACCACACTCTATCCAGGTTAACAGAGACTGTCTCAAAAAATTTTTTTCTTTTAATTTAAAAATTTTTTCAAAAAGAAGTAGTTTATATAGTAAAAAAGTTGGGCTAACATAGCAATCACTTACCATGTTCAACATTTTCTTCAAATACAACACAAGTCCCAAGAGTATCTGCAGAAAAAAAAATGTGAAGGCAAGCTGTTGAGACATAAAAGCTACTTTCTCTGAGAGACATATTTAAAACAAGGAATTCCATCTATCTCTACAGTCCCCAAACCCAGGGCTGTGGACCAGAAATGGTCTGTTAGGAACTGGCTGTGCAGCAGGAGGGGAGAGGGTGCTAGCAATCTCTGTCTGTACTCACACAGCCACTCCCTTTCACATCACCACCTGAGCTCTGCTTCTTGTCAAATAAGCAGGAGCATTAGATTCTCCTAAGAGCACAACTCTAAATGTAAACTGTGCCTGGAGAAATCTAGGTTGCAAACTTCCTTTTTTTTTTGAGACAGAGTCTCATTTTGTCACCCTCAGTAGAGTGCCGTAGAATCACAGCTCAGAGCAACCTCCAGTTCTTGGGCTTAGGTGATTCCCTTGCCTCAGCCTCCCAAGTAGCTGGGACTACAGGA
>NW_003852397.1:7141736-7143241 GCF_000181295.1 Otolemur garnettii | reverse complement strand
CGGGCTGGGGATTCGAACCCACCACCTTAGGTGTACGTGGCTGGCGCCTTAGCCGGTTGAGCTATAGGCACCGAGCCGAGGTGGTGGTTCTTAATTAAAAATTTGGTGTATAAGGAGCAACAAACATTTTCATAAAACACAAAAATAGTATTGTAATATATATTTTTTAATTTCAACATAAGTACAATTTACAAATATAATACATGAAAAAATTATGTATCATTATTTTATTCTTTGGCATATTTCTCATTTGAGTGAATTTTTTTTAGATTGCTGTCATTGTTTAAAAGGTCATAAAATTTTTCACAAAAATTTGTTAAATTATATTTCACACATAAAATAGCTTTCAAAGTCTTAACACTTAATTGTGATTTTTCTCAAGTCCACACTTTATTTACCGTAGAAAAAACGTGTTCAGTTGCAGCATTAGTTCCTGGTAAGGACAGGGCGTATCTCACAATTTTTAGTGCATTATTGTATGGAAAATGGTTTGTTTCAAAATGATGAAATGTTTCTAACCATTTGTTCTCTATTGTGATTTTTGCTGATGCCCAAGATTTAATCTTTTCCTTATCAATATATTTTTTTAATAATGATACCTCGTAAGTCCTAAGTGTCACTTTCAAGGCCAGTGCTAGACTTTTTGCCACCACTATAAAATATAAATGAGTACTGTCTGCTAAATTCATGAAATAAATAACTTACCTAAATTATCTGAATAGCTGATTTGTTGACATCACTTGTTTAACTAGCACGCAGTACGATGTATATCATCGGAGAGACAGTTACAAAATGTTTTCATGGTTGCCAATGCCAAAAAGTGCCATTGTTCATTAAGTCCAAACAATGGTGGTCGAATTCTAACAACTGATCAACAATGCAAACTTTGATAAGCAGTTCTCAACAATTATTTGTTATTATTAAAGTTTAACATTATAAAATTAACAAAAATAGTATGAAACTCTTATCCTGGCAAAATAGCCACATGGCAGCCGAAAACCGTATATGCCCTATCTGTTCTCCCTACCAAAAATCGGGACTTTTTAAAAATGCCACCGGACCGGGACAAATTGTTAAAAAGCGGGATGTCTGATCACCTTAAGATAAAAACATGTTTTTTCGGAGCAGTGCCTGTGACTCAAAGGAGTAAGGCACCGGCTCCATATGGCGGAGGTGGCGGGTTCAAGCCTAGCCCCAGCCAAAAACTGCAAAAAAACAAAACATGTTTTGTCAATATATCTTACTGATCCATACTAAAACGCTACCTTCTCTGAAACAGTCCATACACATATTCAGACTCAGTTGTGCATTTTCTCTATCTGCTGTTCCATAGTCCCCTCTGTACTTCTACAATGATCCCTAGGGTTCATTACTTTGTTGTTGTTGTTTTTTTGTAAGACAGAGCCTCAAGCTGTGCCCCCCCCCACCCCCGCCCCGTAGAGTGCTGTAGCATCACAGCTGACAGCAACCTCCAACTCCTGGGCTCAAGAGAGTCTCCTGCCTCC
>NW_003852397.1:7137915-7139698 GCF_000181295.1 Otolemur garnettii | reverse complement strand
TAAACGGAGCACATTTCCTGGAAAGAAATGTTTTAATACTGTGTCCTAATTCTCAATGCATCCTCGCCCCAATCCAACCTAAAGGCGTTCAAGTTTAACAAGACCGCACAAGGAGGAATTAAAAATAGAAAGTGGGCTTGGGTTTCAGGCCTGCAGGGAGCTTAGGATAGAGAAGAGGTATATGGACGGACCCAACCAAGTGCTGTAAGAGATATGGACTGTTAGGGGACTACAGAGAAACTCAAGCATGAGAAGTTTCAAACAGGATTTTCCTAAAGCAGCTCATGCATTTTTCTGTTTAAAAAAATAATTGATCTGCTGTGAGCTAAGCTGAGGCCATGGCACCCTAGCCCCTGCCCGAGAACAAGACTCTGTCTCAAAAAAAAAAATTAATTTTGTACTTGATTTAGAATGATCTAGAGCTCATGAGCTTTAGAATCTAGTATATGTCGGGTTCTACTGCATTCATTATTAGCTGCAAGACATTGAGTAAATTGGTTATTGTGAGGATTAAATGAGATAATACGTATAAGCATGAAGTATATTGATCCTAGTATTCGTCACCTAGTAAGATTTAATGTGCATTTAATCTATTATTAGGGGTGGCGCCTGTGGCTCAGTGAGTAGGGCGCCGGCCCCATATACCAAAGGTGGCGGGTTCAAACCCGGCCCCAGCCAAACTGCAACCAAAAAATAGCCAGGCGATGCAGTGGGTGCCTGTAGTCCCAGCTACTCGGAAGGCTGAGGCAAGAGAATCACCCAAGCCCAAGAGTTGGAGGTTGCTGTGAGCTGTGATGCCATAGCACTAAACCAAGGGTGATAAAGTTGCCTCTACTAAAAAATAAAAAAATAATAATCTGTTAGAAGCATATAAATTTTTTTAGTTTTATGGCTTTTAAAAAATATTTTGGTATATGTTCTTCTACACTTCTTTCTACATAGACAAACCTCCTTCCTCACACAAATGTGTTCAAATTGTACATCTGTATTTAACTTGCTTTTTTTCACTCATTGTTGAGACTCAGAAAACAACACTCCCAAATAAAGGCCTCAGAAGCAAAAATTTTTGTCTGAATTTCTTCTCTCATCTTGTCAAGTCCCACTCTCCCAGGCTAGCCATAGAAACTAGAATTCCTCTTCCACTAGATGGATTATAGAAACCAGAAACCTTTGTCCCAAAAGCGAGTCATAAATAAAAATGTTACTCTAACTTTCTCTCAGTCTTTCTTTTCTTTTTTTTCTTTTTTTTTTCTTTTTCTTTTTTTTTTTTTTTGTAGTTTTTGCTGGGCCAGGCTCAAACCTGCCACCCTTGGCATATGGGGCCAGCACCCTACTCCTTGAGCCACAGGTGCCACCCTCTCTCAGTCTTTCTGTGTAAAAACTGGTCATAAAGAAAATATCAGACCTATCTTGTTTGTAAGTCATAAGACCCTCATTCCAGAGAAGGCCCTGACACATAACCAGAAGGAAGGAATGCTGCCCAAAGAGGCCAAGAAGAATCTGGATAGACAGGGTCAGATTGTTGAGTTTCCCCACTCAGACTATTTGAATTAGATCATACGATCATACTTGATTTTCTTTTTCTTTTTTTTTTTTTTTTCCGGGACACAGTGTCACTTTGTTGCCCTTGGTAGAGTGCTGTGGCATCATAGCTCACAGCAATCTCAAACTCTTGGGCACAGGTGATTCTCTTGCCTCAGACTCCCAAGTAACCCCTGTTACAATGCCTGGCTATATTTAGAGATGGGGTCTTGCTCTTGCTCAAGCTGGTCTTGGACCTGTG
>NW_003852397.1:7136623-7137498 GCF_000181295.1 Otolemur garnettii | reverse complement strand
AGGCTCTTGTGTATATGCATTAAATAAATTTGTATTTCTCCTGTTAATCTGCATCTTGTCAGTGATTTTTCAGCAAACCTTCACTGGGCCAATGGGAAAGTTCCTACATTATCATGGATGTTTTTTCATGATTAATATAGATTGACATCTAATTTTTTATAGCTTCATATTATTTGGTTTCTTGTTTTGTAGTTGGGGATGAGTCTGGATATGTTGCCCACGCTATCCTCAAACTCCTGGGCTCCAGTGATCCTCCCAACACAGCAGATCAACTATTTTTTTAAACAGAAATAGTAGAGATATTCTTTATAAACAGAAATATAGTTGGGGCTAGTATTTTTTAAAACAGAAATATGGTTGGGACTATACCATCTTTGTATACTATTTGTTGTGTGAGTGTGCTGTCTGTCATTCAATCCTTTATTTATTCTTGAGACAGAGTCTCAAGCTGTCACCCTGGGTAGAGTACTGTGGTCACAGCTCAGAGCAGCCTCCAACTCATGCTCAAGCCATCCTCTTGCCTCAGTTTTTCTATTTTTAGTAGAGTGGGGGTCTCACTTTTGCTCAGGCTGGTCTCAAACTGGTGAACTTAAGCAATCCACCTACCTCGGCCTCCCAGAATCCTGAGATTACAGGTGTGAGCCACCGAGTCTGGCCTCAATCCCCTATTTTTAACAATTATTTTAAATTTGTGGATATTATAAACATTTTAGTAAACACCTATGTATGTATTGCCCAATTGCCTAATGAAATGACTAGGATTTCATAGCTTAAAAAAAAGTAGAAAGAACACTGGACCTGTTAGAAGGTACATTTGAATTCTACCTCTAAAACTAAATAATTGGTTCAGCGCCTATAGCTCAAGCGGCTAAGGC
>NW_003852397.1:7133448-7136096 GCF_000181295.1 Otolemur garnettii | reverse complement strand
GGGGGACAGCTTGAGGCTCTGTCTCAAAAAAACACAAAAAACTAAATAATTGTGAGCTGGGATAAGCTACTATACTTTTCCAACTTCAATTTTCTTATTTATCAAATAAGGATAAAAATATTTATACTTAGGGCGGCACCTGTGGCTCAGTGAGAAGGGCACTGGCCCCATATACCAAGGGTGGTGGGTTCAAACCCAGCCCTGGCCAAACTGCAACAAAAAAATAGCCGGGTGTTGTAGCAAGAGCTTGTAGTCCCAGCTACTCAGGAGGCTGAGGCAAAAGAAGCACCTAAGCCCGGGCATTGGAGGTTGCTGTGAGCTGTGACGCCATGGCACTCTACCAAGGGTTAATAAGTAAAACTCTGTCTCAAAAAAAAAATCAAAAAAATATATATTTATACTTACTATGTATTTTCTGCTCAAAAAACAATTATTAGATCACGTACTACAAATGCTTTGTAAGGCTGGGTGCCGTGGCTTAGGCCTATAATCCTAGCATTCTGGAAGGCCAAGGAAGGTGGATTGCCTGAGCTCAGGAGTTCGAGACCAGCCTGAGCCTGAGTGAGACTCCATCTCTAAAAATAGCCAGGGGGTGTGGCAGGCACCTGTAGTCCCAGCTACTTGAGCAGGCTGAGGCTTAGGGATCACTTGAGCCCAAGAGTTTGAGGTTGCTGTGAGCTATGACACCACAGCACTCTACCTAAGGTGACAAAGTGAGACTGTCTCAAATATATATATATGTTTGCTTTGCAAAGTCAATGTAATAACTCGAAAGGTCCCTTTCAAATAAATAAGCCTCATACTCCTTGCCAAGATTATTCATATTTGGCATTTTTGGAATAAGTATTTATTATTTTTATTTTTAATGATTTACATAGAGAATTAAAAGTAAGCCTTCCCTTCCTGTCACCCAATTCCTTTTTCTGTAGGCAGTCATTTTTACTTATTTCTTATATATCCTGTCAAAGGTTTTCTGTGTATTTATAAAAACATGTGTATACAGAAAATCTTTAAGTTAATTTTGATATTATAATATGGCATACAGACTGCAAAACCATTACCTTGGGAAGAAAGAAGACATCATAGCATTAGCTCTATGATGTAGAGCTCATCCCGTATAAAAATAAGCTTAAAGTTTGGAATCTCTCTCAGACTAAAAGCAGGAGCTTGGCTCGGCGCCCATAGCACAGTTGTTTTGGTGCTGGTCACATATACCAGGAGTGGCGGATTTGAACCCAGCCCAAGCCAGCTAAACAACAATGATGACTGCAACAAAAACTAGCCAGGCATTGTGGCCTGTGCCTATAGTCCCAGCTACTTGGGAGGCTGAGGCAAGAGGATTGCTTGAGCCCAAGAGTCTGAAGTTGCTGTGAGCTGTGACATCATGACACTCTACCAGGGGTGATAAAGTGAGACTCTGTCTCAAAATAAATAAATAAATAATCAAGGTCTTGGCATAAAAAATAATGATATTATTATTAAAATGAGAAGAATAGAAGCAGCTAGTTTTATTAAACTGAACAGGAAAGAGAAAATTGCTTAGAGGGATTAAAGAAAAATCTTTGAAAGCCGGATCAGAGATAGCTATCATGGTGGCTGCACAGAAGTATAATTTGTCTTTTGGATCCAAGTTGGCGAAAGGATCTATATTTGAGACAGAGAAAATTTGCCTGAACCCACTTTAAGCCTTGTTGGTGAAATTAAGGCTATTCAGACAGAAATAATTTGATAGAGGTTTATTGGAAACCAAATGGGAGGGTCAACCCAGGAAGACATATGGACAAAATTGGGAGTGTTCTGGAGTCTGTTATATGATAGAAGGCTTTTATAGGAGAGTTTGGAAGAAGGGATACCATAGCTATCCCTTTTCATTGGAGGGTATAATTACTGACTATAGATTAGAACATAAAGGCTAAAATGTCTATTTGCAAGATAGTAAAACTTTATGATTCAGAAATAAAACAGCATCTTTTTCAGGTTAGGCATTAATCAGTATGTCAACAATTTAAGGGACTCACGATAAGATTCTTTACTCAGGGACAGGATGTCGCTGTGAACCACAAAACCTCTCCCCGCAAGCAGGTTAATGTGGAAGCCTGTTTACTTTTAAAGTAAACTGCCAAATGTGACCTGTAGGTTATCAGCCTTTTGACAGTCTCACAAGGTAATTATTATCAAGAATGATGTTTGCAATGTCTAACAACTAACTAGTAGGACCCAGCCACTCAGCCATGCTTGAGTAGGGTCTTGGGAAAGCTGGGTCATGGAGAGGATAGGAGTGAGCTCAAGGCGTGGGCTTCTTACTGATTGATTGGGGAAGATTCCACTAATTTAACAATTGGCATGGTTCTACCAGTGCATGTCAGCTAAATATTAGCCTCCAATGGTCTAATTTCCTTTTTACATATTGGAAAACTAAGACTTAGAAAATTGGGAAGCTTGCTTGTCTGACTTACTATAGTCTATTCTGTCATCTTTTCTAGGACAGTAGAACTTGAGCTCACCTGGTAGAGAAGCCAACCCCCACATCCAGGCCACCTGGGGCCAAAGGAATGAGATGGAGTGTCCTCTCCTAACAGAGCTGAAGTGCAGATAAAGAACTAGGTTGCTGCACACTTGCTGGGTCAGCTTGGGTGGCACCTATGGCT
>NW_003852397.1:7130078-7131735 GCF_000181295.1 Otolemur garnettii | reverse complement strand
TTGAGCCTAGGAGTTGGAGGTTGCTGTGAGCTGTGATGCCATGGCACTCTACCCAGGCAGACAGCTTGAGACTCTGTCTCAAAAAAAAAAAAAAAAGAAATATAAATGACCTAGCTACCTTTTTGTAAGAGATAAAGAAAAAAGTAAAGGGCATTAGTGTCTTTGTACATTACCCTGCCATACTCATAAAATCTTTTGAAAAATTCAACCCTAGCCAGGCACGGTGGCTCATGCCTGTAATCCCAGCACTTGGGAGGCCAAGGCAGGTGGATTGCCTGAGCTCACAGGTTTGAGACCAGCCTGAGCAAGAGCAAGACCCCATCTCTAAAAAAATAGCCAGGCATTGTGGTAGGCACCTGTCATCCAGCTACTTGGGAGACTGAGGCAAGAAAATCGCTTAAGCCACAAGTTTGAAGTTTCTATGAGCTGTGACAACAGGGCACTCTACCGAGGGTGACAAAGTGAGACTCAAAAAAAAAAAAAAAGAAAGAAAGAAAAAGAAAAATTCACCCCTGTTAAACATGTTGGTTTTAAGAGTCAAAGAGAGGCCAGCCAGGCCTGGTAGCTCACACCTGTAATCCTAGAACTTTGGGAGGCCAAAGCTGGGGAATCATTTAAAGCCAGGAGCTCTAGACTAGCCCGAGTAAGAGGCTACCCTGTCTACAAAAACTGAGAAAATTAGGAAGCCATGGTGGTGTGCACCTGTAGTCCCAGCTGCTCAGAAGACTGAGGCTGGAAGATCACTTGAGCCTTGGAGTTTGAGATTACAGTGAGGTATCATGAGGCCACTGCACTCTAGCCTAGGCAACAGAGCTAGACCTTGCCTCACTAAAAAAGAAAAAGACAAAAAAGAATCAAAAGGATTTGTTCAATTGTTAGGTCATTATAACCTGGGAACTAGAGAGGTGGTGGCAGTGGCTATCCCTGTACCCTAGGAAGCTTGTGTGGTTCCTGGAGAAGAGGCAGAGGGGGATTGGTAGTAAGTGGCATAAAAGATAAATAGCCTGGCTCGGCACCTGTTCCTCAAGTGGCTAAGGCGCCAGCCACATACACCTAAGGTGGCGGGTTCAAATCCAGCCTGGGCCTGTCATAAAAAACAACAATGACGGCTGCAACCAAAAAATAGCCAGGCGTTGTGGCAGGCGCCTGTGTTCCCAGCTACTTGAGAGGCTGAGGCAGGAGACTCGTTTGAGCCCAGGAGTTGGAGGTTGCTGTGAGCTGTGATGCCACAGCACTCTACCCAGGGGGGTAGCTTGAGGCTCTGTCCAAAAAAAAAAAAGAAAAAAAGATAAATAGCCTAAGTGTTGTTGAAACCCTCTAAGGGAAGAAACTCATTTCCAAATGTTCTAAGTGAAGAATTTCTACCCCTAGGAAGGATGCGTTACAAGTTAGAATAAGAGAAAAATTACATGGCTTTCTTTTTTTTTAATTATTTTTTATTACATGGCTTTCTGCATGCATAATTGGAGCTAGTAGAGAAAAACCTGCATCTGTAATTTGGAGGGGAAAAGCATTTTTTTGCAATTCATTTTATTGTAATTAGTAAGAGGAATTATGAAAAATTTCAGAAATAGAATAGTAAGAAATTTAAGTGTGGTGTTGCTATTTCAAAGCCTGCCACTAGGAGGAGACAAATGAATTAAAAATCTGCTCTTCT
>NW_003852397.1:7126878-7129173 GCF_000181295.1 Otolemur garnettii | reverse complement strand
ATGTAACCTGTCTCTACAAAAAAATAGAAAAAATCAGTCAGGTGTGATTGTGTTTACTTGTAGTCCCTAATAATCAGAAGACTGAGGCGGGAGGATTGTTGAGCATAGGGGTTTGAGACTGCAGTGAGCTACACGACTGCAATGTAGCCTGGGTGACAGAGTGAGAGTCTGTCTCAAAAAGACAGAGGGAGAGAGAGAGAGAGAGAGAGAGAGAAAATAAATGAACTTTTTTTTTTCTGCAATTTTGGCCAAGGCTGGGCTTGAACCCGCCACCCGCAGTATATTGGCCTGGTGCCCTACTCCTTGAGCCACAGGTGCCACTTGAGAAAAAGAAAAAGAAATGAACATTTTACACGTATCTAATAACTTACATTACATTCAAGGACAGTACAGTCTTTGTTTTATCCATGTCTCTTTCTGTTGTAGACCTGAAACTAAATGTTAGCCCAGGGGTTCTCAGACTTCAGCTGTATCAGAATCAACTGGAGGGCTTGTTCAAACACAGACTGTTCAAGCTGCACACTCAGATGTGGCTGGTTTGGTACAGGACATGATGGAAATATGTATTTCTTTTTTTTTAAGACAGAGTCTCACTTTGTCACCCTCAGTAAAGCGCTGTAG
The DNA here is from genome assembly GCF_000181295.1 of Otolemur garnettii. NCBI lineage: Eukaryota > Metazoa > Chordata > Mammalia > Primates > Galagidae > Otolemur > Otolemur garnettii. The sequence goes on along the minus strand of NW_003852397.1, from coordinate 7,128,552 downwards.
CATCACAGCTCACAGCAACCTCCAGCTCTTGGGCTAGGGCAATTCTCTTGCCTCAGCCTCCCGAGTTGCTGGGACTACAGGCACCTGCCACAACACCCGGCTTTTTTGTTGCAGTTGCCACTGCTGTTTTACCTGGTCAGGGCCGGGTTCGAACCTGTCACCCTCAGTATATGGGGGCTGGCACCCTACCCACTGAGCCATAGGCGCCGCCCAGAAATATGTATTTCTAACAAGTTCTAAGGTGATGCTGCTGTTCTGCATGGGGAACACACTTTGAGAACCATTGTGCTAGATGACAATAGAAATAAACCCCACTTGCCAACAACTAGATCAAATTAAATATTGAGAACATGGTAAAGCATTCTAGTCTGCTGGAAAGTAATGTAGTATTAGAAATAAGACTGGAAGGATGATTTTTTTTTTGAGGGCCTTGAATTTAAAAGAAAGCACTTTATACTTAATTTGGTAGTAGTCTGGCATCCCTGGACACTTTTGGAGCCAGGCTCTAGGCAGTGGGGAAGTAAAGTGGCACAGAGAGACTGAGTGAAGGAAGGCAAGGTCGGAGTCTCCTGGGGTCCTTCTAAAACCAGGGCACAGTGCAGCTCCTAAAGCTCAAAAGAGGAGGGCGCCGGCCCCGTATGCCAGAGGTGGTGGGTTCAAACACAGCCCCGGCCAAAAACTCAAAAAAAAACAATAAGCAAGTAAAATAAAATCAGACCAGGGCACACTACCCTATACGAAGCCACTAATAAACATAGAAAATGTTCCTAAAGCATTGATCTGGCTCAGTGGTGAGCAACTGAAAGCATTCTTTTTGTGTTAAAACAAAAATAGATGGAGGAGATGGCAAAATCTGCAAGATTTTTTTAAGACGCTGGAATTGACCAGGAAATGTCTCCAAAGTGAGTAGAGAAAGATTTAAAAGCTGCTTAGGGCCACATAGTCCTAAGGGTACTCTCCTTCCCACCCTTTAGGTTTTCTCTTCTGCTAGAGGTATTTTTGTGGAAAAGTTTGACATATATTGCTTAACAGTAAATAACAGCTTTAGGACATTATGGTGACATTTGCAGCTGGAGAAGTGCCTAAGGGTACTCTCCTCCCCACCCTTTAGATTTTCTCTTCTGTTAGAGGTATTTTTGTGGAAAAGTTTGAAATATTTTGCTTAAAAGTAAATAACAGCTTTAGGACATCATGGTGACATCTGCAGCTGGAGAAGTGCCAGGCGTCAGGAGACCCCGTGATATACAGTAGAATCTTTAGGGTTTGGCTTCTAATTAAATGAGGCAAAATGAGAGAAGAGGAGGAGCAGATGAGTAGAAAACTCCAAATTATGATCAAGAATCTGGATGACTGGTTAAATGGGGGATATTTTATTTTGAAAAAGTAAAAACATGGACTGGGCACAGTGGCTCACACCTGTAATCCTAGCACTCTGGGAGGCCGAGGCGGGTGGATCACCTGAGTTCAGGAGTTAGAGATCAGCCTGAGCAAGAGTGAGACCCCGTCTCTAAAAATAGCCGGGTGTTGTGGGGGTGCCTGTAGTCCCAGCTACCTGGGAGGCTGAGGCAAGAGAATCACTTGAGCCCAAGACTTTGAGGTTGCTGTGAGCTATGACACCACCAAAGTGAGACTTTGTCTCAAATTTAAAAAAAAAAAAAAAGGTAAAAACATGAA
>NW_003852397.1:7119232-7125143 GCF_000181295.1 Otolemur garnettii | reverse complement strand
CGGGCGTTGTGGCCAGTGCCTGTGGTCCCAGCTACTTGGGAGGCTGAGGCAGGAGAATTGCCTAAGCCCGGGAGTTGGAGATTGCTGTGAGCTGTGTGATGCCATGGCACTCTACCAAGGGCAATAAAATGAGATTCTATCTCTACAAAAAAAGAAAGAAAGGAAGGAAGGAAGAAATGATGGGAAGGAGCCCAGTAATTTGTAGTTTAAGCTCTGCAGGTGATACTGACGCACATTGACGTTGGAAAACTGAGCTAGGTCAGTCAGATCTTTCTGTTTTTGTTTTTTGCCTTTCAAGAATTTGGACTGTGATATACAGAGAGAATTGGTCTATTGAGTGTGGGGAGAAAAGCTGAACGCTGGTTATGGAGAGACTGAGAGCAAACTGGTATTATGAGTAAGCAGAAGCTATGACTAAGTGAGGTAGGTGGCTGGTAGTCATAGGAATAGTCACACCCTCAGGATTGGGGCGGTCTGCCAGCTGCTGCAGCTGAGAGTGACACTTTAATCCAGTCTCTGTGTGTGTGTAGAATCTGTCCTCTTCCATGTTCATTTTAGTTCCCCATTGAAGTCCAACCATATTGCTATTCTTACGTTCCTGTGATATTCTTACCTAAAAATAGACTCCCCACGTCTTGACATGGCCTGAGTGAATCTGTCTTCCTAAAACATGAAAAGTTGACACAGGTTAAGTGATCTAAATCTGCAAATCTGAAATCTAAAATGTTTCAAATCTGAAACATTTTTTGAACAATGACATGAGGCCTAAAGTGGAAAAGTACCGTCGAAACTTTGTTTCAGGCACACTTATTAAAGATAGTATATAAAATTACCTTCAGGCTGTGTGTATAAGGTGTATATGAAATATTAATAAACTTCTTGGGTCCCATCCCCAAGATATCTCATTATGTATATGCAAATATTCCAAAACCTGATATCTGACACATTTCTGGTCCCAAGCATTTTGGACAAGGGATACTCAGTGTATATAGCACTGTAGTATTAGACTGAGCAAAATTTTAAATTAATAAAAAAAGAACTGGGCTGCACCTGTGGTTCAGTAAGTAGGGCGCCGGCCCATTATACTGAGGGTGGCAGGTTCAAACCTAGCCCTGGCCAAACTGCAAGAAAAAAAATAGCCAGGTGTTGTGGTGGGCGCCTATAGTCCCAGCTACTCGGGAGGCTGAGGCAGGGGACTGACCTAAGCCCAGGAGTTGGAGGTTGCTGTGAGCTGAGACTCTACAGCACTCTACCGAGGGCCACATAGTGAGATTCTGTCTCTAAAAAATAAATAAATAATTACTTTTTAAAAAATTGTGGGCACTTTTAAAGTCTTTTTTAAAACTAAAATTTATAGTCTTGACCAGTTTTCTTTTCTTTTTTTTTTTTGAGACAGAACCTCAAGCTGTCACCCTGGGTAGAGTGCCATGGCATCACAGCTCACAGCAACCTCCAGCTCCTGGGCTCAAGCAACTCTTCTGCCTCAGCCTCCCAAGTAGCTGGGACCACAGGTGCCTGCCACAACGCCCGGCTATTTTTTGGTTGCAGCCGTCATTGTTGTTTGGCAGGTCTGGGCTGGATTCGAACCCACCACCTTAGGTGTATGTGGCTGGCGCCTTAGCCAATTGAGCCACAGGCACCGAGCCATGTTGTCCATTCTTTAGACAGGACCCTACACTGCCAGAATTCTTTCTTTGTTTCTTTTTTTTTTTTTGACCCAGAGTCTCACTTTCTTGCCCCCCCCAGTAAAGTGCCATGGTGTCATAGCTCATAGCAACCTCAAACTCCTGAGCTCAAGCGATCATGATCCTCTTGCTGGGACTCCCATCAGCTGGGACTACAGGTGCCCACCACAATGCCCAGCTATTTTTTAGAGATGGGGCCTCACTCTTGCTCAGGCTAGTCTTGAACTTCTGAACTCAAGCTATCCACCTGCCTTGGCCTCCCAGAGTGCTGAAATTACAGTTCTGAGCCACCCTGCCTGGCCCTACTGCCAGCATTCTTAACATCTCATCTGGTAAAAGACAGGTTGAATTAAAAGAGATATTATATCTGCAGGATGTAAAATTTTAAAAGACAGAAAAAAAAGAGATATATTACAAATTGCAAGTTGGAAGTTTGAGACCAGCCTGAGTGAGAGCAAGACTCTGTCTCTAAAAAGTAGAAAAATAAGCCAGGCATGGTGGTGCATGCCTATAGTGCCAGCTACTTGGGAGGCTGAGGCAGAAGGATTGCTTGAACCCAGGAGTGTGAGATTGCAGTGAGCTATGATGATGTCCCTACAACTCTTTCCTGGGCAACAAATGAGAGCCCCCAAGAAAAACCAAAGAGAAATAAAAGAGATATTCTTAGCCTGGTTCAGTGACAAGTGCCTATAATCCTAACAACTCAAGAGGCCAACATGGAAGGATTGCTTGAACCCAGGAATTCAGGAAACATAGCAAGATCCTGTATCTAAATTAATTCCTTCCATCCCTGACATTGCATACACCTTTTTATTTTGTTGCAGTTTGGCTGGGCTGGGTTTGAACCCACCACCCTCAGTATATGGGGCTGGCGCCCCACTCACTGAGCCACAGGCGCCACCCTACACCCTTTTATTTTGTTGCAGTTTGGCTGGGCTGGGTTTGAACCCACCACCCTCGGTATATGGGGCTGGTGCCCCACTCACTGAGCCACAGGCGCCACCCTACACCCTTTTATTTTGTTTTATCATCCTGATGACATTACTGTTTAGTCTATTTACAAAGTATTACCTCTTCAAATAGTTTGCTCTCAGCTGGCCATAGTGGTTCATCCCTGTAATCCTGGCACTCTGAGAGGTTGGAGCAGGTGGATTGCTTGCCTCAGGAGTTTGAGCAACTTGCTCAGCCTGGGCAATAGTGAGACCCTGTCCCTCCTAAAAATAGAAAAACTAGTTAGGCATTGTGGCAGGTGCCTGGAGTCCCAGCAACTTGGAAGGATGAGGCAGGAGGAATGCTTGAGTCTAAGAGTTTGAGGTTGCTGTGAGCTATGATGCCAGGGCACTCTACCAAGAGTGACAGAATGAGATGCTGTCTCAAAAAATAATAAACAGGCTCAGCACCTGTAGCTCAAGCAGCTAGGGCACCAGCCAAATACACCAGAGCTGGTGGGTTTGAATCCAGTCCGGGCCCCACTAAACAACGATGACAAGTACAATTTAAAAATAGCCGGGTGTGGTGCGGATACCTGTAGTCCCAGCTACATAGGAAGCTGAGGCAAGAGAATCGCTTGCACCCAAGACTTTGAGGTTGCTGTGAGCTGTGACGCCACAGTACTCTACCCAGGGCAACAGTTTGAGACTCTGTCTCAAATGATAATAATAATAAACAAACAAATGAATAGCTTGCTCTAACAGAATTGCCATTTTATTATCAATACATTTCATGAAGGAAGTAAAAATTCTAAGAATATCTTCAGAGACAGCAAAAGAAACTTTTTAAAAAATTCTAAGAACAAAACTTGTTCTTAGGGTGTTACAGATATTTAATTTGTTATGACAGTTTGACGCGCATCGGAACCTACCATACCTTATCAAAACCTCACACTCTTCCTTTTCACCCACCAACTGACCATTTTGTTCCAACCATGTTGATCTGTTGAAACTCTGCATCCTGCCTTACTTTCTTTTTGCCACTGGGCCTTTGCTAATATCATTAGCTAATGTCAGCTAAAGGTTCTAAGAAACTAATGGTGAGTCCATGCTGATCTAACACTCACTTGCTGAATCCACGTTGATTGAGCACTCGGTATGGCTGGGGCTCCTCCTATTTTTCTTATAAATTTCTGTGTGCTTGTGCTCCCTTTGGCAGCACATATACTAAATTTCTGTGTGTGCAGCAACTTTTTTTTTTTTTTTCAGTTTTTGGCCAGGAGGCTGAGGCAGGAGACTCACTTGAGCCCAGGAGTTGGAAGTTGTTGTGAGCTGTGATGCCACAGCACTCTACCCCGGGGGGACAGCTTGAGACTCTGTCTCAAAAAAGTGCATATGGGGCCAGCACCCTACTCCTTTGAGCCACAGGCGGCGCCTAACTTTTTTTTTTTTTTTTTTGAGACAGAGTCTCAAGGTGTCACCCTGGGTAGAGTGCCGTGGCATCATAGCTCACAACAACCTCCAACTCGGGCTCAAGTGATCCTCTTGCCTCAGTTTTTCTATTCTTAGTAGAGACAGGGGTCTCACTTTTTCTCAGGCTGGTCTTGAACTCCTGACCTCAAGCAATCCACCTGCCTCGGCCACCTCTGACCCAACTTTTCCTTTTTTGAAACAGAATCCTGCTCTGTTGCCCCAAGTAGAGTGTAGTGGCTTTTTTGTAAGGGGCTCTGTGTTCATTAACGTTTATGAGAGAATGAATGAACAAAATAATGTTTTTGTGACAGAGTCTCACTTTGTTGCCCTCAGTAGAGTGCTGTGATGTCACAGCTCACAGCAACCTCACACTCTTAGGCTCAAGTGATTCTCTCCCCTCAGCTCCCAAGTAGTTGGGACTACAGGCGCCTGCCACAACACCTAGCTATTTTTAGAGATGGGATTTCACTCTGGCTCAGGCTAGTCTTAAACTCATGAGCTTAGGCGATCCACTCTCCTCAGCCTCCCAGAGTGCTAGGATTATAGGCGTGAGCCACTGAGCCCAGCCATAAACAAAATAATGTTAAACTAGTTTAACTCAGTGGAATTTGAGGTAAATACTTATGTAGGATTTAAGTCATTCTAAGTCCAGCTCTGAGAATTATATTGTAGAGGATTCAAATAAGTGCCATACCACTTATTGAAATCCTCCTACTAAGTATTTTTGATTGGAATTACTCCCTTGTTTTTATTTGTTTGTTTGTTTTGAGAGAGTCTCAGTCAGTCACCCAGGCTAGAGTGCAGTGACATCCTAGCTCACAGAACCTCAAACTCTTGGGTTCAGTTGATCCTCCTGCTAAGCCTCTGGAGTAGCTGGAGGTAGAGGTAGCATGCTAGGATTATAGGCATGAGCTACTGTGCCTGACTGGAATTACTCCTTTTGATCCTCATTTATTAACTATTTACATTATTTTTTCTTTATAGAAGTCAGTTGGCCCAAAGACTGACACATGTTAATGAATGTCATGCAAATATCACAGTGAATTAATGTATATTATGTTTAGCCTTTGCAATAGAAGTCCCTTCAAGGTAAGGCAACCCAATACTTGAATCATTTTTATAGGTTTATTTTATTTTATTTTATTTTTGGCCAGGGCTGGATTTGAACCCACTACCTCCGGCATATGGGGCTGATGCCCTACACTTTTGGGCTACAGGCGCTGCCCTACTTGAATCATTTTTACAGGTTTTTTGGGGGGGTTTTTTGTTTGTTTTTTTGAGACAGAGTCTTACTCTATTGCCCTGAGTGCAATGGCATCATCATAGCTAACAGCCTTAGCCTTCTGAGTAGCTAAGACTATAGGCACTCGCCACGAACCTGACTACTTTTTCTATTTTTAGTAGAGAGTCTCACTGTCCACTCAGGCTGGTCTCAAACTCCTGCACACAAGCAATCCACCCATCTTAGCCTCCCAGAGTGCTAGGATTACAGGCATGAGCCCCTGCACCTGGCCTACACATAGACTTTAGAATTAATAAAATTGGCCTGGCACAGTGGCTTACATCTGTAATCCTAGCACTCTGGGAGGCCAAGGCAGATGGATCACCTGAGCTGAGGAGCTGGAGACCAGCCTAAGTCAGAGGGAGACCCCCATCTCTAAAAATAGCTGGATGTTGTGGTAGGTACCTATAGTCCCACTTACTTGGGAGGCTAAGGCAAGAAAATCCCTTAAGCCCAAGAGTTCGAGGTTGCTGTGAGCTCTGAGGCCACAGCACTCTACCCAGGGTGACAAAGTGAGACTCTGCCTCAAAAAAAAAAAAAAA
>NW_003852397.1:7108776-7118782 GCF_000181295.1 Otolemur garnettii | reverse complement strand
GAGGCAGGAGACTCGCTTGAGCCCAGGAGTCGGAGGTTGCTGTGAGCTGTGATGCCATGGCACTCTACCCAGGGGGACAGCTTGAGGCTCTGTCTCAAAAAAAATAAAAATAAAAATATAGATTCTTGGCTCAGCGCCTATAGCTCAAGCGGTTAAGGTATTAGCCACATACACCAGAGCTGGCGGGTTTAAATCCAGCCCAGGCCGGGTTTGTAGCGGGCACCTGTAGTCCCAGCTACTTGGGAAGCTGAGGCAAAAGAATCACTTAAGCCCAAGAGCTTAAGCTGTGAGCTGTGATGCCATGGCACTCTACCCAGGTGACAGCTTAAGGGTCTGTCTCTAAAGGAAAAAAAAAATACATACATACATATATATATATATATATATATATACACACATACATACACACACATAGATTCTTTCCAGGCATGGTAGCTCATGCCTGTAATCCTAGCACTGCAAGAGCTTGAGGCAGGAAGATTGCTTGAACCTAGGAATTTGAGGTTGCTGTGAGCTATGATGCCACTAATCTTTAGCCTGCAGAACATAGTGAAGTTCTGTCTCAAAAAAAAAAAATTATATATACAAAATACAAAAAAAAATACAAAAAAAAAATAAATATATATATGATGGTGTCTGTGGCTCAGTTGGTAGGGTGCTGGCCCCATATACCAAGGGTGGTGGGTTTAAGCCCGGCCCGGCCAGCTAAAACAGTAGTGACAACTGCAACAAAAAATAGGCGGGCATTGTGGTGGGAGCCCATAGTCCCATCTGGTTGGGAGGCTGAGGCAAGAGAATTGCCTAGGCCTAAGAGTTAGAGGTTGCTATAAGCTGTGATGTTATAGCACTCTACTGAGGGGGACAAAGTGAGACTCTGTCTCTAAATAAATAAATAAATACACACACACACACACACACACACACACACACACACACACACATTACATACATACATATGGGCCATTATGAAAATTTTGAGATACATCAAAATTAAGAAATGTAAAATCCTGGCTCAGCACCTATAGCTCAAGCAGCTAAGGTGCCAGTCACATACACCAGAGCTGGTGGGTTCAAATCTAGCCCAGGCCTATCAAACAGCAATGACAACTACAACGAAAAATGGCTGGGCATTGTGGTGGGCACCTGTAGTCCCAGCTACTTGAGAGGCTGAGGCAAGAGAATCAATCGCTTGAGCCCAAGAGTTTGTGGCTACTGTGAGCTGTGACACCACAACACTCTACCGAGGGCAAGAAAGTGAGACTGTGTCTCAAAAAAATAAAAATAAGTCTCAGCACCCATATCTCAGTGTTTAGGGCAAATGTCCTCAAACTATGGCCCACGGACCATATGCAGCCTGCCTAGGGCATTTATCTGGCCTGCCAGATGTTTTTGCCACTGCTGCCCTTCCTGCTTAGCAGCCGACTCATCCCAGGGCCCTCAGTCCGGCCCTCCAATGGTCTGAGGGACAGTGAACTGGCCCCCTATTTAAAAAGTTTGAGGACCCCTGGTTTAGGGCACCAACCACATACACCGGGGCTGGCAGGTTCCAATCCAGCCTGGACCAGCTAAACAACAAGGATAACTAGAACAAAAAAATAGCTGGGCATTGCGGCAGGTGCCTGTAGTCCCAGCTACTTTGGAGGCTGAGGCAAGAGAATCACTTGAGTCCAAGAGTTTGAGGCTGCTGTGAGCTGTGATGCTACAGCACTCTACCGAGGATAACATAGTAAGACTCTGTCTCAAAAAATAAAATACAATACAATAAAAAATAAATAAGAAAATAAAAATAAAAAGGCACTTGGTCAGGTGTAGTGGCTCACACTTGTAATCCTAGGACTGTTTTCAGTAGAGATGGGGGTCTCACTGTTGCTCAGGTTAGTCTCTAATTCCTTAACTGAAGCAATCTATCTGCTTTGGCCTCCCAGAAGGAATTTCTAACACAATTTAAATTTTATAAAGAGGCTAGATCCAGAATTTGAGGGACTTATTCAAGGTCAAGGAGTTTATAAGTAGGCTGGCCGCCTATAGCTCAGTGGCTAGGGCGCCAGCCACATGTACCAGAGCTCGCAGGTTCAAACCGGGCCCAGGCCCCCTAAACAACAATAACTCCAACCAAAAAATAGCCAGATGTTGTGGCCAGCGCCTGTCTTCCCAGCTACTTGGGAGGCTGAGGCAAGAGAATCACTTAATCCTAAGAGCTTGAGGTTGCTATGAGCGTGACACCATGGCTGGCACTCTATCAAGGGCAACATAGTAAGACTCTGTCTCAAAAAGAAAAGAGTTTGTAAGTGGCTGGACCAGGAATAAAACTTCAAGAACTTAGTTAATTTTGCTATCAGCAAAATTCAATCTAAAATTAGGGAGTTAGTGAAATTTGGGTTTGAAGACCAAAAATGTAAATGCCACTGGCATTCTACTTTTTGGTAATAATTATTTATTTTTTATTTTTTTATTTTTTTTGAGACAGAGTCTCACTTTTTCACCCCTGGTAGAGTGCTTGTGCCCTCACAGCTCATAGCAACCTCAAACTCTTGGCTCAAGCGATTCTCTTGTCTCAGCCACCCAAGTGGCTGGGACTACAGGTACCTGCCACAACACCTGGGTACTTTTTTTTTTTTTTTCATCGTTTTTGGCTGGGGCTGTGTTTGAACCCACCACCTCCAGCATATGGAGCCAGCACCCTACTCCTTTGAGCCACAGGTGCCACCCACACCTGGGTATTTTTTTTAAGAGAGGAGGTCTCGCTCTGGCTCAGGCTCATCTTGAACCTGTGAGCTTGGACAGTCTACCTGCCTGAGCCTCCCAAAGTACTAGGATTATAGGCATGAGCTATCGTGCCAAGCTATACTTTTCCCCTGCAATCTTTAAACATAAGAGGCAGACATCATGCTCTGTAACCTTAATCAATCCTTCCTTCCCTCCCTCCCTCCTTCCTTCTCCCCCTTCCTTCCTTCCTTCTTTCCTTCCTTTTGTTTTTGACAGGGTCTTACTCTGTCTCCTGGGCTACAGTGCAGTGATACCATCATAGCTCATGACAACCTCAAATTCTTGAGCTCATGTGCACTTTCTGCCTCAGCCTCCCAAGTAGTAGCTACAGACTACATGCCACCATTCCTGGCTAATTTTTCTTTATCTTTCTTTTTTTTTTTTCTTTTTAGAGATAAGCTCTGGCTCTTGCTCAGGATGGTCTCGAACTTCTGGCCTCAAGCAATCCTCCAGCCATGGTTTCCCAAAGGAAAAGGATTATGAGGTGAGCCACCGCACCCAACTTCTAACCTTAATTCTTGAGTGGGGAAAATATACTGCACCCAGTAATTGTAATCTGGTATCGGTCTTTTCAGCAACACCCACTCAGACAGATAATAATTGTTGTTGATAGCGTCATTTTCAAATTGTAGCATCTTCTAACCTGAACAATGGTAGATACAAATCTAGCTGTAAGAACAATTAATATGGTCTTTTAGTTCAACAGGTATCTGCAAAGAGAACATTGATGTTCTGGTGGATGAAAGAAGCAAACATGACTATTTTATGCTCCCTTAGGAGATGCCAAGCTCAGGCCAGTGCTCACGCCTGTAATCCTAGCTCTCTGGGAGGCTGAGGCTGGTGGATTCCCTGAGCTCACAGGTTCCAGACCAACCTAAGAGCAAGACCCCTTCTCTAAAAATAGCCAAGCATCGTGGCAGGCACCTGTAGTCCCAGTTACTTGGGAGGCTGAGGCAAGAGGATCACTTTAACCCAGGAGTTTGAGGTTTCTGTGAGCTGTGACACCATAGCACTCTATCAGGGCTGACAAAGTAAGACTGTCTCAAAAATAAATAAAAAAAAGTTGCCAAGCTCAACAAAGATGCCTTTCCCTACCTTATTTTTCCCTTATACACTGAAGCAGTTTCTATCAGAGTAAGATGAAGAATTAAGCTAAAATTGCATTTGCTTATACCAAATGAAAGATGATCGGATCATTCAAAGATCTAAAATGACCACTTCAGAACTTAGGACTCAGTTTGTCTTCGATGGTTTTATTATTATATTACCTTGTTAGACATTTTTCTTTGTGTTGAATTTGTAATGAAATTGGAGGTTGTCAAATAGATATTGAACTAAGAAATTTCTCTTTCTTCCAATGATCATCTAGAACATTGTCTTTGAATGGTATTAACATTCATTAACATTCATTCCATTCAGTGCCTGTGTGCAGTACTAAGAAAATCTGTTTATTTGTTACCTTGGGTACATTCTATGCAGATCTCCACCTGCATCGCGATTCCCCTGACATCAATAACTATAAGTTTTTGTGAGATCATATTAAGTGCAGTGGACAATTAACACAGGTGCCCTTATATTAATTCTGCCATTGGAACTCTGAGAAGCAAATGAGGAAAGACTGTCAGTAGTAATACTCGGCATTTATTAAGCACCCTGGATTTCCACTGCTATTCTTTGTGTGCATGGCACCCTTGTCTAGGATGTTAGTTATATCACTGTAAGATCAGCATAAATCACGCAGCAAAATGTCCTGCCATAAGCCACGCTCATTTCTATGGTCAAGAGAGTTTGTGGCAAGAACTTAATAGCAACAATTAGATACTTATTCTCAACTTAACAGCAACAATTAGATACTTATTCTCATTTCTAAACATGAACCCTTGGAACACACCCTTTTCTCACATTTGAGAGGCCAAATTTCTGAACATGCCTAAACCTTAGCTATAAACTCATCATTCTGTGCTCCCCAGTGTGAAACTGGCTTCTTAGCAGATGGATGGAACATGTCTTACTGTTCGGTAGTGTCTAATATGGTAAGGCCCTGCCGCCTCTCTGAGCTTTGGTTAAGGTCAGAAGGAAAACACTTTATAATGTGAACACAGGTAAAATGCCTTTTTTTTGTTGTTGTTGTACAGATAGTCAAAAAAGTAGTGGTGAAAAAATCCCAACTAATTATTGCGAGCTGTAGGAATGTACTATAAATGGATAGTTATGAAGCCTTCCTGGTACACACTACTTTTTATATATTTATTCCTGAATGTAGAAATAAATGAAAAAAGTCAATGATGCAATTTGTTATTTTTTTTATTGTTCAGGATTCATGCAGGGTATGAAGAATTAGGTTACACTGATTGTAGCTGTTAGGTAAAGTCTTTCTTGTAATGTGTCCTGCCCCTAAGAGGCGTGACACCCCCCCCCAAGCTCCTCCCTCCTTCCCTCTCCCGGATCCCTCATTCCCCTACCCTCCACTTTGTATTAGATCATCTATTGTCTTCACATTAGAATAGAGTATACTGGGCGTGGGCCCCGTAGCTCAGTGAGTAGGGCCTCAACCACATGCACCGAACCCGGCCCCAGCCAAACTGCAACAAAAAACAGCTGGGCATTGCGGCGGGTGCCTATAGTCCCAGGTACTCAGGAGGCTAAGGCAAGAGAATTGCCTAAGCCCAGGAGTTGGAGGTTGCTGTAAACTATGATCACAGCACTCTACCAAGGGCGATAAAGTCAGACTCTGTCTCTAAAAAAAAAAAAAACCTTGTACACAGCACATACTGTACAATCTCAATCTCATAAAATTTGTTGTTATGTACACTCAGGATGTGGAAGGACATGTTAAACTGTAAACTGTTGTGATTGTGGATGACTTTGTTTGCTTTTTGGGTTTTTTTCAGTTTCCTATGCTGCATAAACCAACTTAAAAAATAAATAAAGTTTGTTGGCTGAGGAAAGGTCATCCATCTCTGAGGTGCGCGAATTAAGAAGATGGCGGCTGGGCAAGTGGCTCACACCTGCAATCCTAGCACTCTGGGAGGTCCAGGCAGGTGGGGGGGGTAGCTTGAGTTCACAGGTTTGAGATTAGCCTGAGCCAAAAGCGAGACTCTGTCTGTACTAAAAATAGAATAACTGAGACAAGAGGATCACTTGAGCCCAACAGTGGAGGTTGCTGTGAGCTGTGACACCACCACGCTCTACCCAGGGCAACAGCCTGAGACTCTGTCTCAAAAAAAAAAAAAGGCCATCCAAGGTGGCTCACGCCTATAATCCCAGCACTTGAGAGGCTGAGGCAGGTGGATTGCCTGAGTTCACAGGTTCAATCAAGACCAGCCTGAGCAAGAATGAGACCATGTCTCTAAAAAAATAGCCAGGCATTGTGGCAGGCACCTATAGTTCTAGCTACTTGGGAGGCTGGGGCAAAAGAATCACTTAAAGACCCCATCTCTGCTAAAAATAGAGTTGTGGAGCACTCTTGTAGCCCAGATTCTTGGGAGGCTGAGGCAGGAGGATCAGCCCAGGAGTTAGAAGTTGCAGTGAGCTAGGCTGATGTCACAGGGTAAAACTCTGTTTCAAAAAAAAGAAAAAGAGAAAGAAAAAAATGATATCTTGGCTCGGCGCCTGTGGCTCAAGTGGCTAAGGCACCAGCCACATACACCTAAGGTGACGGGTTCGAATCCAGCCCGGGCCTGCCAAACAACAATGATGGCTGCAACCAAAAAAATAGCCGGGCGTTGTGGTGGGCACCTGTGGTCCCAGCTACTTGGGAGGCTGAGGCAGGAGACTCGCTTGAGCCCAGGAGTTGGAGGTTGCTGTGAGCTGTGATGTCACAACACTGTACCCAGGGGGACAGCTTGAGGCTCTGTCTCAAAAAAAAAAAAAAATGACATCTTTACTATCAACAATGAATACCAACAAGTTTTATCTGAACCATATTCTGTCAGGCTCTATTTTTGGTTTATTATCTCAAGCGTTACACAGCTTTTCTTTTTTAAAGGAAGGAAGTGCTTGCTTCAGTGACACAGAGCTTCTATAAAAACTCATTACATAATTTTCTATGTGGAAATGAGTCTGTTAACTTGGGAGGACATGTGGGCATTGCTGGTGGCTTTTCTTAGCTCCTGATAACTTTAGATGTGCTTTAGGAAGAAAACAATTTTTACCTTCATTATGCTAAATTGACAGGATCTGTTTGTCTTTCATGAAACTCTTTTATTTTATTAATTCATTTATTCATTTATTTATTTATTGAGACAGAATATCACTATGTTGCCCTCAGTAGAGAGCTGTGGTATCACAGCTCACAGCAACCTCAAACTCTTGGGCTTAAGCAATTCTCCTGCCTCAGCCTCCCAAGTAGCTGAGACTATAGGAGCCCACCACAATACGCGGCAATTTTTTTTGTTGCAGTTGTCATTGTTGTTTAGCTGGTCCAGGCCAGGTTCGAACCCGCCAGCCTCAGTGCACATGGCTAACCACTGCTATAGGCACCAGGCCTTGAAATTCTTATTCCATGAAACACAGCCCACTATCCGATGAGCACAATAAGAGCACAGGACCATGTCTTATTATTGTGTCCTTTTGTGTCAAGCATAAGATAGACAAGCAGTCCAAGAGTTACAAACCTCCAACTTACATAAACTTATTGCACTTATGAAGGGAGGTTATTACTAGCAATAGGTAAGTATACCACTTCCAGCTTACATACAAATTCAACTTAAGAACAAACTTACATGGCTCGGTGCCTGTAGCTCAAGCAGCTAGGGTGCCAGCCACATGTGCCAGCCCAGGCCACCAAATTACAATGATGACCACAACCAAAAAATAGCTGGGCGTTGTGGCAGGTGCCTGTAGTCCCAGCTACTTGGAGGCTGAGGCAAGAGAATCGCTTAAGCCCCAGGGTTGGAGGTTGCTGTGAGCTGTGATGCCATAGCACTCTAACCAGGGGGACAACTTGACACTCTGTCTCAAAAAACAAAAAAACAAACTTACAGAATGTATCTCATTCATAACCCAGGGACTGCCTGTTGTAGGAGTTTGATATATATTTGATGAATTGAAGCAAAATCTAGTTTACAGCTAAAAATGTAGTACATAGGGGCAAAAAAGATTGGCTTGGGGAAAAAAAGCAACTTCAATTCTTCTAATATTAGGAACATTAAAACCACATATATCTCTATTCAGAAGTATGTTACCAAATCCAGTGGGCTATTATTTAAAGTTGAAGGTTGGAAAATAAGATAAAGTATACTAAGAAAAACAAAGTAATTTTTAGTTTTTTAAGTATCATCATGTTGGGTAGTGTTGATGTTCTCCAGGGAGAAATAACAAAGGTTCTTTTGTAACTGGCATGGATGGACAGCAGAAAGTTCATAGAGCACTTAATTAAATCAGTGGGAGCTAAAGTCACACCATCTTGGATATAGTACTAATCTGTCAAATTGACTTCTGGTTAATCCTGGTCCCAGGAGTGCCTCCAAGATTCCTACTTTATTTACTGTTCCCTTGCATAAGCCAAGACAACCTTGATGTTATTGTAAATAAGTACTTGCCATAAATCTTGTCCTTAGGCAAATGATAGGCTATGACGTTCACAGCATCCTTGTCTTTCTCCCAAGGGTCAAACTTGACTGTCCTGGATGTTCCTTCTGGGGCACATGTGTTCATTCCCTCTGGTATAAACACCACGGGTCTGGAGGGGAGTGGTGTGAGTCTGTCTTGCAGACGCCTAAGGCCATGTATGCTTCCGACTGTAAATCCCCCAATATAACACCCTCTACAGACTAACTGGATTTGTCTGCATCCCCTTTGGTTTCTTGGCTCTTTCTGTGTTTGGGGCCTGCTTCGCACATACAGCCTTTTCACTGAACAGTTATCAGTGCCAACTTTCTGTCAAGAGATGTCACATCCTAGAATAGTCATGAAACAGGAAGTGTAAGAAATGTCTAAATCATACTATAAAACTAAAATATAAGTGCCCTTCTTATAGAAGGGATGAATGAAAGAAAAAGGTCTCTTCCATACAGCTTAATATTTTTCCCTAACAAAAAGGTCTCATGGGTGAGACAGGAACTGACAAAAACTAGTTATGATGAGTATAAGAAGGATGATGGACTAAAGTACAGCACCATTCATTCAGTAATGCAAGTCACAGGCACCACGCTACTCACCTGATGCCATCCACAATATACAGTGTTGACAGAATTTGTTATTAAAAGAATTTGTTGTATTCTATGGACAGATTATGTAACAGTGTGGCAGTCAGGAAGCCTGATGCCAGTCTTGGGGTTTCAGCTGCCTGAGCTTCCTTTATTCTGCAAGTTATTTGCTGAGTATTTATTTATTTATTTATTTTGAGACAGAGTCTCACTTGTTGTCCTTGGTAAAGTGCCATGGCCTCATAGCTCACAGCAACTTCAAACTCTTGGGCTTAAGCAATTCTCCTGCATCCTGAGTGGCCGGGACTACAGGTGCCTGCCACAACGCCCAGCTTTTTTTAGAGATGAGGTCTCGCTCTGGCTCACACTGGTCTCAAACCTGGGAACTCAGGCAATCCACCCAACTTGGCCTCCCAAGTGCAGGGATTACAGGCTGAGCCATAGCGCGCCTGGCTTCACTGAGTATTTACATGTTGGTATTCTCCACCATATTGTATGTAGTCTCTTGGAGGGCAAGGATCATTCCTATTCTTTTTTTTTTTTTTTTGAGACAGAGTCTCACTGTGTCACCCTCTGTAGAGTACTGTGCTGTCACAGCTCACAGCAACCTCAAACTCTTGGGCTTAAGCCAGTGGTGCTCAACCTGTGGGTCACAACCATTGGAACTGTATTAAAGGGCTGCAGCATTAGGAAGGTTGAGAACCACTGGCTTAAGCGATTCCTCTTGCTTCAGCCTCTCAAGGCCCTCTACACAATGCCCGGCTATTTTTTGTTGTTGTTGTTTTTGTTGTACTTGTCATTGTTGTTTATCAGGCCTGGGCCGGGTTCAAACCTGCCAGCCCCAGTGCATGTGGCCGGATCACGCCTATTCTTGTTCATGTCCCATTGTACGTTGCATAATGCTGCGCAGATTGTAGGTACTTAGTAAATGTCATTTGCGGATCTCTTCGTTAAACAATTGTGAAATTCGGCTCAGCGCCTGTGGCTGAAGCGGCTAAGGCGCCAGCCACATACGCCTAAGGTGGCGGGTTCGAATCCCCAGCCCGGGCCCGCCAAACAACAATGATGGCTACAACCAAAAAATGGCCAGG
>NW_003852397.1:7104828-7106254 GCF_000181295.1 Otolemur garnettii | reverse complement strand
AGGAGTTAGAGGTTGCTGTGAGCTGGGATGCCATGGCACTCTACCCAGGGGGACAGCTTGAGGCTCTGTCTCAAAAAAAAAAAATTATATCCCTATACTCAGAGACAGAACTAGTTGAGGAAGGCCTGAGAGAAGAAGAGTGGCAGGAGGAGGAGAAAGGAAGGAAAGGAGAAAGAAGAGGTGAGACGAAGTTGTTCCTGAAAAGGGGGGAAGTGCTAAGGAACGATTCCGGGGGAGTCTGGGGCCCTTGTGTGGGTTAGGACCCTGGCTTCCTGGAGTGAAGCTCACACTCCACTCCACGGCAGGTGAAGAAACTGGTTGAGGAAGGAGGAGGGAAATGGATAAGGGGCCTTAAAGCTCAGTGTGAAAAGTTCTCAGTTTCTATGAGGAGCTGCTGAAAGCCTTTAAAGGTTTACAGGAGTTACAATGTATTTGAGTAGTGCTCCAGGGATGCAGTTCCAGCTATTAGAGTAGACTTTCTTGAACGCATTATATGCCAGGTGCCTATGGGTAAGTGCTTTACAGATGTGGTATTAGCCCATTGAACCTTACAACTTCTCTATAAAGAAGACACTGATATATCTATTGTAGAGGCAAGGAAACTGAGGCACAGATCTGAGGGTAACTCCTTTCCCCAAGGTCCTATTGCTTCTACATGGCAGACCTAGACTATGAACTTGGGCAGTGCCGCTAAATCTCTGTTACTCTCTATTATGGGACATGGTCTCTCCTTCATAAAGCAATTTATCTATATGAGAAGAAGGAAATTCATTAGGAGACAGTCATAGTCTACAACATACAGTGATTAGATTCTACAACATATAGTGTTTACACTTTTTTTTTTAAGAGACAGAGTCTTACTTTATCACCCTTGGTAGAGTACTGTGGTGTCATAGCTCACAGCAACTTCCAACTCCTGGGCTTAGGTGATTCTCTTGCCTCAGTGTCCTGAGTAGCTGGGGCTACAGGCACCTGCCACAACACCTGGCTATTTTTTTGTTGTTGTTGCAGTTTAGCCAGGGCTGGGCTCAAACCCACCCTGGGTATATGGGGTCAGTGCCCTACCCACTGAGCCACAGGCACTGCCTAGTGATTAGACTCTTAAAGTTGGACTGTGATCACAGAAAAAGTGAGGAAGGGATCGGGTTGAGAAGAATTCCCATGGGAAAATCAATCAGACTTGCCGGATGTATTGAGAAATGGAGGTAAGGTTAGGAAGAAAGGATGGTGTCTTTGTTTATATTATTTCCTTCCAAAAATAGTTACTGAACACCTGCTTTGTGCCAGGAACTGTGCTAAGTGCTGTGTTAGGTTAAGAAACAGTGAAGTGGCTCAGCGTCTGTGGCTCAAGCAGCTAGGGCACCAGCCACATTTACTGGAGCTGCTGGGTTCAAACCCAGCCCGGACCCGCCAAACAACAATGACA
>NW_003852397.1:7102194-7103262 GCF_000181295.1 Otolemur garnettii | reverse complement strand
CTACTTGGGAGGCGGAGGCAGGAGACTCGCTTGAGCCCAGGAGTTCGAGGTTGCTGTGAGCTATGATGCCACGACACTCGACCCAGGGTGACAGCTTGAAGTTCTGTCTCAAAAAAAAAAAAAAAAATTAAATGAGTTTTAAAAATAATAATCAGAAACTTAGGAATGAATAGAGGGTTTGTAGAGAACTCAACCTAAACCTTCCATTTGATCCTGCAATTCCATTACTGGGCATCTATCCAGAAGGAAAAAACCTTTTATTATAAAGACACTTGTACTGGACTGTTTATCGCAGTTCAATTTACAATAGCTAAAATGTGGAAGCCTAAATGCCCCTCAACCCAGGAATGGATTGGCAAGCAGTGGTATATGTATACCATGGAATACTATTCAGCCATTTTAAAAAATGGAGATTTTGCAGCATTTGTATTAACCTGGATGGAGGTAGAACACATTATTCTTAGTGAAGCATCACAGGAATGGAGAAGCATGAATCCTATGTATTCAACTTAGATATGAGGACAATTAATGACAGTGGGGCATGGGGAAGAGGAGAGCAGAGCAAGAAAGAGAGAGGGGGTGAGGGAAAGGAAAAGAAAAGAAAAGAAAAGAAGAAAATAGGGGTCTTTCCATCCTAGCACCATGGCTCAATTTGTCCGTAACCTCACAGAGAAGGCCCTGGCGCTGGTGAACACTGCTGTGACTTATCTGAAGCCTCAATTGGCCACATTTTGGTACTACGCCAAGGTTGAGCTGGTTCCTCTAACCCCTGCTGAGATGCCTAGAGTTTTTCAGAGCCTGAAAAAAATAGTCAATAGTGCTCAGACTGGTAGCTTCAAACAGCTCACAGTTAAGGAAGCTGTGCTGAAGGGTTTGGTGGCCACTGAGGTGTGAATATGGTTTTATGTCAGCGAGATCATAGGCAAGCGAGGCATCCTTGGCTATAATGTTTGAAGACCAAGCTTTAACATCTGATTACATTTGACTTATTTGAGAGGACCATGTGTGATCAGGCTGTTATCTAAATAAAGTGCGCCAAAAATCAATGTTTTCTCTGTCAAATAGTAC
>NW_003852397.1:7097992-7100998 GCF_000181295.1 Otolemur garnettii | reverse complement strand
GCCTCCCAAGTAGCTGGGACCACAGGCGCCTGCCACAATGCCTGGTCATTTTTTGGTTGCGGCCGTCATTGTTGTTTGGCGGGCCTGGGCTGGGGGTTCAAACCCGCCACCTTAGGTGTATGTGGCTGGCGCCTTAGCCACTTGAGCCACAGATGCAGAGCCTTGTTATTAAATTTTAAGCCTTTTTAATTTTGTGAAGGCAAAAAGTAGAAACTAAATAAACACATGTATATGTAGAGAAAATAAAAAAGAAAGAAAGAAAGAAACTTAGGAATGAATGGAGGGTTTGTAGAGAAAGAACACCCTGTAAGTTTTTGTTTGTTTTTTCTTTGTTTACTAAGAGGTTCTTGCTGTGTTTTTTTTTGTTTGTTTTTGATTTTTTGAGACAGAGTCTCATTTTGTTGCTCTCGGTAAAGTGCTATGGCATCATAGCTCACAGCAACCTCAAACTCCTGGGCTCAAGTGATTCTCTTGTATCAGCCTCCCTAGTAGCTGGGACTACGGGTGCCCACCACAACACCTGGCTATTTTTTTTTTTTAATTTATTTTAGAGATAGAGTCTCACTCTTGCTCAGGCTGGTCTGGAACCTGAGAGCTCAGGCAATCCACCCTCCATGGCCTTCCAGAGTGGTAGGATTACAGGCTTGAGCCACTGTGCCCACCAGCCAGAGGGTCTTGCTGTGTTACACAGGCTGAAGTCCAGTGGTTTGACTGTAACTCCAACTTCCCTGCTCAAGCCATTCTCTCACCTCAGCCTCCCAAGAAGTTGCTGGAATTATAGGTGTAAACCACCGCATCTGGCCCCTAAATATTTAATTTGTTTGATATACTCGTGTACTTTTCTTTAAATTCTAACTTTTAGCAATTAACATCCCATGAAAGTGTGCGTGCGTGCACGCTCATGCCGGAGGGGAACAAATACAACTTTGGTGTTTGTGCAAATAAAGGAATTGAAATATTTTGTCCTTTGGCTAATGTGGGAAAAACTCCTCAGCTATCAAAATTCTGTAGATAAGGTTTCAAAACTGCCAAAGGGAGTTTCACTTCATATAATAGACACTCTGTTGAAACAGGTTCAGGTGGTGGCCAACCTCCACCCATAGGCTGCAGGGTTTTTGTGCTTCCCTGCAGAACTAACTCACTCTGACAAGACAGCTTGTTCTGTGTTTTAAATTGGAATTGATCCACTCAGTTCCAAACGAAATTTGAAGAAGAAACCTATTATTCTTCCATGGAAGAAAGATGACTTGTTTGGTGAAACCATGATTAGCAAATGTAGTTTTGTTGCTGGAGGTACTTTGTTGTTGCTTTTTTGTTTGTTTGTTTGTTTTTGAGACAGAGTCTCACTTTATCAACCTTGGTAGAGCGCCACATCATAGCTCACAGCAACTTCAAATACTTGGCCTCAGCTCGGCACCTGTGGCTCAAGTGGCTAAGGCGCCAGCTACATACACCTAAGGTGGCAGGTTTGAATCCAGCCTGGGCCTGCCAAACAACAATGATGGCTGCAACTAAAAAATAGCCAGGCGCTGTGGTGGGCGCTCGTGGTCCCAGCTACTTGGGAGGCCGAGGCAGGAGACTTGCTTGAGTCCAGGAGTTGGAGGTTGCTGTGAGCTGTGATGCCATGGCACTCTACCCAGGGGTACAGCCGGAGGCTCTGTCTCAAAAAAAAAAAAAAAAAAAATACTTGGGCTCAATCGATCCTCATGCCTCAGCCTCCTAAGTAGCTGGACTACAGGGGCCCACCACAAGGCTGGGCTAGTTTTTCTATTTGAGGGCCTCAAGTGCCTGAGCTCAAGCAATCCACCTGCCTTGGCCTCTCAGAGTGCTAGGATTATAGGTGTGAGCCGCGGCACCCAGCCTTATTGCTGGGGACATTTTTAAATTTCAGAATTTTTTAACAGTTTTACTAAAGTATAGTAGACATAACAAAAAAATCACACATACTAAAAAGTGTGTGTACAACTTGATACATTTTGTAAGAGTTTTTTTCTTATTAAAAATTTTGGGCCAGGTAGCACGTGAGGCGGTCCCTTGAATCTGTGTCTTGTTTCAACAGTGTTTGAACCGAACAGACCCGGGGACTCCCTTTCTTCCAGCCTTCGGCAGTTTTCCAGTCTCATTCTTTTCCACTTGCTATCTCTGGGACCATCTTCACGGTCACCTCCTGCTTTTGGAGCCAGCTAACACCGATTGTGTGTGTGTGTGTTTTTGTTCGGTTCCTTATCAACGGATCAACCACGAGCTCCCCGAGTCGCCAAGATTATTCCGCCGATGTGGAGGCAGCCGTCCACCACCCGGTCAGTCTGCACCTGCGGGCCTCCTACACCTCTGTCTGGGCTGCTGTTTCCACCAGGACAGTGTGGCTCTGACAGGCTTGGGCCACTCCTTCCGCGAGTTGGCGGAGGAGAAGCACGAGGGCTCTGAGCGTCTCTAGAAGATGCAAAACCAGCGCGGCAGCCGCGGGGACGTGCAGAAGCCATATCAGGATGAATGGGGTCAGCCCTGGACCGAGTGGAGGCCGCCCGGGCCCTGGAGAGGAGCCTCAACCAGGCTCTGTCAGATCTTCATGCCCTGGGTTCTGCCCGCAAGGACTCTCATCTCTGTGACTTCCTGGAAAGTCACTTCCCAGATGGGCGACCACCTACCAACCTCCAGCGGCCGCCTGGCCCCCAGGCTGGGCTGGGCGAGTATCTCTTGGAAAGACTCACTCTCAAGCACGACCAGGAGCCTGCGGAGCCCAGCGACCTCTGAGGAGCCCTTTTCAACTATCGAGGGCTTCTGCCAGAGCCTCTTCCTCCAGCCACAAGGCAGCTTTTTAAATACCTTGCAGGATGGCGCCTGTGGCTCAAAGGAGCGGGCGCTGGCTCCATATGCCAGAGGTGGCGGGTTCAAACCCAGCCCCAGACAAAAACTACAAAAATATATATAAAATAAATAAACACCTTGCAATCTTCTTGGAGCCTTGAACCAAACAGAAATAAAGCTTTGTGCAACTAAAAAAAA
>NW_003852397.1:7094121-7096429 GCF_000181295.1 Otolemur garnettii | reverse complement strand
GGCTGGGGATTCGAACCCGCCACCTTAGGTGTATGTGGCTGGCGCCTTAGCCTCTTGAGCCACAGGCGCCAAGCCGAGAGATGTATTTTTAACTTTTTAAGAAACTCACAAATTCTTTCAAAGTAGATGTACTTACCAGAAGTGTTTGAGTATCCCAGTTACTACATGTTCTCTCCAACGCTCCAACCTTTTCTAAAAGTTTTATTGAGATTTAATTCACATACCATATAATTCATCCACTTAAGTCTAAAATTGTTTTTAGTGTATTTTCAGAATTGTGCACCTATCACCACAATCAGTGTTAGAACATTTCATCATCCCTAAAAGAAACTCCTGTATGGGGCAGTGCCTGTGGCTCAGTGGGTAGGGCACTGGCTGTGACCAAACTGCAACAAAAAAATAGCCGGGCTTAGTGGTAGGCGCCTGTAGTCCCAGCTACTCAGGAGGCCGAGGTAAGAGAATCGCCTAAGCCCAAGAACTGGAGGTTGCTGTGAGCTGTGATGCCACAGCTCTCTACCAAGGGCAACAGAGTGAGACTTTGTCTCTAAAAAAAAAAAAGAAAGAAAGAAAGAAAGAAAAGAAACTCCTGTATCACTTAGTGGTTACTCTTCATTCCCCCTCAAACCTCTCCCCTGGGTCCTATGCAACCATTATTTTTTGTCTCTACGGATTTGCCTATTCTGAATGTTTTATATAAATGGAATCGTACAATATGTGGTCTTCTTTCATTTAGCATATCATGTTTTCAAGGTTCATTCACATTGTAGATGTAGCACTTTGTTTTTATTGCTGAATAATTTTTTAGCAAGAGATAAGATTTAATATATGCATACATATATTAAACTGTGTTTTATATATAATTCAGCATAAGACCATGTAGGGTGTTTACTCTTATTGCTGAATAATATTTAAGTGTATAGATATACATTGTGTCACTATTCATCAGCTGATAGACATTAGAGTTGAGTCCACACTCTCCAACCTTTTTTTTTTTTTTTTTTGTAGAGAGAGTCTCATTTTATCACCCTTGGTAGAGTGCCATGGTATCACACAGCTCACAGCAACCTCAAACACCTGGGCTTAGGTGATTCTCTTGCCTCAGCCTCCCGAGTAGCTGGGACCACAGGCTCCTGCCACAAAGCCCGGCTATTTTCTGTTGCAGTTTGGCCAAGGCTGGGTTTGAACCCACCATCCTCAGTATATGGGGCCGGCACCCTACCCACTGAGCCACAGGTGCCATCCTCACTAACCTTTTAAATTGTTGCCATGCTAACAATTGTAGTAGTATTTCATTGTGGTTTTAGTTTGTATTTCCCTAATTATCAATGATGCTGTGTGTGTCTGGAAAAGACTTTTATTTTACCTAGGTTTTCCAACTCCTGGGCTCAAGCCAGTCTCCTGCCTCAGCCTCCCAAGTAGCTGGGACCACAGGCACCTGCCACAATGCCTGGCTATTTTTTGGTTGCAGCCATCGTTGCAGCCGTGGTTTGGTGGGCCTGGGCTGGATTCGAACCCACCACCTTTGGTGTATGTGGCTGGTGCCTTAGCCACTTGAGCCACAGGTGCCGAGCCTTTGAAAGATATTTTCACTGGGTAGAGCAGTGATTTTCAACTGATGAGCCTTTGGTAGAGTGCCAAAGCACTCTTACTTTGTTGCCCTTGGTAGAGTGCTGTGGCATCACAGCTCACAGCAACCTCCAACTCTTGGGCTCAAGTGATCCCTCTTGCCTCAGCCTCCCAAATAGCTGGGATTACAGGCGCCCACCACAATGCCTGCCTATTTTTTAGAGATAAGGTCTTGCTTTGACTCGGGCTAGTCTTGAAATGGTGGACTCAGGTGAGCCACTCACCTCGGCCTCCTAGGATTACAGGCATGAGCCACTGTGCCTGGCCTGAGCTGTGAAAATTTTAAAGATCATAAATTAAGTTATTATTTTCAAAAGCAGCTCAAGGCACTTTAAGTATCCTCTTTTTTACTTCTTTTTCTGATCAAAATAATTTAAGTGTGCCACAGAAGTTTAAGTATAGTTTCCAGTGTGCCGTGGAATTAAAATGAATGAAAAACACTAGGATAGAGTATTGAAGGTTGAGTTTTTTTCTTTCAGTTCTGTCCTTCTTTAATATTAAATGCCTACTCTGTGCCAGGGGTACACTTACAGATGTTTGGTACATTAACTATTACTTACTATGTAGTAAATTGCCTGAAAACTTGGCTGCTTAAGATAATAAACATTCGGCTCGGCGCCTATAGCTCAGCCGGCTAAGGCGCCAGCCACGTACACCTAAGGTGGCGGGTTCGAATCCCCAG
>NW_003852397.1:7089957-7092875 GCF_000181295.1 Otolemur garnettii | reverse complement strand
TGTGATGCCACAGCACTCTGCCCAGGGGGATAGCTTGAGGCTCCGTCTCAAAAAAAAAAAAAAAAAAAAAAAAGGATCTCAGTATGTTGCCCAGGTTGGGCTTTACTTCCTGGGTTCAAACGATTTGCCATCCTTGGTCTTCCTGGGTGCTGGGATTACAGGTATAAACCACAGCACTTGACTAAGGTTGCAATTTAAAATGGGCAGGGCCAGGTGTGGCTTCTCAGGCCTGTAATCCCAGCACTCTTGGAGGCCAATGTGGGTGGATTGCTCAAGCTCAGGAGTTCGAGACCAGCCTGAGCAACAGCAGTAACCCTTCTCTACTGAAACCGAAAAATTAGCTGGGCATTGTGCTGGGAGACTGAATAGGAGGCTGAGGCATGAGGATCGCTTCAGCCCAAGAGTTTGAGGTTGCTGTGAGCTATGATGGCACCATGGGACTCAACACCAGAATAACAAAGTGAGACTGTCAAAAAAAAAAAAGAAAAACAAATAGGCCAGTCCCAGTGGCTCATGCCTATAATCCTAGCACTCTGGGAGGCTGATGTGTGTGGATTGTTTGAGCTCAGTAGAGACCACCTGAGCAAGAGGGAGACCCCATCTCTACTAAAAATATAAAAACAAGGCTGGGTGCCTGTAGCTCAGTGGTTAGGGCACCAGCCACATGCTCTGAGGCTGGTGGGTTCAAACACGGACTGGGCCAGTTAAACAAAAAAACAATAGCTAGGCCTTGTGGTGGGCACTTGTAGTCCCAGCTACTTGGGAGGCTGAGGCAAGAGGATCACTTGAGCCCCCTCAAAATACAAAAACTAGCTGGGCTTTGTGGCTAGTGCCTGTTGTCCCAGCGACTTGGAGGCTGAGGCAGGAGGCTCAGTGCCCGTAGCACAGTGGTTATAGTGCTGACTACAGCACTGAGGCTGGCAGATTCGAACCCAGCTGGGGCCTGCCAAACAATGATAACTGCAACAGAAAAACAGCTGGGCATTGTGGAGTGCACCTGTAGTCCCAGCTACTTGGGAGGCTGAGGAAAGAGAATCATTTAAGCCCAAGAGTTTGAGGTTGCTATGAGCCAGGGCAACATAGTGAGATTTTTGTCTCAAAAAAAAAAAAAAAACCCCACAAACTCCCCCTCCAGCCCCCCGAAAAGGGTCTCAAGACAGAATCCTGCCTGGCATGTGCTAGGAAGTGCATGGAGCCAGGGTTCCTGGTGAAGACTGAGCAAGGAGAAAGTAGGTGGTAGGAGAAGGGAAAGACTACTCGAGTGTGGAGGGGCAGGGGATCAGGGATGCTTTGAGACAGGCATATCACGGTGGAACCTTCAGTTCACCACATAGCTAAAACAATTAAGAAATACCATTGCTGGGCATCGCCAGTGGCTCAGTTGGTAGGGCGCTGGTCCCATATACTGAGGGTGGCAGGTTCAAACCCAGCCCCAGCCAAACTGGAACAAAAAATAATGGGGCGTTGTGGCGGGCACCTGTAGTCCCAGCTACTTGGGAGGCTGAGGCAAAAGAATCGCCTAAGCCCAAGAGTTGGAGATTGCTGTGAGCTGTGACACCATGGCACTCTATGGAGGGTGACAAAGTGAGTCTCTGTCACTACAAAAAAAGAAATACCATTGCGATAATTCACAAAGCATACATTGAAAAAAAGTGAAGGGTGGCACCTGTGGCTCAATGAGTAGGGCGCTGGCCCCATATACCAAGGGTGGCGGGTTCAAACCCAAACTGCAACAACAAAAAATAGCTGGGCGTTGTGGCGGGCGCCTGTAGTCCCAGGTACTGGGGAGGCTGAGACAAAAGAATGGCCTAAGCCCAGGAGCTGGAGGTTACTGTGGGTTGTGTGAAGACACGGCACTCTACCCAGGGCACTCTACCCAGCATGATACAGTGAGACTCTGTTGCTACAAAAAAAAAAAAAAAAAATAGGTGCAGCCTGTGGCTCAAAGGAGTAGGGCGCTGGCCCCATATGCTGGAGGTGGTAGGTTCAAACCCAGCCCCAGCCAAAAAAAACTGCAAAAACAAATGTAGAATATAAATGTCTTCACACAATAACTAAGAAAATGCCATGAAGGCTATGTTAGCCAGTTTGATGAAAATAGTTCAAATTGTATATAAAACCAGCACATTGTACGCCATGACTGCATTAATGTACACAGCTATGATTTAAAAAAAAACCCAAAAAACTCCAATTTTCAAGTGGTAAAATCATCAGGAAAAATACGTGTGCTACATAACTTCTGCTTTATGCAAATTGGAGTAAATGTGGTACTTACAGAACAGGATAAACTCTGTTCATTAAACACTAATATAGATAACATGTTCCTACCAGAAAATAAACACATCCGTCCATATTAACATAGGTGCAAACACAAAATTATGGGCGTATCTAATATTGTCGTGTAAATTTTAGTAAATGCAATTCACAATGGCACTGCTATTTGTCTTTTAAAATAAACATTATCTTTACAGTCTCAATTTCCCTGTTTGTTGTTGTTGTTGTTGTTGTTTGTTTTTGGCCAAGGCTGGGTTTGAACCTGCCACCTCCAGTATATGGGGCCGGCACCCTACTCCTTTGAGCCACAGGGACCACCCTCAATTTCCCTGTTTTCCCCAGTGTTGATCCTTAAGTAATTTGCTTACATTATAAAAATAATTTAATTTACATAAAAAAACCACCATCCAACCAGCTAGCTAGTATCAGTGTTACCCAGCCCAAAGGAGACATATCTCATTTGAACTTACATCAATCAAATATATATATATATAAATAAAAAATTTTTTAAAATGTGAAGTAGTTTTTAAGTTTTAGCCCACACTCTTGTAGCTATGACTTATCTTCATAAGTTGCCACTCATACTTAAAAACAGAAGTCTCTAGCCTCAATGTCTTAGTCACTATTTTTTTTTTTTTTTTTTT
>NW_003852397.1:7082678-7086178 GCF_000181295.1 Otolemur garnettii | reverse complement strand
CCCGGGCTGGGGATTCGAACCCGCCACCTTAGGTGTATGTGGCTGGCGCCTTAGCCGCTTGAGCCACAGGCGCCGAGCCATCTATATGGAATCTTGATAGTTTCAACATATTTCTAATATGTGACTATTTAAGAACTCCTCTACAGGTACACAGGTTTGTTCTACCTTAAGGTGACATTTCTTTTGTGAGAGCCAAACTAGCTCCATTTTGTTGTTTACAGCACAAGCCCCATTCCTGGCTGTTTACGCATAAGTTCCATTCCTAGCCCTTCCACCCCAACCTCTGCCAGTGAAACCTGCAGGGCCACTCCCTGCTGCCTCTCCCCCACCCCAGGTGGCACAGCCACTGAGACCTAAACTGAATCACCTTAGGCAAACAGCTGCTATAATAAACAATAAGTTTCTATTACCTTGAAATACAGGTAATCAGGCTGCACCAACTCTAGCCCCCGGTTAAGGGACCCCCCACCCCTCCTGTACCAATCCAAATTTACCTTTACTGGTGAAATCATCAGCTACCAATGCAAATCCTCCTTTACTTCCTTCTTTACTAATGAAATCACCAACCACCGATCAAAAGTGTACTCGTACTGGACCCTACCCTTCTTGCTTTCTGTACCCCATAAAAACTTGCTCCACCCCGGGTTTGGGGCTCTTCCTTGGTGTGTACACTAGGAGAGTCCAGACCCGGGTCTGAATAAAACTCACCTCGTGCTTTTACATCGGAGTGTGTCTTGGATTTGTCTGCTGGGGCTACTTGGGAGAATTTTTCGGGCATAACACTTTTTAAATTGTTATTATTATTATTTTTAGAGGCAGATTCTCACTTTGTCACCCTTGGTAGAGTGCTGTGGCGTCACAGCTCACAGCAACCTCCAGCTCTTGGGCTTAGGCGATTCTCTTGCCTTAAACTCCCAAGTAGCTGGGACTACAGGCACCTGCCACAACGCCCAGCCGGGGTCAGGTTCGAACCCGCCACCCTCAGTATATGGGGCCGGCACCCTACTCATTGAAACATAGGCGCCACCCTCTTTTTAAATTATTTAAAAGAAATTACTTGTAGAAAAAGTTCAAGATTCCTTTTAAAGGTCCATAATCCCACAATTCTACTATAGCCCCTCTGGGGTTTCCTTCATTTTTATTATTTTTTAAAACCTTACTAAATTATTGCTAATCTTCTCTGTGATTGTTCCAGTTTTAGCATACATGCTGCTGAAGCAAGCACAGTGTGGGTTCATGTACCCTCTGCCTCATTAAATTCAGCATATCCAAAAGTAAATTTTTAACCTTCCATCCCAATCCTCTTCCCTCTCCTGAAGCCAGAAGACTCTTTAGTCTACTTTTTACCTATTTATCTCCAGTTCCTGCCACTTCCTCAACACTTTCCCCCTTTTTTTTTTTTTGAGATAGAGTCTTACTTTGTTGCCGGGGGCAGGGTGTGTGTGTGTGTGTGTGTCACAGCTCACAGCAACCTCCAACTCTTGGGCTTAAGTGATTCTCTTGCCTCAGCCTCCCAAGTAGCTGGGACTATAGGCTCTCGCCATAATGCCTGGTTATTTTTTTTTATTGCAGTTTAGCCGGGGCTGGGTTGGAACCTGCCACCCTCAGTATATGGGGCCATGCCCTACTCACTGAGCCACAGGTGTGACCCGAACATTTTACCTCTGGCCTTCAGCCTGACTTCAGACAACCTCTTTTGAAACTGCACAGGGATTGCCTTTTTGACCATTTTAAGCTTATCCCCCACCTCCATTACTCCAGATACTTGAAATTCCTGGCAACTAAAGGAGCAAATGCTTCAGCAGCGGCAGCTTAGTGGCAAACACTGGCATCTGCCCCAGTCTTTCCTGCCATCTTAACGCATCTACTTCCCCCACCATACCAAGTGGAATTTCTACAAGCAATTCAGATCAGTCTCTTTGTGAACAGATCTGCTTTTGAATACCACTCGCTCTTGCCCATCTGGGGCACTCCTCAGCCATCCCTCTTAAGATGAACTCTCCCTAGGCAGTGTCCTCTGAGCACACGCCTGTCATCCCACTTATTAAACATATCTACTTCCTATAGAAGTAGAGGGCCAGAGATTATGGGTTTTTCATTTTTTATAATCTCAGCATCTAGCACTATGGCCAGCATTAAATTCATAGTGAATCAGTATTCTTCAAGACAGTCTCACTCTGTTGTCCTGGGCAGAGCCATGGTGTCATCATAGCCCACAGCAATCTGTCTCTTGGGCTCTTGAGTTCCTATTGCCTCAGTCTTTTGAATAGCTGGGATTACAGGTGTCTGCCACAATACCCAGCTAGTTTTCTCCACTTTTAATAGAAACAGGGTCTTACTCAAGCTGGGTTGAATCAGTATTTAATAGTTTCACTGGATGGTATGGAACTGCAAAGGCCTTATGACCACATTAACTATTAGATTGTTTTTGTGTGACTTTGTATTTGGCAGTAAGACTAAGGTCAGATGGTCAGATTGCCCAACCTGAGAAATGTTTACTGGTTACTAGCATAAAATCGGTTTTTTTGTGTAGTCTTATGATCACTGGGTTGCATTTATTTTCCTTATTTAGCAGGCTTTGGAGCTCATCTCAACATCCTCTATATCTAAAATAGTAAAGAAGATAAAGTTCCCAGAACTAAACATGCTCAAGGATGGGGCATACATTAATTTCTAAAGTGAGAGGTGAAATGATTCAATGACAAGTTTTAGGTTAAAAAAACTAAAAGGTCTGGAGTTAGACTGCCAAGAGTTGGAATCAGGGATCTAATTGTGCAATCTTCAGCTACTAACTTACAATTTACCCAACCGCCTTTATACTTCCTTTTGCCCTCATTGTGTGAGGGTTTGTTATCAGTCAAAAGGTTCCACTTTTAAACTCCCTTCATTCCCAAAGACAGAAATAGTATCTTTCTTTTTTTCTGAGACAGTCTCACTATGTCACCCTTGGTAGAGTGCCATAGCGTCACAGCTCACAGCAACCTCCAACTCTTGAGCTTCTAAGTGATTCTCCTGCCTCAGCCTCCCAAGTAGCTGGACTACAGGCACCCTCCACAATGCCTGGCTATTTTTTGTTGCAGTTGTCTAGCTGGCCCAGGCTAGTTTTGAACCCATCAGCCTTGGTGTATGAGGCTGGCATCATAACCACTGTGCTATGGGCACTGAGCCCAGAAATAGTATCTTAACAGAATAAAAGACACAAACCACAATCATCTCAATGCATGTCAAAGGTGGAGTGTATCCATGGGGCAAAATTCAAAATCATCCATCTGTTTGTGAGAAGACAGCAAAGGACAGGAGGGAGAGGACTTTCTCAATCTCACAGGCATTGCCTGGCCAGGCACATTGGCTCATGCCTGTAATCCCTGCACTCTAGGAGGCCAAGTGGAGAGGACTGTTGAGCTCAGTTGAAAACAAGCCTGAGCAAGAACAAGATCCTACCTCTACCAAAAATAAAAACACTAGCCAGGCCATCAGTCATGGCCAGCACCTGTAGCCCC
>NW_003852397.1:7082208-7082658 GCF_000181295.1 Otolemur garnettii | reverse complement strand
AGGACTGCTCAAGCCCAAGAGTTTGAGGTTGTTGTGAGCTGTGACTCCACAGCTCTCTGAGGGTGATGAACTGAGACTCATGTCTCAAAAAGAAAAAATGCAGATGACTTAAATAGAGCTATACACTGTGGTTTGCAGACCCCAGGTGAGGTGGCTCATGCCTATATTCCCATTACTTTAGGAGGTTAAGGCAGGATTGCTTGGGGCCAGCAACAAAGATTTCTCTCTCCAAAACTGAAGGGGGGGGTGGCACGGGAAGAAGTCAGCCATGGTGGTGCTTGTGCCTATAGTTCTAACTGCCCAGGACACTTAGGAGACTTAGCCAGGAGTACCTCCAGTCCAAGGATTTGAAACTGCAGTGACACTCCAAGTTGGGTAACTCCACATTGTTAGATCCAACTCAGCTTTTAAAAACAGAAATTGGGGCTCGGCGCCTATAGCTCAACCGGC
>NW_003852397.1:7079605-7081933 GCF_000181295.1 Otolemur garnettii | reverse complement strand
CCAGGAGTTGGAGGTTGCTGTGAGCTGTGATGCCACGGCACTCTGCCCAGGGGGACAGCTTGAGGCTCTGTCTCAAAAAAAGAAAATAGCCAGGCATTGTGGAGGGCACCTGTAGTCCCAGCTACTCAGAATGCTGAGGCAAGAGAATTGCCTAGGGTGATAAAGTGAGATGCTGTCTCTACATAAAAAAAAAAAAAAAAAAAATTCACAGAGAAGACAAAAAAATTTACATAAAGACAAAGTAATCTCTCTTGAAAAGAACAATAGTGGACCACTGCTTAAGATTTAAAAAAAAGTTGGCTCGGGGCCAGTGGCTCAAGTGGCTAAGGTGCCAGCCACATACACCTAAGGTGGTGGCTTCCAATCCAACTCCGGTGCCAAACAATGATGGCTGCAACCAAAAATAGCCCAGCGTTGTGGTGGGCGACTGTGGTCCCAGCTATTTGGGAGGCAGAGGCAAGAGAATTGCTTGAGCCCAAGAGTTGGAGGTTGCTGTGAGCTATGATGCCACAGCACTCTACCCAGGGCAACATAGTGAGACTCTGTCTCAAAAAAAAAAAAAAGTACTCAGTGCGATTATTAGAACATGGATCAATGAAACACTGCATCAATGAAAGAGAACACACTCCAGAAATACACTATTTACAGGCCTCAAATTTAATGAAGAAAGGAAGTCTTTTCAACAAATAGTACTGTAATTAGATGGGAAGAAAATGAAGGTCAAACCCTACCTTACACCACATATAGTCATTCATTTGTGACAGCCCTTAATGTAAAAGTTAAAATGTTTTATTAAAAGACAGAATACCGCCATCACAATCTGGAGATAGGCAGATTTATTTAGATAGAAAAAGGTCCATTTAAAAAATTGATAAATTCAGATGTCTTTGAAAATAACTTCTGCTCATCAAGACATTAAGGCAAGCGAAGTCAAGACACACAATGAGGAAAAAATACTTGTAAAATACCTGACAAGGAACTTGCATTCGAAAATATCAAAGATTCCTATAACAATGAAAAACAACCAAATTTATACATTAATATTCAAAGGCCGAGAAACATGAGAACACGTCCTTTAATGAAGAGAATGGCTAATACTGCCACACATCCAGAAGCAACAAAATTATTTTTGCAAGTATTTCTAACAACTTTACACATATTTGCCAAACACTGGAAACATTAACAGGAGAATGGGTAAGCAATTTATGGCACACAATAGAACACTGCTCAGCATTAAGACCAGCTGAACCTCAAGGATTTATGTTCTAAGTAAAAGCATTACACGAAGTTGTGGTGGAGAAAACTTAAGTACTACTGGTGGAAGGGGGACTGCTTAACCGCCAGGGTAGATATGCATGTCCTGGTAAGGGTGTGGGACTAAAATGCAAGGATCCAGTCTCTTAAAATGGCATATTGGGGCTGGGTGTGGTGATTATGCCTGTAATCCTAGCACTCTGGAAGCTGGCTAACTTGACCTCAGGGTTCAAGAACAGACTGAGCAAAAAGTGAGATCCCATCTCTAGTAAAACTAAAAAACAGGCATGAGGATCACTTGAGCCAGAGTTGGAGGTTGCTGTGAGCTATGACCCTCCAGCACCCTACCCAGGGTGACAGTTTGAGACTGTCTAAAAATATAATAAAATATATATACAAACACAGCATATTGGACATCCCTAAACAAGTCCCTTTGACAGTTTTTTTTTTTTTTTTTTGAGACGGAGACTCAAGCTGTTGCACTTGGTAGAGTGCCATATAGCATCACAGCTTGCAGCACCCTCCAACTCCTGGACTCAAGTGAGTCTCCTGCCTTCACCTCCCAAGTAGCTGGGACTACAGGTACGCACCACAAAGCCTGGCTATTTTTGTTGTTGTTGCAGCCATCACTGTTTGATGGGCTCAGGCTGGATTTGAACCAGCCAGCTTAGGTGTATTTGGCTGGTGTCTTAGCCCCTTGAGCCACAGGGGCCAAGCCCCTTTGATAGCCATCTTGTGGTTATAGGACTCTGGCTTTGACCATGCCTCAATTTCATCATAGGGTTCTGCTGAGCATCCAAGAAAAATGGCAGGTATTATCCAGGCATAATGGCTCGTGCCTATAAGCCTAGCACTCTTGAGAGGCTGAGAAAGAAGGGAGGACATTTGAACCCAGAAATTTGAGGTTGCAGCTGAGTTAGGCTGATGCCATGGCTTTTTAGCTGGGCAGAGTGATACTTTAAAAAAAAAAAAAAAAGATAAAAAACGAGGGAAAACATCTTGGATCACGGTCTCTCAAGAAGGAATGGAATCCAAAAAGGAGCAGCACCTTTTCCAGTATGTCAGAAATAAGAG
>NW_003852397.1:7074597-7079287 GCF_000181295.1 Otolemur garnettii | reverse complement strand
GGGGAGCCAGGAACTATTAATCACCCAGGAGAAAAAAACGTTAGATACTGATCACACTTAACTATGTGCCTATGGTAGACACACCATGACTTACTAATGACACCCAAAATTCACTTCTTTGTTGCCAGTAAATGAACTTTATGAAGTAGATGCCACATACATTTATGTTTTGCTTTTCTGGCATTATCTTTTTACTGTGGAAAATACTCAGGTATATAGGCCCTTGTTTATAATGCTCGTAAGGCTAAGCATGTAAGTTGACTCGGGAGGCTAATAATAGGAGTGACAGATCAAGAAAGGGCAAAAAAAAAGTTTTCTAATTGAAGCTTATTCTAAGATTAGAATATACATTATGATAGGACTATTTTCAGGTTATACAAGGAAAACCATAGAACTGAAATTTTGTCCAGTTATATATGATTAAGCTTATAAATTTAACAGAACTATTAACTATAAATGAAATAAGCCTACAGTTTGATAGCCCCAGCCTCAATGTTTTAAGAACCTCGGTATTTAATAAAGGCTGAACCTTCCACCTTCAAACTGGACTTCTCTAACTCCACACACACAAATGCACATTTATCTTTTATTTTTTTTCCCCATAGAGATAGAATCTTACTTTATCATCCTCGGTAGAGTGCCGTGGCATCATACATGTGATAGCAACCTCCAACTCCTGGGTTTAGGTGATTCTCTTGCCTCAGCCTCCCAAGTAGCTGGGACTACAGGTGCCTGCCACAACACCCGGCTATTTTTTTGTTGCAGGGTTTGAACCCGCCACCCTCGGTATATGGGGTCGGCACCCTACCCACTGAGCCACAGGTGCCGCCCAAATTATAAACTATTTTATAAAACCTTCATAGATTACTTTAGTCTTAACAGTAATAGTAAAGTATAGAAGAGTATATTATATGGGACCGGCACCCTACTCACTGAGCCACAGGCGCTACTCGCACATTTTTATTTTTAAAACTTTAGAAATAGTATTTGCTTACACAGACTACTAAAAAAATAGGTCAACAGAAAACTTTCTTGATGTCACTAGACAATTAAACTTTTATTGAAGCTTAAATTGTGGTACAGAAATACATTTCAACTGATTTAAGTCCAACACCAATGAAGGGAGAAATTATGGCACCAAAACTTTCCCTCCTCTATCATACGAAGATTAATTTAGATTACTATTCAATCTAGTTTTCTCTTTTCTAGGCTTTGTTCCACACAAATGTGCAGGTTTTCAATTAGAATTCCTAAATCTGTTAGAAAAAAAAAAAATCAGACCTCAAGCCAACAATCAGATCTATTGGGATACTGTTCAAGAACAAAATTACTTTGAGCATTGGTCCTCAAAACAGAACACCCAAAAACATTAGGTGCTATGCTCATTACAGAATCAAACTGATCACACTGATTGAAAACTTCCTCAATGAAACTTTCAATCAACATGCTTAAAATAAGTCAAAAGTGTTCCATACCACTTGATTTCAAACCAAGTAGATTTTATGTTTAGAAACACTAAAAAAAGGTGTTTCATTTATAAATACGGAAGGAACAAAACATCACTGTATCAATCCAGTAATTATCAAAATATATTGAGAAGAAATATAAAATTTAGTCAACTTTGCTGTTCGCTTAGTTGCTTACATCTCACAGTATTTGCAAATATAGTTAAAAGATGCCGACTCTTGAAAGCCTCTATTTTAGTCATTTCCCACTGAGTATTTTAGAATTTAGTATGTTTTATTATTTATTCACTCATTCATATATTCTGCTTCATGGTGTTTATCTGAATAACCTGGATGATTCTCATTCTAGGCAGTTGCTCATTTGATCCTGTGAATTCCATGGTAACAGAGAACACAGGAAGTCAGAACACTCACATGCATCACAAAGTCACAGAACTTGAAGTCACAAAATGAAAGAGACATTGATTTTGCTTTGAACCAAAATTTACAGTATACTATTATTGGAAATGGCTGTTAAAGTAAAAGTTAACATCAATGATCCAAGCTGACCTGACTTACTGAATCTAACATAAACTTTATGCTAAACTTTCTTGGTAATCATCTTAGTAATGAAAACCCTTTTATTTACTACTTAGCAAGTGAAGTAAAGGCTAATCTCATTGCCTGTTGAGTACAGAATTACATATGATTTCCACAGTTCACCCAATATACCCTAATCTCCACCTACAATTCTCTGTGTCTTCCTTGCTGATCAGCACTGGAGAAGTTTATTTTTGTGACTGTCATCCAAAAGAATCCGCATCAATAAAAAGGAGGCCAAATTCCCATCCCCTTAAAAGAAAATTAAGCCCAGGGACTATCTCCCCTTTTCGCCACCTGGGGTATAAGATTTGTATATAAACCCACAGTGTTGACAATGTATTGCTTTATTCGGAGGGCTTGGGGAGACACCATGGTGAGGGAAGAAATCAATTATAGGAGTATAAATGCACAGATAAATAATTTTTAAATAGTAATATGCAAAATAAGTAACTGGAATCACTTTAAGAGGACCCAACTTGTGGAAGAAAAACTTTAATAACTGCTATTGCAAAAAACACCTGTATGAAGTAGAAATTGTCCCAGTAACATTAGTAAAGAATAAGTTCTAGAAAGTGGAGGTAACTGGATGTAAAATTCTGGCAGCAATTTAAAAGAACAGTCCCAGATGGTTAGGCTGAGGCCAACACCTAATGAGGACGAAAGCCTTGTCTGTGGGGAATTTTGGAGGATACCTGGAGAAATATTACACTGTGCATAAACCAAATTGAATTGTTTTCATAAGTGTTGTAAAGTTTCATATAGTAAAAGGTTTTTTCTACATGCACTTCAATTTCACAGCAAGAGTGGCATAGAATACCTAAACACAGAAGAGAGTATTCATGCAAGAAGATATCTAACTCTTTGATATAATAATGCATACAATTCAAAATGATTACACTATCATTACATCTAGGGCTTTCTGCAACTACAAGGTGGTGGTTATGGAAAGCATGGCCCCCAGTATTAACATCTAGAAAGCAGCCACCACCTTCTACATGTGTTCTCTTTTTGCGTTTTTTCTTCATTTTTCTTAATCAACTCTGCTGTTGTTGCTGCTTCTTAGCAAAACTGGTAAAAACAAAATTGTAATCATTGAACATAGCACTCTGACAATCAAGACGTTTAAAGCCTTCAATCTTCTGGGGTGAAGAAAGCACTGTGCGACACTTAGAACTCTGGGGGAAAAAATTTGAATAATTATTATTAGTGCTTCCACTCTGCAGAAGTAGTTTCAAAGAAATAGTTAAACAATAACAAATAAAGCTATTTTCTTTTTTTTTTTGGAGACAGAGTCTCACTATGTTCAGCACTCAGTAGAGTGCCATGGCATCACAGCAACTTCCAACTCTTGGGTTTAAGTGATTCTCTTGCCTTAGCCTACCAAATAGCTGGGACTACAGGTGCTTGCCACAATGCCCGGCTATTTTTTATTGCAGTTGTCATTGTTTTTTAACTGGCCTGGGCTAGGTTTGAACCCAGCCACCCTTGGTGTATATGGCTAGCACCAGAACCACTGTGCTGCGTACAGGTGGTGAGTCAGACCTATTTATCTTTTTTTTTTTTTTTTTTTTTTTTTTGAGACAGAACTTCAAGCTATGGCCCTGGGTAGAGTGCCAAGGCATCACAGCTCACAACCACCTCCAACTCCTGGATTAAAGTGATTCTCTTGCCTCAGCCTCCCAAGTAGCTGGGACTACAGGTGCCTACCAATGCCCAGCTATTTTCTGGTTGTCACTGTTGGGCAGGCCCAGGCCAGATTTGAACCCTCCAGCTCTGGTGTATCTGGCCAGCACCTTAGCCACTTGAGCTACAGGCACTGAGCCAGATCTATTTATCTTAATGAAACTATATTTAAGCACCTTCTTCTGTGGTGGATGGAGCTGGGCATCTTACGGTCTCACACTAGGCCTGACACAAAAGGAGCTCCTCAACTGGGTAAGATATAAACAAGGACTGATAGAACAATAAACACATAAACCTCTTCATCTACTAGTAATCTCAACTAGTATTATGTATGGATATCCAACTAGTAATATGTGCTATCTTAGAATGCATCTTATGGTTCACCTCACGATCTTATTTTAAGATTTTAGTGCCAGTAAGAAACTACATTACCTGATTAACAAACAAGGTGGTCACAAATTTTCCTGGCTTGAAGACTTCCACAACTTTCCTGATCAGGTCATCATAGGAGGTCTGACTTAAGTTTGTTTCAAAGCTAACATAAGAAAATTCTGGTTCTGGAGTGATGTGAATAGTCCAATAAGTTCCCTTAGAGAA
This sequence comes from Otolemur garnettii, assembly GCF_000181295.1. Taxonomy (NCBI): domain Eukaryota; kingdom Metazoa; phylum Chordata; class Mammalia; order Primates; family Galagidae; genus Otolemur; species Otolemur garnettii. The sequence goes on along the minus strand of NW_003852397.1, from coordinate 7,074,959 downwards.
ATAAGTTTTCTGTTAATGATGTAAAGGGTACATTTAAATATATAAATGACTAATGAAGCAAAATATTAACTACTTACATCCGATTTCATTCCATTCATTGAATACCCACAAGGATTGAACAATGTGGCATCAATGACAGAACCTGGTATCAGGTCACGAATTCCACTCTCCTGGAAAAAAGGGCAAGGACTAAATTAAAGACTTGAAAATGAGTTTTTTTTCTTTCTTTCTTTTTTTTTTATTGAATGGTAACTGTGTACATTGATGCACTTTGGGGGTACAGTGTGTTTTCACACACAATCCAAGACACTTTCATCAAACTGGTTAACATAGCCTTCATGTAACTTTCTTAGTTATTATGT
>NW_003852397.1:7072678-7074188 GCF_000181295.1 Otolemur garnettii | reverse complement strand
TGTAGTTGCCACAGGCAGCAACTGTGGCTCAGTGAGTGGGGGCGCCGGCCCCATATACTAAGGGTGGCAGGTTCAAACGCAGCCCCAGCCGAACTGCAACCAAAAAATAGCTGGCCAATGTGGTGGGCGCCTGTAGTCCCAGCTTACTGGGGAGGCTGAGGCAAGAGAATCACTTAAACCCATGAGTTAGAAGTTGCTGTGAGCTGTGTGACGCCACGTCACTCTACCAAGGGCAATAAAGTGAGACTCTGTCTCTTAAAAACAAAAACACGCAGTTGCCACGACAAAAAGCCAGCAACAATTATTACTAAAAATGCTTACACGAGTGACATCCTTTGCAGTAACACCATCTTTCATGTAGAACTGGTCCATAACTGCTGGGTCAAGCTCACTCATCAGAATTTCCAGGGTTTGATCTGGCTGACTAATTACTCGACTCTCTGGGAAATCCAGAGTATATAAGTACCTACATAAAAGTAAAATTAGTTTTCAAAAATGACAACTGGTACTTTAAAATAAATCTCATTTAGAATAACAAAGATCCACAAAATTGTATTAAACACATACCAACAGTCAGAATTCATACGTCCCATACAATATGCTGCTCCATCTATTAATGGGAGAGAATATAAAATAAATATAATAGATCCATTGTACAAGATGGCTTATTACCACCCTCCCAATAAGCAGAGTATCTGTTCCATATCAGAAACATCAGTGTAGAAACACTTAAGTAACGGAATTCTCAGACCAGACAGGCAGGACCTATTCTATACCCTTTAAAAAAAAAAAAAAAAAATTCCCCCAAGCCATGATTATGAGATACATTTCTCAAATGGTATTTAGAAAACTATGCTTTACTTTCCCACTAAAACTTCAGGAAATAGGATATAGTCCCCAATTTACCTACTCTCCCAAATAAATAAAAATCATTTTGTGGTATTTCTTTCTGATATTGTTTTAAAGCCCCACACAAATCAATAAACCAATCTTTGTTAAATATCTGCACTAAAAACACTAACCTCTGATATACCTGCCGGGTATGATTTCCTATTAGTAAATGTGGTTAAGTTCGGAAATTTTCTTTTATGGGGCAGCGCCTATGGCTCAGTGAGTAGGGCACCAGACCCATATACAGAGAGTGGCAGGTTCAAACCTGGCCCCAGCCCAATTGTAACAAAAAATAGTGGGCATTATGGCGGGCACATGTAGTCCCAGCTACACAGGAGGCTAAGGCAAGAGAATCGCCTAAGCCCAAGAGCTAGATGTTGCTGTGAGCTCTGACACCACAGTTACTCTACTGAGGGTGACAAAGTGAGACTCTGCCGCTAAGAAAAAAAAATAAAATAAATAAAATAAAGAATTTTCTTTTATGCAAAGTTATCAGATTATGCTAGGTTTTCAGTCTATAAAGGGTGTTATTAGATAATCTTTAGTTCTCTAACCTCTTAGTAAAGTGATAGAAGAAAACCTTGCAAATTTGAGTCAGTTAACACTGTGATGCCATTGT
>NW_003852397.1:7068199-7071788 GCF_000181295.1 Otolemur garnettii | reverse complement strand
ATATCACAACTCAACATAATCACAACTCTATTTCCCCCAATGCTGCACACACATTCCTCAAACTCAAAGTGATCCTCCTGCCTCAATCTCCTGAGTTGCTGGGACTACAGCTGTATGCTACTTTGCAGGTTGTTCTTGGTTTTTGTTTTTTTTTTTTGGACTGGATCTTGCCATGTTGCTCATGCTGTTCTTGGACTCCTGGCCTCAAATGATCCTCTGGCCTATGCTTCTAAAAGTGCTAGGATTATGGGCATGAGCCATTACACCCAGCCCCAATGTTGTACATCCAAGTATACACATTAGCTACCTGAGCTGATCCAAGTATAGTTTTAATGTACAATACATTTATAATATTGCATTTTTTAAAACTGTGAAAGAGAATAAACTGCCCAGTCTCCTGATGATGGCTCATAATAGCTAGAAAGACAAAGTTCATTTCTAATGTGAGCTTTTAAAGTCACTTCAAGCAAAAATTTTGTTACAGAATATATATTTACTTTCAAGTCAGTGATTCAAGTTGAACAGTTTTATGTGACTTTTTTTTTTGAGACTGTCTCAAAAAATATGTATTTACTTTCAAGAAGTAAATATGTATTTACTTTCCAGTAAATAAATACAATAAATATGTATTTACTTTACAAGAATATATATTTACTTTCAAGTCAGCGATCCAAGTTAAACAGTTTTATGTGACTTTTTTTTTTGAGACTATCTCAAAAAATATGTATCAGAGAATATATATTTGCTTTCAAGTCAGTGATCCAAGTTAAGCACACAGTTTTATGTGCAGATTTCTTTTTCTTTTTTTCTACCCTGGGTAGAGTGCCATGGTGTCACAGCTCACAGAAACTTCAAACCCTTGGACTTAAGTGATTCTCTTGCCTCAGCCTCCCAAGGAGCTGGGACTACAGGTACCTGCCACATGCCCAGCTTTGGTTGTTGTAGTTATCATTGTTGTTCACCAGGCCCAGGCTATATTCAATCAAACCTGCCAGCTCTGGTGTATGTGACGGATGCTCTAGCTCTTGAGCTACAGGCACTGAGCTTATGTGTAGATTTCTTATAAGAATCAACAGACAGGGCAGCACCTGTGGGTCAGTGAGTAGGGTACCGGCCCCACACACTGAAGGTGGCAGGTTCAAACTCAGCCCCGGCCAAACTGCAACAAAAAATAGCCGGGCACTGTGGTGAGCACCTGTAGTCCCAGCTACTCATACTCAGGAGGCTGAGGCAAGAGAATTGCCTAAGCCCAAGAGCTGGAGGTTGCTGTGAGCTGTGATGCCACAGCACTCTACTGAGGGTGACAAAGTAAGACTCTGTCTCCAAAAAAAAAAAAAAAAAAAGAATCAGTAAAAGCTATCTTAGGTCCTAATGCCAATACATCTTTTTCTCTTTCTTGAGACCGAGTCTTACTTTGTCATAGTTACTTTGCTTCAGTTAGCGTGCTATGGCATTATAGCTCACAGCAACCTCAAAATCTTGGGCTTACGGCAGTGCCTGTGGCTCAAAGGAGTAGGGCTCTGGCCCCATATGCTGGAGGTGGTGGGTTCAAGCCCAGCCCTGGGCCAAAAAAGAAAAAAAATCTTGGGCTTAAGCAATTCTTTCACCTCAGCCTCCCAAGTAGCTGAGACTACAGGTGTATGCCACAATGCCAGGCTATTTTTAGAGATGAGGTCTAACTCTGGCTCAGACTTGTCTCCAACTCATGAGTTCAGGGAATATGCCTGTCTCAGCCACCCAGAATGCTAGGATTACAGGCATGAGCCATCTTGCCTGGCCAATACAGCCTTTCTTTACAAAGTGAAATATTAAAAATCAACAACTGCTCAGAAAATTGTACCCTACGTAAAAACATCTTAGTTACTAAAAATAATCAGAAATAAGGCCGGGTTTGGCGGCTCACACTTGTATGCAAAAATTATCTGGATAATTTCAGCAATGAAATTTTTCAGGCTTCTTCTTTTCTTACCATTTGTCTATTATAAATATCCATGTCAAGAAGTTAACTATTCCAAGTGTCTGGCTTCTTCATTTCTTTCCCTAATTTGTATTATGCCAACTCATTCTCTGCTTCCTGCATATTTTCTCTTCTTGAGCCAACAACCTCAATATTTCAGTTCTTTCCCCTATGATATGGCTTACCACTTGCTGTGAATGCATTATAACCAAGGTGGTAAGTATAAAGTTTATTTACTAGGATCATAACAGGATTAAAAACTCTTAACACATTTATGCTCCCCTCAAAAGGTTTAGAGAACGTTTTTTGAATACTTACTTGAATTGAGTCAAACCCACTGTAATCCCTAGCAAGCTTCAACAGGGGAACCAGTGCTTTCAGCAAGAGGGTGGTACCACATGTCTTCAAAATGAAACGTCTCTTGGAGACAAACATGCTACTCTCACTGCAATTGAAAGTTAGATTATAATGATGACTATGTACTACTGAGGATGCAATTAACCTATTATGAATCATTTAAAATTTTTGGCTGGTACTTTATTTTTAAGACCTAGGATTGAATTCAGAGTGAGTACTTTGTATATAAATGTTACAACTTTCAGAAGGCTATCTATATACAATAGCCTAACAAGGTGTTACTGGCATATGCCTAACATTAATAGTACTAAATTCACTTCATCTTGTACCATGTCATTTCTTTCACTAGATAATAAGCTTCTTGAGGAAAGGCATGTTTGTTTTTACTTACCACTGTATCTCCCTGGGGCTTGGCACAAAAATTAAGCACTGAGAAACATCCGTATATGCCAAACACAAACTTAATAAAATGTAGGGGCCTTATGTACTTATTCAATCCAATGGCACCAATGCAGCCTTCATAATATATACTTTAAGTATTCAAAGTATTCATTGAATAAATTCATCTCTGCAACTAAAAATATGGCAACCACTCTAAAGAGGTATTAGGTTAAGGCTTGAAAATCTACCACCTAGTAACTAACACTCATATTTATATAATCATTTTCTTTTATACCACAATCTTAAAAATAAGGTAAAATTGACTATAGAACTAAAAGAGGAACAAGTTCATATGATTAGGAAATGAAATTGGCTAACACTAGTTCTACAGAACTTACCTGAGTACATAAGCTTCCTGCTTGTCAGTTTTTGTCACACTTATGATTGAACATTGCACATCCTTCAAAAGTATGTCCCATTCAGATCTATTATTTAATGAAAAAATGATTAATTCACAACAGTCCTTACCTGCTCTCAAAAATTAAAGCTCTAGCAATTTTCCTACTACCACATTTTTCTTATAACATTCTTTACATTCTTCTAGCGTCTAAGGAAACATTTAGTTTGTTTCAAAATGGCCTATATCAATCTATCCCGATAAAGGATGGATACATTCATCATATCATCTATGAAAATGACATACTATCTATTTAACTTACACAAAAATGGCAAAAGGTAAATAAATCATTTACAGAGGAAATTCAAACCAAGAAAAATAATTAATTCATTACTGAATAAAGAAATTCAAGTTATAATGGGATACGTTTGTCTATCCAATTTGCAGGCTATCCAATCTCGCTTTAGGAAACACAATTACTTTTTTTTTTTTTTTTT
>NW_003852397.1:7063710-7066366 GCF_000181295.1 Otolemur garnettii | reverse complement strand
AAAAAAAAAGACAACAACCAAAAAAAACTGTTACCAGTCCAACTGAATACTGAGACCCATGCAAAAATCTTTTAATGGTTTGTGTTAGCAATTGCAAAGATGTAGAATCAACCCAAGCGCCCAACAACTCACAAATGGATTAAGAACATGTAGCACATCTATACCATGGAATACTACCAACCACAAAAAAGGATGACTTAATGCCTTTTGCAACAAATTAGATGGAACTGAAGTCCATTAACCTAAGTGAAAGAATAGGGAAAAAAACCCCACACATATTCACTATTTAATTGGAAGTGCGGTGCACAGAGGAAGTAAAACTCAATGGTTATCAAGCAAGAGAGAAGGGCAGGAGGGGATGGGTGAAAAGTCTACCCAATGGGTACAAATGAACACTATGTGGGTGACAAGCACACTTATAACCATTATTAGTGACCTATGGGCTTGGCACCTGTGGCTCAAACGGCTAAGGAGCCAGCCACATACACCTAAGCTGGTACGTTCAAATCCAGCCCAGGCCTGCCAAATAACAATGATGGCTGCAACCAAAAAATAGCCGGGCATTGTGGCAGGCACCTGTAGTCCCCGCTACTTGGGAGGCTGAAACAAGAGAATCGCCTAAGCCCAGGAGTTGGAGAGGTTGCTGTGAGCTGTGACACCACAGCACTCTATCAAGGGTGACAAAGTGAGACTCTGTCTCTAAAAAAAATTAAAAAAAAAAAAATAAAGTGACTTATATGTAACCAAAAATATCTGTACCTTTCTAACACTTTGAAATTTTAAAAAGTTAGGCTAATGATTATATAGCCAAGTTTCTCTATTTGACCATAACTAAGCATTTTTTTTTTTTAAGAGACAGAGACAGAGTCTCCCTTTATTGCTCTTGGTAGAGTAACGTGGTGTCACAGCTCACAGCAACATCCAACTCCTGGGCTTAGGCAGTTCTCTTGCCTCAGCCTCCCAGGTAGCTGGGACTACAGGCGCCCACCACAACGCCTGGCTATTTTTTTGTTGCAGTTTGGCCACAGCCGGGTTTGAACCTGCCACCCTCAGTATATGGGCCTGGTGCCCTACTCACTGAGCCCCAACTAAGCATTTTTTAAAAAGGCAATTAATAAAATTATTTTAAAAGGCTATCTCTTTTTAAAAAACACTAACAATTTGTTCATATATGCAAAAAACATAGTGGGCTATGCTTTGCTGTTTTTAACTAAAAAAGGGTATAACCTGTCACCTACATGATAAAAAAATGCATTAAAGCTCTGAATCACACAAACTTTTTGAGTTTTACATTTTGAAGACTCAATGTTCTTACTGTACAAACAACATTTCAGCATTCAGAAGTATTCCAATTCCATAAACAATATAATTTTAATGCAAGAAGTTATAGCTAGTACTAAAGGAAAACAGTTTTCTCATGAAAACTGTAACTTTCCTGCTTTATGATATAATTCTTTAAATCTCCCCTTGTTTTTTCACCTGATGGGAACAAGATCCTACTTTGCTTGACTAAGAATAAATTTCCATAATCCACACAAATTACTCACTAGATATTAAGAATTCAAATACTGAAAAAAAACTCAAATACTAAATGTGAAGGCACATAAAAATACCCACTATGATTTAAGCATTAGAAATATTACATCAAATTAGAACAGAGTTCACCTAATGACTTCCACTAGAATTTACCACACTTACATATATTCTCTTCCACCCACTGTACATACCAATATATTCTTCCCTAATGTTCCCTTTCTCAGTTACAGTCACTATTTATATTAAGATGTTTAAACGTGTTCCATGGCTGAGCTAACAACCTTACTTTCTTACACAGCTTTGTTTCTCTATTTTAAAAGCTATCTTGCTTTTTAATTTTTTGTTTTCTACGAACTTATACAAATTTATCTTCAATATTTCCCAGGTATTGTGATCATGCTAAATAATTCTGGGTCTTGTTTATCTGTAAAAATTATATTAACAGACAATCTTATCACTAGGTTCAGGCTTCAAGTCTTAGCCCATCTTCTGTGGATTATGTGCCAGTTCCAATGTCAGGTTTGTTATGAAAGCCTTTGGCATGCTATTTCCATCTGTCCCATTTATGTGCCACCCAAAGGCTACTCTGGGAGTTGGGGAGGTAGTCTATCCCATGATTTCAGCTTTCAAAGCCTTTGATATGCTGTTTATCAGATCCACACAGGAGCAGCTCAGAGTTGTTTGCATAAAACTTTATGGGATCATTCATCAACTCTCCCTCCTTTCCACAATCTCCCTGACCATACCTGTCTCCCAAGAAGGGGGCGCCCCCTTCTACTGTCTATAAAAGATAGGTCTTTAGTATCGCCAATTATGCAGCACACTGCCAGTGATGGTCTCTCTCTGGGGCCAGTAGAAAGAGGAGAAAGGTGAAAGATCAGTAGGGATTCCTATGATGCTCTTTATTTTTTAGGACCACAGTTACTCTGGTTCAAAAAGGATTCCCCTCCCTTGTAATTTTATATATGTCTGACAGCCATAGCTGCTAAGGGGCTGAAAGAATAGGGGAGAGAGGCTCGGCGCCTATAGCTCAACCGGCTAAGGCACCAGCCACGTACACCTAAGGTGGCGGGTTCGAATCCCCAGCCCGGACCCGCCAAACAACAATGACGGCTGCAAC
>NW_003852397.1:7060085-7062506 GCF_000181295.1 Otolemur garnettii | reverse complement strand
GCCACAATGCCCAGCTATTTTTTGGTTGCAGCGGTCATTGTTGTTTGGCGGGCCTGGGCTGGATTTGAACCTGCCAGCTCAGGTGTATGTGGCTGGCACCTTAGCAGCTTGAGCCACAGGCACTGAGTCCCCAGCTATTTTTTTGTTACAGTTTGGTCAGGGCCGAGTTTGAACCTGCCACCCACTTTCGGTATATGAGGCCAGTATATGGGGCCAATGCCCTACTCACCGAGCCACAGGCGTAGCCCTAGAGATCTGCATTTTAAAAGCACACAGGTCTTTAGATTACTCATTACTTCCTAAAGTAAAATGGCTCGTTTCAGAGTGTAATTCATCTATACTTAAAGACAGACGGAAGCTTCCCTTTTTTATTTTTTTGAGATAGAACCTTACTTTGTTGCCCTCTGTAGAGTCCTATTGCATCGCAGCTCACAGCAACCTCAAAGTCTTGGGTTCAAGAGATGTTCATAGCTCAGCCTCCCGACTACCTAGAAATACAGGCACCTGCCACAGGCCCAACTATTTGAGAGATAGGGTCTTCTTGCTCTACTTTAGGCTCGTCTCAGAACTTCTGAGCTCAGGCAATCGACTGGCCTTAGCCTCTCAAGAATGCTAGGATTACAGGAGTGAGCCACCATGCCCAGCCAAGTCTCCCCAATTGATCTTAGTCTACAGCCTGAGAGAAACTGATTCTGAGACTATCACAATACAAGTCAGGTCGCCTCTATACTTTACCCACATAGCAGTCTTTGGGTCAAAAGCATTCTAAAACAAGTGATTATTCTATTTATTTATTTTTACTTCAGGCTTATATACAGAAACCTGAAAGGGGGACTGAGGGAACAGAGTAGCAAGGTTACTCAAACATTTTAAACAGGGGGCCAGTTCACTGTCCCTCAGACAGTTGGAGGGCCAGACTGCAGGCCCCGGGACGAGTCAGCTGCTAAGCAGGACAGGCAGCAGCGGCAAAAACACCTGGCAAGCTGGATAAATGTCCTAGGCGGGCCACGTAGTTTGAGGATGCCTGAAGTAGAGGGTGAGGAAAGTGATTATTCTTGAGGAAAGCCTAGAATGATAGATTTTGAGGGGAAGGGTTTTTAAATTTACACTAATTACTTTTCCAAACCATTTATGTGTCTTTAAAATAAGTTTCATAATATCAAAGATTCACCCAAAAGCAGGATAAATTTGCACATTTAAATTATCATAGGTTTCCTTAAAATCATCACGCCTAAGGCAATTAATTCATGCATCCAGAGAAAAATAAGCTTCTTTCTTTTGTTCAAAGATCTGAACCCAGAATGTAGCGATATTGCTAATTATAATCACAGTATTGCATGTTTCTCCATCTCACATCCCCCCCCCCCGCTAATTTAAACCTTTATCTATAGTAACTACTGCTCTTGTACATTACTATTTTTTTTTTCTTTGAGACAGAGCCTCAAGCTATCCCCCTGGGTAGAGTGATGTGACATCACAGCTCACAGCAACCTCCAACTCCTGGGCTCAAGGGAGTCTGCTGCCTCAGCCTCCCGGGTAGCTGGGACCATAGGCGCCCACCACGAAGCCTGGCTATTTTTTGGTTGCAGCCATCATTGTTGTTTGGCGGACCCGGGCTGGATTCGAACCTGCCACCTTAGGTGTATGTGGCTGGCGCCTTAGCCACTTGAGCTACAGGCACCGAGTCTACTATTTTTTTTTGAGACAGTCTCACTCAGTCGCTCAGTAATTGAGTGCTATGGCGTCATAGCTCACAGCAACCGCAAACTTTTGGGCTCAAATGATTCTCTTGCCTCAGCCTTCTGCGTAGCTGGGAATACAGGCACTTGCCACAGCCCCCAGCTATTTTTTAGAGATGGGGTTTCACTCTTGCTTAGGCTAGCTAGTCTCAGAACTCCTGAGCTCAAGCAATCCGCCCGCCTCAGCCTCCCAGAGTGCTGGGATTACAGGCGAGAGCCCCCTTGCCTGGCTATTTAACGACTTTCAATGTGTACTTCTTAAAGATAGGTGGTTTGAAAGTAAGTTTAAACCTTTTTGAGACTGCAAGGAATGTAATGAGAAGCTAATTCTGCAATAGGAAGCTTTTCTACTCCAAAACATTACACTAAAAGGTTTTTTGGCAAGGGATGTAAAATTCTTTCAACGTAAATTACTGATATTACAGTCAAATAAGGCATGAGTTCTGGGAAAGTTAATACTGAAGTGTGATTTACTAACCTTGCAAATTGCCTTAATCCTTTACTGGAAATTATTTTTTAGTTTCTAATATTTGAGTAGAGTAAGATAAGCAAACATCCTACCAACCCTATACATAATTTCCCATCTTTGAGATTTTTGTTTTCTTATTTCCATGTATAACTAGGACAGAAAATCTTTGGCCGGCTCGGCGCCTGTGGCTCAAGCAGCTAAGGCGCCAGCCAC